>NC_090319.1:363449517-364049517 GCF_040869045.1 Eurosta solidaginis | reverse complement strand
ATATGTGTGCATGTTTACCCTTTTCTTTGCTAGACATGCACTGCTGTCAATTTCTAGCTGACTCAACCTTATATCGTTCACACCGTAGCCTCAGAGCGGAGTTTTTGTCATTTCCTAGAACACTCAAATATCCCAGGCTTTAATGGCTTATGTTCGTCATCTTTTGGTCGGTGTTACAGTTTTTGTGCTCTTATTTCTTGTATATTTCATTTTTGTCTATTTTTTCATTATATTTTAAGCTTTCTGGCTGTTGTTGTTGATGTTGCTCGTGGAATTATTTGTGGCATGGCTATTCGCCTTGATAAAGGCGTTGACAATACTGATGACTTTGCGGATAATAATGATGACACAATGTTAATGTTTATAGATAAAAATGTGTGTTGTTGTTTTGGTTTTTGTATATTCGTTTTTTGTATTTCGGTGTATGCAACATGCTGTTTCTGTTAAAAGCAATATTATTCAGTGAAACTTAAAAAAAAAAATCGTTATTACGATAATATATCATACAAGATGTAGATACGAAATAATATTTCTCAGAAAAGTTTAAATTGTATAAATAGTAGACCTTATTTAAATCGAGCAAGAGTTTGAACCAGTATACCCTTATGTGTATGTAGGAATAAAAATATGTATATTCTAAATAACCTTACTCAGAATGTGCACCATCTGTGCAAACCGCCACATCAAACAATAGGAGTGAGTACTAAGTACCAAAATACAGCTGTGCGTCTATAAAATTAATGTTTTTAAATTAATCAGAAATTGCCCAGAGGTGCAAGTAAAACCACAGCAGAGGTGAATTTATTAGACGCAAATAATTTCGGAATTTTTGAGAAGAGCTTCGTCATCTTATCTAAAACATGTTTTTAACAATAACCGGAAACGATAAGTTAGTGTTTTATATTATCGACTTATTATCGATAGCTGATTGTTATCGGCAAGTCAACGGTTTGCTATCAGCTTGTTATTGATAAGGTCAAATTAGTTCGATGACTTTGAGCTCCTGTCCTTCTTTTGAAGAAATGCTACTTAAGCAAGTAAGGAAGGCTAAGTTCGGGTGTAACCAAACATTACATACTCAGCTGAGAGCTTTGGAGACAAAATAGTCACCATTTAGGAAAATGAACCTAGGGCAACCCTGGAATGTTTGTATGACATAGGTTTCAAATGGAAGGTATTAAAGAGTAGTTTAAAAGGGAATGGGCCTTAGTTCTATAGGTGGACTCAATTTCAGGATATCGCCATAAAGGTGTGACTCTAGAATGTCATTGTACGATATGGGTAGCAAATTAAAGGTATTAATGAGAGTTTTAAAAAGGAGTAGCCCTTAGTTGTATATGTGAAGGCGTTTTCGAGATATCGACCAAAATGCGCACCAGGGTGACCCAGAATATTTTCTGTCGGGTACCGCTAATTTATTTATATATGTCATACCACGAACAGTATTCCTGCCAAGATTCCAAGGGCTTTTGATTTCGCCCTGCAGAACTTTTTCATTTTATTCTACTTAATATGGTAGGTGTCACACCTATTTTACAAAGTTTTTTTCTAAAGTTATATTTTGCGTCAATAAACCAATCCAATTACCATGTTTCAACCCTTTTTTCGTATTTGGTATAGAATTATGGCACTTTTTTCATTTTTCGTAATTTTTGATATCGGAAAAGTGGGCGTGGTCATAGTCGGATTTCGGCCATATTTTATACCAAGATAAAGTGCGTTCAGGTAAGTACGTGAACTAAGTTTAGTTAAGATATATCGACTTTTGCTCAAGTTATCGTGTTAATGGCCGAGCGGAAGGACAGACGGTCGACTGTGTAGAAAAACTGGGCGTGGCTTCAACTGATTTCGCCCATTCTCACAGAAAACAGTTATCGTCATAGAATCTATGTACCTACCAAGTTTCACAAGGATTGGTAAATTTTTGTACTCTAGACGAATTAAATGAAAAAGGGGGGAGCCACGCCCATTTTGAAATTTTCTATTTTTATTGCAGATTGGTGCACCATATCATTACTAAGGTTGAATGTTGACATAATTTACTTATATACTGTAAAGATTTTAAATTTATTGTTAAAATTTTACTTAAAAAAATATTTTTTTTAAAAGTTGGCGTGTTCGTTATCCGATTTTGCTAATTTTTATTTAGCACATATATAGTAATAGGAGTAACGTGCCTGCCAAATTTCATCATAATATCTTCAACGACTGCGAAATTATAGCTTGCAAAACTTTTAAATTGCCTTCTTTTAAAAGTGGGCGGTGCCACGCCGGTTATCCAAAATGTTTCTAATTTTCTATTTTGCGTCATAAGGTCAACGCACCTACCAAGTTTTATCGCTTTATCCGTCTTTGGTAATGAATTACACTTTTTCCGTTTTTCGAAATTTTCGATATCGAAAAAGTGGGCTTTGTTGTAGTCCGATTTCGTTCATTTTAAATAGCGATCTGAGATGAGCGCCAAGGAACCTACATACCAAATTTCATCAAGACACCTCAAAATTTACTCAACTTATCGTGTTTATAGGCGGACGGACAGACGAACGGACGGACATGGCTAAATGAATTTCTTTTTTCACCCAGATTATTTTGATGTATAGAAGTCTATATCTATCTCTGTGAGTTCTGCTCAGCTTAGTATAAAAATGACAGATTTCGAGAATATTGAGTTCCGTTCATAAACTAGCTAACAGAAAAAAATTCTTTCATTCGTTTTCCTAATTACAACGGTATACAAAACTGAAGCAGTCTGTACGCTTAAGAAGACTCGTATGTTAAATCTAAAAGGAGGGAAGGTGTGTTAGGTATTCAAAAGCATGTTAATGAAATACATTTTTTATAAACTTCAATAAAATTTTATTTTGCGAGTTGCTTAAACAGGTAACAGAATAATTTTCATAAGTTTTGCTGAGCTTTAAAATGAGTACGATATGAGTAAGGATCGAGTACTTTCCCTCGATACTCAGTGGTATCTATTCTGTTCTCTTTCCTTTTAGAATACAGGTACCTACTACAAGATGGTAGCGGAACAACACTAATTATCGCCAGGTCACAGATCTATTCGTTATCGATTTTATATTTAAGTGTTATCGGTGGCTGTTTCAAAATAAACCGCTGAGCTGTCAACGAAAGAGTCGATAACGTTTCGATATCGAATCTTTATGTTTTCAATAACAAACCGGTAATTTTTGATTACAAATTTATAACCATTCGATAACATTTCAATGTCTTTTTAATTGCAAATTAATAACACGCCAATAGTAGATATATAATTTTCGATAACAAATCGATAATGTTTTTATAACATAAATATTAACTTTTTAATAACAAATCGATACCACTTATTTAAAAAATGGATAACACTTCGATAAATTTTTGATAACATATCGTTAACTTTTCAATACAAAATCGATAACTTTTATATAAAAACTATCTAGTAGATTAAAAATCGACAGCTCGTCGATAATCTTTGTTATCGATAGCACACCCATATACATACGTGTAAATGTAAATATAATACAATCATCTATTAAACTGTAATGTACATTAAGCACCGCTTCTGGTAAGATATTTTGATGATAAATTTGTGAGTAGTCGAGCGTATTGAACCTACTTAGGTCATGGTAGTGATGTGGTTTATTACTTTTCAAGTAGTCGAACAAAATTCTGCCAAAACTAATAGTACATTCAGTTTATATTAGGCCCTTACGGTACTGTCAGTTCAACTTAACTCAACCTCATATAGATTGATGGCTGTAATAACATCTCCTCCTTTCAAACCTAACACTACTTCAAAGCGAACTATGTGATATATGACATGGTCGTGTCATTTGTGCGTTAGCATAGCATTGAGTGATGACACCCACAAGAAGGCTGTCATCACACCTCCTGCGAAGTACTGTTTAAGTGAGCTGTTGAATGGAACTAACCAGTTTTTATGACGGCTGCCGCGTTATGGTGATAGCGTGCTTGGCTTATCACACCAAAGGTCCTGGGTTCAAGTCCCGGGCTTCGCTGTATCAAAAACTTAGAAACAAGTATTTTCAGTTATAAAAATTTTTTCTCAGGTTGCTTGCTCCTTGTATGGGGTTTGAAAATCACTCCGAGTATATCTCTGCCTTAAATTGCAGGAATTGCAGGCTGGATGTTAAATTGCAGGAAGATTACATCACAATGGGGATTGCACGAGGCCACGAAATCAGTGGACAAGGGCTCGCCGCAGGGAGGGGTGCTATCACCTCTGCTGTGGATGCTGGTCATAAACCAACTGCTCAGGCGATTCGATGAGGTACCCGTAAAACTTACGGCTTACGCAGATGACGATGCAATTGTCATAAGTGGAAAGTGCCTTCCAACGATTAGTTCTTTGATGGATCGGGGGCTTCGGGATATTCATACCTGGGCATCTAATGTCGGGTTGAAAGTCAATGCGGAGAAGATGGATATGGTCTTGTTTACAAAGAGGTACAAGGTCCCAAATTGGACCAGGCCTGAGTTAGGAGGGGTGATCTTACAGGAGAAACCTTGCACAAAATATCTAGGAATCATCCTAGACAGTAAGCTGTCATGGAAGCTCAACGTGGAGGAGAGGGTGAAGAAGGCCCCAACGGCACTCTATGCATGTAAAAGAATGCTGGGGTGTACGTGGGGCCTATCGCCCTCTCTTTCTCATTGGGTTTTTACAGCGATTGTAAGTCCTATTCTATACTGTGGAGTTCTTGTTTGGTGGAAAGCTACACAAAAAACAACATACCTCAAAAAATTAGAGGGGGTATGCAGACTATCGATTGTTAGCATTACGGGAGCCCCGAAACAACCCCGACGGCTGCACTGTATGCCATTCTGCACATTCAACCATTCCACCTGTAGACCTGGTAGCAAAAAACATAGCATTAACAACTGCAACCAGGCTCGGTGCCGACCATATGGCCATAGTAGTATAGCGTCATTAATCACAAGACGAACAGACTACCTGATTCCCTATCTGTCCTTCGAAGGAGATCTTAAGGCCACAATAGAGGTAGACGGTAGGCGCAATGGTGCGCAAATGGCGGACGAGGCGATACATGTGTACACAGATCGTTCCACAGTAGTGGAAGGAGTAGGGTCTGCGGTATACTGTGCTGATGCGGAAATAAGCAGATCCTACAGGCTGCCGGATTACTGTAGCGTTTTCCAAGTGGAAATATTAGCCATAACCAAAGCAGTAGAAACTCTGGAATAGCATAGCTTAAGCTATAACCGCGTTAACTTTTATATTGACAGTCAAGCAGCAATTAAGGCAATAATCTCGCATAGCACAGCATCTAAATGAGTGTTAGAGTGTAAGCAGTCTCTGGAGAGAATCGGGGTAGGGAGAAGCATACATCTGTATTGGGTTCCAGGGCATATGGGAATAGATGGGAATGAAAAAGCGGACGAACTAGCTAAAAAGGGCGCATCCCTTGAAGCTGGCTCCGTAGACGTCCCAATTAGATTGGACAAGATTAAGCGAAGGAGAGAGGTGCACATGAATGATCAAGCGGGAAAGGCGTTGGTTCAAGCGCGGGGCTGCAATGTGTCGAAGATTTTGTGTAGGTCTTACAATCTTAGACTAACAAAGTTACTTCTATCATTAAAAAGAGAAGACTGTAGACTCATGACGGGTATTCTGACTGGACACTGCCTTCTGGCGTCACATGCCAGTGATAGCAGATGTAGGAAGTGCGGGTTGGAGGAGGAAACGATCGAGCACGTTCTGTGCTCGTGCCCTGCACTTGCCAGGCTAAAACTCCAGCTATTAGGAGGGATACAGCTGTCAGATTTAGAAGGAGCAAGTGGTTTAAGTCCTAGGAAGCTTCTAGTATTTGCCAGGAGGATGGAGTTATTTTATAACATAGGTCCTGGTTTTTCCTCAGTTTGGTCGATAAAACAAACTTCTGGTAACACTACGGACTCAATCAGTGTATGGGAGGTCCTCGTGGATCGGCCAGTTCAACCTAACCTATATCTCTGCCTTATAAATCTTCTCAGTTAAAAGTAATCAGCCTTGCAGATGTCGCTTAGGTTGGCATAAAACATGTAGATCCTGTCCCGAGAATTTGTAGGAAAATTTAAAAAGAAGTTGGACGTGAAGTGGAATAGACGCTCACTTAAATATCATCGGAGGTTAATCGCGCTAGATACCTCTATTATTTATTTAATGTATACCAATATGCTCTGATTTTATGAACTTATTAAATTTATTCAAAGGTACCTAAAACATGAGCACAGGTTTATTAATTTCAATTTAGCCCTCGCCTTCCTGTCATGCGTAAGCTGCGTCTTTTTGACGTAAGTTAGAGTTATCAAAATTGATTGGATGATTTCAAATCTTTTTTAAGATGAACAAGTCGCTATTAACTTTCAGTTGTAGTGCTATTGAATGCATTGGTCACCAAAATTTGACTTTGGCTGTGGGGTGTGTTGGTAAGAGCGAAATCGTTGTTGTGGTTCTGGTTTAGTAGGGTATTAACGAGCGACGAAGCAAGACGTATGCATCCATGTTTGTAAACACTCAAAAAATAATTCATAAGCACGCCATGCAAATAATCCTTTATAGCTACAACAACAGCAATAGCCTCTTTCATTGCTGATTTCTGCTTGCTTAGCGACTAATAAATGCAAGGTCATTCTTGCGGTCCATAAATTATGTATCCTAAAGACGCCCAGAGTTTCCTGGTAGCAAAGGGTGCATGAACCTCAAACTTATTTCCATTGTATAAGTTAGATCTAAGATCCTCTGTGATGGTCTTACGTATTTAGTTTTGCGTAAGGGTTTCCTCGCCGGTACCCTGAGTTGCACTTTGTACTTTACCGCAAATTCCTGGGACTGGAGCATACTCTACTTGAGGGAAAATACAGTTTTGCAAAAACAGGTTCTTCTGCTTCATGCACGCGAGCAGCTGCCGGCAAATCATTCGCAAACTTCTGATCAAAAAAAGTTTTAAAATATCGCCCCTAATTTAATGAGTTGCGGGCTTGTACAAAAAAAAAAAAAACAACAATGCCCAGCAACCGTGACAAAATATGTAAGCTTTGATTCTACATACTTTTAAATACATAACTACACATAAGTATTTGGCCAACTAAATTATAACAAAATATACTTTGTCACACATTTACCTGGGACGTAAAATGTGCTAATAATGGCCAACAAAAACGCAGACAAATTAAACATATATGTTAAACACCAACAATGCTACATTCTAGCAAGTGAAACAAAAAAAAAAACAGTTTATGAAAATAACAAAGATTTATTTACATACAAGAGTCTTCATAGCAGTGACTGCAAAAAAATAGGTTGTTTAAATGTGTGGCAACGCTAGGATAAGAAACTAATGCCAGGCAGTGCAGAGACGGAACGAGAGCAAAGCAAAACCAAAAATTCTGAAAGCTTTAAGCGGAAAAGCCACTTGAAGTGCAATAAAAAAAAAACTCAGAACGACGATTGTAAAAGCAATGGCGGCAAAGATACTTTGAAACTAAGGCAATGACAAAAGCACACAATTTCGTACATCCCAGAACTCAGACTCAAACAGTCGGGCAATGCAGACAACTTGAACGCAAGTACCGGCACTGGCAAAGGAAAAATGATACCTGCAGATGCTAGGATATGCGAAAAACGATATAAGGCGAAAAGATTGCTTTGAGTATGTGTTGGCTAGACGGACGGACTTTATTTACACCTCAGCGTTTGCGACAGGGAGAGACCAAAGGTACTGAGGATGCATGCAAAAATTTAAATACATATGTATTTATATATGTGCATATGTGTGTGTAATTATATATGTTTGCAGCAACACGAATTGACATATTATTTATATACGAATTTTTACATATAGTTATAACCAATAGTGACAGGTTGGTTAAAATAACAGTAATACAAAAAAACAATAATCATAAAATTTTGAGAAATAAACACAAAATCCAAGATTATATCATTCGAATGGTAGAGAGAGATAGGGAAGGGATAGAGATAAGAAGAGATGAAGACAGCCATAAAGATAGAGATGAAGATACATAGATATGGGAAGGAGATATCTTTTTCGAGAGATCGTGATAGAGATAGAAATAGAGTTAGATATGCCGAAAGAGATTGAGATACTGAAGTATCTAAAGATAGCGCAGCCCTTATATGAATACGCAAAGTAACTTTCCAACGTGAAGCTCTCCATCAGCTTTTGTACAACGTAACTAGCTTCATAGTGCTATACGCAGCACTATTGTGGTACGGATCTAAAATGTCCGATCAAATAGATTTTCAAGCAGCTTACCAACTTACAGCTGTACGAACAGGAAGTGCTTTTCAAATGATATCCGAATATGCGATCCGGTTTTTTTTTTGGGAATACCAGTTGATCTGCTGCAAGTGAATAATCGCTATACAAAGCATTGGAATTAAGCGACCTTCTTACGATACCAGGAAAAGCGCGAGATCACGTACAGTATCAAGTATGTTGGGAGGAATCGCGAAAGGGCGTTGTACCTTCACGTTCATTCGGTTTATAGAGGAATAATACGAGCGGAAGCACGACGAACTCAAATGCCACCTTACACAGATATTGAGTGTACTTGGCGGTTTCAAGGAATATTTACATAAGCGTGAGATAGAGGAGTATCCTCTTCCGTCCACACTGCCTCACCGAAATGGGGAATGTGGAGGGCGTAGTTTTTTTGCGGCCTTGTTTTCTCGATGAAAGGCTCTCTGTACGCAGAGTTCTTGGGGAGGAATCTTCCATAAAAAATTTGTTTCCCTCAACATGCAGCGAAATGGCGTTTATGTTTATAAGCTGACTGATATACGACAAAGGTGACGGTTCAATGAGGTGTGAGACAAACGAAAAAGAAGATGGGATGCAAACAGAGATGGAAACAGAGATAGAAATAGAAATTGATATAGAGGAAGAGAAAGAAATGGATAATATGGAGATATAAAAAAAAAGGAGTACTTAAGAAGAGAGAAAAGGATAGAGGTAAAGATACAAATTCAAGTTGAGGTTGAAATTGAAAAAAAAATTAAGATTGACATTGAGGATAGAGATAACAATAGAAATAGAAGTAGCGACAATAAGATATTCGGGTAGACTCTAACTGAACTTCCTGTATTGGCCTATCAGTGTAGTCGGCTTTGGCTCTATCGCGATTTTTTTTTCCTGTACAAACATACATCAGGATATCGCTATATAAAAAAATTAATTTTACGAAAGCTATACCGAATTGTCTGATATTCTCGCGGCATATAGAGAGAGCAAGACTCACTTTAAAGCAGGCGAATACCTGTCCTTTTAAAACCGCTTTAAGTTTGCTAAACTCTCATCAGTCTATACACATCTTATTCAGTTAGGAGCTCATACATTTTTTTTTTTTTTTCATTTTTAAAGCTCAGTTAAAGAACCCGAACGTCCCAATATAGATCTTCCTCACTAACTCTTTCACTTTGTCTGTCACCCACTTCCATTCCACATGCGTCTTCACAGCGGGCATGCATTCGAGGATAAGCGAAAGGAAATAAAAATCAAAGGCTACATACACACAACCTTCATTGTATGTGTGTGCCATTTGAAAAAAAAAAAAAATTGAGAACGTGTAAAAAAATATCGAAAAGATTAAAAAAATACGCGAAAGCGTAAAAGAACCGGCAGCTAAGTGCGAAATGGCATTTGAGACGGTGCAACGGAAATACCGACGTGTCAACAAACCTCTCATATTTAACATTTCCTTTTCATTCAAATATATTTGCAGTAGTAGCTTTAGGATAACACAAAAATCATTGCTCACTCATATTTTTGTGGTAGCAACTTTTTTTTTCTTCATTTTCTTGTTTGTTTGATTTTTCTTATTTTTTTTTTGGATTTACCATATATTATTGCTAGTATTATTGCTGCAGATTTCCTTGGTTACTAAGGATATATTTTTACATGTATTCAGGTATGCGCTTCAATGAGACAACAGCTCCCTTACGTTGGCTTAAGGAAGCGGAATCACTCCACAACGCCTTGATGTTTGCTAAGTTATTTCAAATGAGCAAGAAGCCGTGAAATGAAAAAAACGATGAAATAGTTTTTATGAAAATAACTAAACCTGCATATAGAAAATGTGAGAAATATGAATGCAGGACTGAGTGAGTACTTTCCTAGACATGACAACAGCCAATGTAATGAACCAGAATGTAAGTTGCAAAAAAGGAGTTAACTCCAAAAAGTATTTCTACTTTAAGTTGCAGTTGATGTTTATGAAAAGCTGTTATTTATATTCACCTAATAAAATACCTTGTTCTACAAAATTTACATGTATATATGAAAAAGATAGATAGCTAATTACGTTATAATTCTATGAAGTGACATTTAATATTGGTAGTTTTTCTTCATACCTTTTTAAGAAGTGAAGCTCTGAGCCATGTTTTACTTCTTCATGAACTACTGTTTCTGCCCTTGCCTGGTCTTCTCTGATTAATGCCAATCTTCTTTCAAATCACATGGTCTAAAATAGTCTTAACACACTTGAACCCTGAAACATTGTGTACAAAGAAGGCGCGACACTTCCAGTATAGACGTCAAAATAACCAACCGTAAAACCGACCGCCTGATTTTTAAAGTGACTATCGTGGTCTCCTCTTGTAGCTCTTCCATCACCCGCTGAAGATAGCCGAACATCTTTCAAGGAAGTTGACGGATAACATATACAATTTGGTTTTGTGCACAATGCATTGAAATGATCAAAACAAGAATATTCGACAATGGTATGCAGATGTGTCATCGATTATATACTGAAGTTGCATAGGTACCTACACTTTTCCTTATAAACAGATGAGTCTTCGATTGAAAATTGGCGCGTTGATAAGAATTGATAACACTCCGATTAGAAATCAATAACTTTCTGATATTACATAGATATTATTATAAAAATAAAACTGGTAATTAATCGAACACATTTCGATAAAAAATTAATAAATAATCGATAAATTTTCGATAGTATATCGATAAATTTTGGAGCATACCGTTCATTTTTTAATAACAATAAGATAACTAGTCCATAGCCAAACGAAAAATTTTTCATAACATATTGTAAACTTTTCTATAAATTGTCAATAATTTGTCAGTAATAAATTGATGGTTTTTCGATACCTCGTCGACAAAAAATTTGTAACTCATTCCAAAACTTTGTTATCTATAGCAAATTTATTACACTGGCATATCTCGTCTTTATCTCCTCGATAAATTATATATGTACAACAAACCGATAACTTATCGATAACAAACCGTTATTACGTCGACAACGAAGTGATAACACGTCTCCGGGCTTAGATTCCGGCTTTGGGTTTGATTACAAAATGTTTCCTTTCTTCTCCCCACATTTTACTTTTCCTTTCTTTTCCCTTCCGTTATGTGCCTTCCTTTTCTTGTATTGCTTTGGCTTCGCAGCCGTGAAGATAACCATAAACATCAATATTATCTCCCACATTATTACAGACATGGCTATGTACTGCTCATTTCTCGCTCCTCTTCTTCTGTTTACTTATTTTCTCTTGTCGTTGAACTTTCCCTCTTATTTACCATCGAATTATTTTTCTGCTTTTGTTATTTTCAATTAACTGATTTGCCGCCGGATTTTGCTATAATCAACTCTATCACGTAAGTTGTTCCCAAACTAATGCATAAACATACGCTTACGTTATATATTACACCATACAGCACTTCACTTCAAAGCACTACGCTATTTTACACTTACAATACGCTTACATACTGGATTCCGGCATGCCTTGAAAACACATCAAACATTTGTATTTTAATCAAAGACACTGGCTGTAATGATCTGTTAAGATTGTTTAAAAAGGGTTTATATAAAATGGGCGAGTTCTTAACCAATTTCGTCAAGTTTTAACTAAAATATTGCTAGTCTTAAGTAAATGTATGTATACCGAATTTTGTCGCGAAAGTCAACTCTTCTGCTCCCAAAAGGTATAAGAATTCCTCGTCGAAACAGGGGCGAGCCCATACCCATTTTAAAAAATATGTTACTTTTAAACTTCTGCTCTATAGCACTTTGAAAGTGAAAAGCATTGATACAAGATTTTTCTTTGCACAAAATATTGCTTATATTAATACATTTTGTGTAAAAGTGGGCCTGGTCACCTACTTCGTTCATTTTTCCAGTCACATAACCCACAATACAATAAATCTGATTGACAAGTTTTGTGATAATCGACCTGTATGGAATTTGGTTATGGTAGGCCCATTATTTACTGAATAATCACGTTTTTTGCGTTTTCTAAAGTTTATATATACAAAAGTGGTCGTGGTTATCGTTCATTTGTTTAAAAGCCTCGGGGGATAAGTGCCAACGAATAAATATATATGTGACCTGGAATCATGAAACGACCCTATTGTGCGAAAATACCGTTCTTCACTTTTTGAGTGATTCTTAAAAGAAAAATTAAAGCTCTTTTCAATGGAACAAACCGAAGTTTTCTCTATTTCTTAGTTTTTTCACAAATCGAACCGCAAATACGATTTTTTGAAATATTTCGATCCATGCGCCACCTATCGGAGTTTTTATACCCCGCTGTACTTGTTTTTCTTATTATTGCATTGTCATCGGGTTCTAAACTATGTTCCAAGTTTCGAGCTTGTAGTTTATCGGGAAATTAATTAAATTTTAATTACAAAGTACGTTCACAACCACCAGCCGCTACCCATAGTCAAGCTAAACAAAAACTTTAAACACGTTTTTCTCGAAAAATTCTTTTCGCTCAATAAGGTGTTTCATGATTTCACGTATATCTTTGCTAAGATACCTTTCAATTTACCCAAGTTATCGTATTTACGGAAAGACGGACGTGCGGACATGGCTAAATGAATTTCTATTTGTGATATATTACAGGCTATATTCATCTCGATTAGTTTATGAAGTTATGGACTACCGTTATGCGAAAAAAATAAACATACTCTGTGAGCTTTGCTCAGCTGAGTTTATGTAAATGTTATGGAGAAAAAATTTGACAAAAAATTTTGCCATCCCAAATTCACAACAAAAAAAAAAAAAAGATTTAATCCTGAAGGAAGTTTAGTGTGATATTTTTTTTGTATTGGTTTCGATCTGATCTAGTGGGCAACCGGATTAAAGAAACCTTTGTATTACCTTTAACTTTAAGCACAGTTGTAACTCGCACTGGAAAGTTTGATCTGATTATAATCACATAGTACAAATTCATATATCACACACTTCATATTAACTACCGTACTATTCTCCATAAAGACGATATTTTTCAATTACATACTCTGCTAACATAATTCTTAAATGTGTCACCAAGCCACACCCACGTATTAAATATAACCTATTAACTATACGCATTAAGCATTCCACCTAAATAAAATTTTTTTTTCTTTTTTTTTCAAATTGCAAAAACTATTTATTCATCACGCACTTAACCCAAGTCATAAGCAAGTATTTATTGCATATATGCAAATTTTCAATAGCTCAGGGCTCATTGTAAGTGCAAAACTAAAATGTTCAAATGTTTATTTGTCAAGCTATTTGTTAATTTGCTGATTACATTGATTTCCGTAGTGCTGGTTTAATGATGGGGCTGCTTAAATTTTGCAATGCAGTTGCTTAGCTGCAGATACCACAACTGCAAACTAAATACACACATAAACACGCACACATATTCAAAAGAATATTCATTTACTCAAATGCATCGACTAACATAGGAAAAACAACCAATTTCCCTCTAGTGCATTGCTGCATTTGAAAAACGTGCCACACTTGCAACACGCCCACGCGTACAAATCACTGCGTGCCAGTAGGCTTCAACGGCTGCCAGTTGACAATATTTTTCCCGCGAATTTTGCACACTAAATATGTTTAAAAACACCCACTTGTACGCCCAACAACAACGTTTGTTCCTACTTTTTCTCGTTAAGTAGACAAAAATTATATTTGCACATTTTTCTCGCGGCCATTTAACTGTCAACGTTGAACGATTCTACTTAGTTACAATTGAGTATATGACTGTTAAAAGTGTGACTGCATGCATATTGATGTACATATACAACAAAAAATTTTGTAAATAATAATAGCTTATTAGCTTTAACGCAAAGCTTCGATCGAAAGCAGAAAATAAATAAGATAAACACAAGGTGCAAAAGCCTCCGAAAATTCTCGTGTTTACTTTTTCTTATAAATTTCTACAGCAGTGGAAGAAAATTTGTTTTAAAACTATTTGTGGTAAAAGTAGAAAAACTAAATAATTCTTGACCATTTCTGAATTGTATTTTATATGCAGTATTTGATTTTCTTTCATTAAATCCCTTATGATTAAATGATACACTCCTTATATAAGTTTCCTTTATGTTGTTGACTGTAATTGTGTATGCATGCGTGTTATTTGAATATTTGTACAAAACACTTGAAGTAGTCAACCAGCAACGCACGTGACTATATGCTCCCCCATCGAGAGGCCAGTGCACTGAGCTTTTGCTACTGCATCAGTGCAGTAGATAATTGTTTTCTGAACGTTGCAGTGTTTTGTTATTACAGTGGTGGGCGACTTGGCTTGAGTTGCAATCAAATAATACTCCAAAATCTGTAACTTCGGGAAAATTGTTGAGTTGTGAGCCGCCAATGTGATAGAAAGTGGTGATGTATGAGCGGGATTGGATTAATTGGAGATATGGAAGCACCTTTTGATAGTAAAGGCAAACTTGCTGAAGTGTAAGCCAAAGTCACATCTTAAGGCAGTGCTGACTTTTTTTGCGATACCCACGGCGTCATGTATAGTGAATATGTTCCCGCTGGCCAGAAAGTGACTGGAAAATTATATATTGTCGTTTTGGAGAAGTTGCGGGCACGTGGTTTTCATGTGTGACCCGAAGTTGCCAAGGATGGCTGGATCTTGCATGACCACAATGCACCGGGATATTACACATTCATTTTGCAAGAATTTTTGTGCCTTACTTACGCTTTAGCCCCAAATTTGCTGCCTGCAACTATTTTCTGTACCCCAAAATGAAGTCGCAGCTGAAGGGTGTTCATTATGGCAGCGTTATAGACGGTTCAAGAAGTTGTAGCCGCAGTACTAACCGGGCCGATTTTGGAGAACTACCAAGGATGCTCCCAATCATGGGAGAAACGTTGGAATCTTTGCGCACCACATATCCCCGCGCGAATTCTATCCTATCGCCCACAACCGAAGATAGTCTCATGTGCCCATTAGGGAATAGCCTCCTATAATTTCGTGTAAAATGACTTTTGAAGTTATATGTTTGGGTATATTCTTGGTTTGTCTGTACGAGAACATAACGCTTTGTTTGATTTATTTAATTGAAGGCATGCATAAGTATTTTTAAACGCATTCAAAAAAACAATGCGATGCGTTAATTTTGAAAGCTACCAAGTCCGACTGTGTTTGTGTACGTGCGAGAGCCATCTCTGCTCGCTGATTGGCTGTCATTATTTGCAACCTTCTACTACTGTATGGACATATGTGTAGACATAATGATTGATTTGGTTATGTGCATATAAGTCACTGCTCAGTATCGGCTTAGAGATGATAGTATCCCTTAGTGTTGCTAATATAAGTCACAATATAATAAAACTGTTTTAAGCGTTAAACTCTATCGTATTTTTATTAGTGCGTAAATGCGCAGAACGTAAACTATTTCGTTCCTCTGTTTGTCAAATCCTGTGAGATAGAAGCGCAGACCGCACTTTTTGAATTTTGAAGTAATAAAATAAACTTTGAATATTTCTTAATATATATTTAAATTGTTTTTAAAGTGTACTTTTTACTAGGTCCGCCGCCATATTTTTACTGTTTGCCATCAATTTTGTTTAATGAAGGTGTGCTCACGCATCCATAAGAAGTTTCTGGCGATCGCTGGTAAAGAGTTAGAGGGAGACTATTTTGAAGGTCGATAGTAAAATATTTCCTAAAACTTCATTTTTTTGTTTTGTATTGACGAATTCCTGGAACTTTATTGCCGCACCTTGTATGTGTGTATTACGAAGTAAGAGTTTGGACGGTTACCATACTCAGATCTTATCTTTCCCAAAAAACATTGGTTACTATTATAGCAGCTATTCTGGTGGCGCTTTGGTATATGCATATCTAATAATTTCACATAAAAATTAAAAATTGGGATTCTTGTAACGAGTTCAATGCCTATTCCGCTGCTGTATTATACAATAGAAGTGTAACGCATTGACGAATTTCCAACGTGCAACATGCGCTTTAATACGAGTATAATGAGAATTAAATTTAAAACAAATATAAGAGAATTTGCAACAGCTGCTGCATATGTCCCAAGCTACTCTGCATCCATCTTCTTCTTCTTCTTCTTCTGCAACATTTAATAGCACAATTGTGTGTAAACTTGCAGGCGTGTGCGTCACTTGTCCCACACACTTCTACACAAAACATCTACTTATGTATATAACTGTGCATATTTGCAAAATGTTTTTCCCAACTGTTCCTACTTTTCTGTTTTTGTATTCGTTACTTATTTTGTATGCATTTCTATTACTGTCACTGTCGCTTCACAGCTGTAGCTAAAAAAATATCTGCATTAACGTTTCTGTTGCAAAATGCAGTTTGTGGCCTCGCTGACTTCAACTTACACTACATGCGCCTATGAATAAATAAGCGAGGCATAAATACTTACGAATGTGTAAATGCATGTCATTGACATCGAAATGTATGTAAAAACATTGCATTTCATATTTATCAGAGCTTTAGTACCAGAATCAAAAGATATGCACGGAAGATTTAAAGTAATTTATGTACATATATATATGTGTGTGTAGCCATGTTTTTGCTAAGATAACAAATAATACTGAGAAAAAGCGATAGAAATATTAAAAAAAAAAATCAGAATGTGTAATTTTTCTGCATTTCTTTTGCATAACTAATTTTGTTGCGCGCATGTTGTTGTAAGATTTAAGTTTGTTAGTTATGGCTGCAGACATTGTAGCTAATCAGTGTTGCACGCTTTCATAATCAAGAGTAGTTTGTAAGCAGCAGATGCAAAGTTATTTGCAGTCTTGCAATCAAACATGTGTACAACTATGCGGCGAGTGTTGCAATTGCTACTTTTTTTTTTTTGCTAAATAACTTAAATAAAATTTTTTTTTACTTTATATTGTTGCACTCTTTTTCACACAGCTGTTGCCACCTCAATTGATTGGCTGCTGTTTTGCTTCTTTTATGTCACAGTCGTTATTTAGCTCCTACCACTGTGGGCTGAAACTGGCTTCACTTTAACCTAAGCACATAAATTGCAATGCAACATGAAAATGAAAAAAATAAAAATAAATAATAAATTTAAAAAAAGTGTGTAGCTAGAAAGCAGTGTGAAAACGATTAACCAACGCAATTGTTAAATACACTGAAAGAAATGGTGCTAGTAAAATCAACAAATCGGTTCTGTTGTTCTTGACTTAACAGAGATTCGGTTAAATTGATCGAATTATGGTTAATTCGACCGAGTTCTTTGTCAAGCGAACAAATAATTTTTGTCATTTCAACAGAAGAGAAATTGTCGCTCTTAAGTTAACAAAATTCTGTAAAATTGACAGATTCCTAATCAATCTAACTGATTTTTCTGTTAACCAAACGGAGTTAACCCAACCAGTGAGGTCATTTCAACAGTGATCAACAGTCAGTACATGAGCAAATTTCAAAGAGAATGTTACGCTTACTGCGCTCTCTACTTTGTACTTATGTATGCTGTATACTATATGTATGCATTACGTCTGTATATGGCGGCCACCATGGTGTGATGGTAGCATGCCCCTCCTACCACACCGAAGACACTGGGTTTACACCGCGGGCAAAGCAACTTAAACATTTTAGAAATAAGGTTTTTCAATTAGAAGAAAATTTTCTAAGCGGGGTCGCCCCTCGGCACTGTTCGGCAAGCACTCCGAGTGTATTTCTACCATGAAAAGATCTCAGTGAAAACTCATCTACCATGCAAATGCCGCAACATAGGTACTTTCGTACAAAGCTGTCGCAACAACTTTTTTTGTTCATTTTACTACTAAACCGGTCAATTACGAATCAACGATTTGTGCGCAGTTGATTTAACATCTTGTTGCGTTGGATAAAAATTGACAGACATTTCGGTTGAATTGACCCTTATTTCGGTTGAGTTTACCAGTCTGTTTCTTTTAGTGTAGATATATTATGTGAAATAGAAAGTCGTTAACATAAATATGCCAAGTGGGTGAAATCGCTACACCCGAATTTGTATTAAACACAATGACCAAATAGAAGGGAACGATCGAAATACATATTAGATTGAAATTTCGTTTTTTATGGTGAAAAGTAAATGCTTTTTATATTGTTACGGACATACAAAATTGGATCTTTACATATATGTAATACTCCTATAGTGATACGTCAGGCTAGGTACACTCACAAACATCAGAGTGTCGATATATTGCTGTTCGAATGGTTTTGTTTTTGTATTCAATAATCGAATGTACCTTAAAAATTTTCTTGTCACATTTATGCTGGTCCAATCACAAAAATTTTGTAGTCTGTCTTTTTTTGATTTCGAATTCAAAACTCATTGCGAGCATTTTGTATTAGCAATATAGGAGTATTAAATATATGGACCTGTGACGGCCACCGTGGTGTGATGGTAGCGTGCTCCGCCTACCACACCGTATGCCCTGGGTTCGCACCCCGGGCAAAGCAACATCAAAATTTTAGAAATAAGGTTTTTCAATTAGAAGAAAATTTTTCTAAGCGGGGTCGCCCCTCGGCAGTGTTTGGCAAGCGCTCCGATTGTATTTCTGCCATGAAAAGCTCTCAGTGAAAACTCATCTGCCTTGCAGATGCCGTTCGGAGTCGGCATAAAACATGTAGGTCCCGTCCAGCCAATTTGTAGGGAAAAGCAAGAGAAGCACGACGCAAATTGGAAGAGAAGCTCGGCCTTAGATCTCTTCGGAGGTTATCGCGCCTTACATTTATTTTTATTTATAAATAATAAATATAAATAATGGGCGAAATCGCTTTTTTATTCAATAATAAAGTTTCAAAAACTGAATAATTTTATTTTTACAATATTTTTCCATCACATTGCTATCCTCGTAATTCTGATCGCATTGATCAAATACATCAGTGGTTTTAAATGATATTTTTAAATGAACCACCATCACTCTGGTTCTTGTACGGCCGTATTTCTTAATTCTATACACCACGCCATTTATTCGTGCCCACTATGTTAGGGTCATTAGTTCGACTATTGGGAAAGCTTTTGCTTCACCACTTTGAGTGTTCTTGCGAAGGACAAAGCCTCACCTGGTAAATATATGTGCCTAGGTATTCACAATTGTAAAAGGAACCGTAACGTGTAGGTGATAGGGCCGCTAACTTTAGGAAACGTCAAACCCGGAGACTTGGGTGTTGATGATGATGTGTGAAAATCAAATAAGCAACAGAAGTTTGAATGCAAGCCCAATTGATTTTTCAAACCCTTCTTATACGTACATATATTCTCAACTTAAGTATGAGGTAAAAATAATTTCAAAGGAGTGTTTATGCCCCTAGAACCTACTAAAGGATTTTGCATCTCGGATTTCGCTTATTCTTTCAGCCAATCGCAATATCATTTTTTTTTTAAATCGGCACCTTTTTTGGGCAATTTGCTTTTTTTAAAAACTTGAGGACAATTTGAAAACATGTTCGCCTTGGGTTTTTTGAAAAAAAATATGCAAAGTGAGCATATAAAATTATATAACTTTTCTTTTAGTGCTTAGTTTTAATAACGTGGTCAATGCGCTTGTTTTTTAAATAACTCTTGAACAGTTAGAAAGAGTTAAATTTCGCAATTAATTTCTTATAACTGGCAGTGATGCGCATTCGTTGATACCACTTTCCACCATATCCGACCAGTTTTCGACATGAGCAGTAAAGGGTCTAAACAGTCTTAGACAGACAGACTTAGAAAATAATAACGCGCCGGACGCCGCCGCTGCGCCGATATTTTTGACATTCGGCGGCGGCGGCGGCCTATATCGGCGGCGTATATCTCTTCCATGTACAACCCATCATTGTTTTACGTGCACAAAGTTCGGCCGGCCGTTTTTTACACCCTCTTCAACGTTAAGCTTTCGCTACAAAGTACTTTCTAGAATTATTCCTAGATATTTTCAACAAGGTTTCTCCTGCAGGGTTACCCATTCCAGCTGCGACCTAGTCCAATTTGGGGCTTATACCTCTTAGTAAACAAAACCATATCCTTCTTCTCCGAGTAGACGGTCAACCCGGCAGTAGATGCCCAGGTATGTCTATCCAGAAAAACTAATTTTTGAGAGATATCGGCAGATTCAGGTGAGAATTTCGTAACTATGCGCCTGATTCTATGCTACTGCGCGAAAGCGAATCATACGCGTATATGATGACGAACATGCCATTGTTAGTACCACCTCATTCACCTTGTCACATTTTTTCCAGGTTTCAAAATAAATTATATAACCCTCCTATATTATCAGTGTGTCTTATATTATTACGCATTACGTTTCAACGCCCATTCGAAGTTAAGAATTTTTCGTGAATTATATATCACAATAATTTATTCATAATTTTGGAACCCTTTTTGTTAAGTAGATTACTTTGTTGCAATGCCACAAAGTGGCACAATGAACGTAAAATATTTTGTGGAGCTTATCATCATTATTTGCTAGCATAAAGTTTTCTTCTTAAAAGCTGTGAGTGAACGATACAAAATCTTCTTATCTCTTGGTGCAAAAACATCCATCGACATTTCGACACCCTTAACCAATGTCAGCAGAAGAATATAATGCTGATATTTTTTCTTCGTTATCTTCTTCTTCTCCCTTTTTGCTATCTGCAGCATCCCTTTGCTAAAGCGCGACATAATTTTGTATATTTGTATGATGATGATGATTGCTATGTAGTCATAAATTTCTTAAGCGCAAACATAAATTGAGTTGAAGAACGGTAAGTAAATATGGGTGAAAGTAAACGAAAGCGTGTGACAAATATTGTAAGTTACACAGAGAATGTGACTAAATACATAGAAGAAGAAGATGCATGCCACTTTAGCCATACAAAAGAAAATAGCACATACTATGAAATTGTGTAGGTGCCACAGAGCGCTACAAGTGAAACCAAAGGAAAAAAGTTTTACAACTTTTGTTACATTTTATGAAAATTCCGGTACAATTCAATGCTTCCAGCGCAAATATCGAAAGTGAGCAAGCGCCGGCGAGTAGAGGGGCGAGCGCAGGAAAACAGCTTAGATGAAGCAACAAGGTAAAGTTAAGAGATTGCAAATAGCATTTATGCATGTTTACAACATTGTTGATTTGTTATAGAAAAACAAAAACGAATATACGAAAATTGTTTCTCACTGCTTACATATGTAGCATCTACGATGTCAACTTAAGCGGAAATATCAACAGCTGCGTGCGTGTACTTACAGTAAACCAAATGTCTTGCCCCAGATGAGTAAAATGTGTATGCCCGCATGGAATTGCTTTGCTCATCTTAACGCTCGACTCCCTTGTGTAAGATTTGCTACGAAGTTCAACAGCCAGCAAATACATCAGAGAGTATTTATTACGAAATATGCATCACCTGTGCGTGCTACCCACATGTTTTTGACAGCTTAAACGCCTAAAAGTATGCTTGAGTTGATAACGCAACTTATTAAACAAGAGCTTGTTTGTTAAATGTGTTAGAGTCGTTTAACGGTGCATATGTGTTAATAATCAAGCGCACACATACTAATTTATATACATGGGATACGTTACTTAGTCACCACAATTTACCACCTAATTAGCGGAAAACTTTGACGACTTTCTAACGACTACATCTAAATAGAAGTTGCTCGGTTTCGTGACATCATGATTTGATGTGTTGATGTTTTGTTGATGTATGGTACTTATTTGTATACAGCAGTGTACCTTTACAGGGTGGCTGTTGGATGGTGGGAAGGTTGGAACACGTTCGGCATATTCAGTGTATGTAAGGGCCTTGCGAACCGTGCAGAGCAAAACAAAAAACGGTCACATAAACTGAATGGATCCATAGTGGTACCTAAAAGAAGTTTGTTCGACGACCAAATGGAATAGCCGCGATTACAAACCAAGACTTATTTTATAAAATAATTATATACTCTTTGCAAACACTGCCGCTTCTATATCTGAGAGCTGTACTCTTCTGATTAGTTCTTTGGTGTTGCGCCTTGACTGCAATTAGCTTCAATGTGCTATTTTGATATGGCGTATCGTGAATAAAGCTGAAAATATGTATGATGAATACACAAGAGGAAAGGGTCCTCTCTTTTTCATTTCATATATATTTTAGAAGCTTCCCAAGCCTAAAGCATCCCTTTAACTCTAAGAGGCTCAATGAAAAGGGATTTTCCAAGAAACTTTATTTTGGTTCTACAGTGTGCTCAAGAGTCTCATTATAGATGCTCCATCGTGAGACTACAGTTGACATATTGCTCCAATCCCATCCATCCTGTATATACCGAAGGACCTGTACCTGCTGAGTACCGAAACAAATCCGAATGTCTCACTTAAAGATCCAATTTCTGTGTAAAATCGTCACATGCTTCAAGAAACTCGACAGGATAGACTTTCACTTATTGTAACCATCACAAAAAAAGTGAAAGGCGATTGATGAATCATGCACAGTGAAATTAGAGAAAGTTATGTTGATTCGCCAAATTCATGGCCTACTCCTTACACAGATCAACCGGAACTGATGCTATCGTAATTAACCCGATATCCACTTGTAACTGCGGCGGTTATTTTTTACATACTTGCTATGTCCAGAAGACACATAGTTAATGACGTGGACGGGAGTATTGCAAAGACTCCTGTATCCACTTTGCAAGGCATTTTAGGACCGTCTGTCAAAATATATATATCGTCTCTCTTTGTGAGCTTTCTACACATCCAAACGACCGTGCCCATATGTACTTCATGCCTAAAGGCATAGTTCCTAAAGCCAAAAGGTAAATTAAGATTAAGTCTCCATTCATGTTGGTCTGATATTGCATATGACAGTTAAATTCTCTGAATGATCTAAAGCCCCCACAGGCAAATTTTTTCCTTTCCTTATATTTTTTGTGTGTCTATCATTGCCTGGAAATAGTTATTATTTAGTTGATCTTGAACCTTTATAAATCCAAGGGATGCTTTCACCATCCCTGAGGGCCGTTTTCAGTTAGTCACATGTCTATAAATTATCAAAACTCTCCTTTTCTCACTGAAGCATTTATTGTCACTTATGTGCTGTTTTATTGGTTTTAATGTATTCCTAGTGGAACAATTTCGGGACAGCTACGATGGCTATTTCGAATTCATTCGGGAATGGTGCGGGGCATCATTTCGGGACCCCAAATAAGACTTTCGCGGCAACTTTGGAAATATAAGCAGTTTAGACACGTCACTATGCCACTAGTAAATGAATGCTGCACAACCGTAACAGCAATATTAGCAGATGAGACAACAAAAAGCGACGCAATCATGAATAGGGCACTTAAGAGCGTGGCCGACATTACACACATATACTCGTTAGGAAAGAGCGCAGACTTCATATACATAGAGACAACAGGGAATATGCGATGCAGAAGATTAGAGAATTAGAAAAGCAAATAATCGAGAAGGCTGTTCGCGAAAAGTCTAGACGCTGGGAGAAATGGGCGTACGAGGCAGCTGCGAGTAATAAAGCGATGCAGTTCAAGTGACGATTAGGAAGTTTGATGTTAAGGAGTTGTTAGTGAAGAACGCAACAGATTTCAATTGTACTAATATTTACAGCACAACAAAGAACATTTGATTATTCTGCAGAGTGGAGTCTATTTACTTGACAGTTTAGTGATTCGAACGATAACAGAAAGCAGATAATATTCGAGAATTCCTGAAAATCGCACCAATATAAAATTTCAAACGCCACCCTTTATCATAAAATGCTTGATGACTTGACCTAACAAAACTAGTACATGTATATGTTTGTACATGGAGAAATATTATGGACTTATACAAATTTACGTCCACATATGTACCTACATATGTACATAATTTGTGCATGCATCAATTTAGTTTACGACTTTCGATGGTTATAAAAAAAGCAGAATAGGTTTTGTAGGTTATTCGTCAATAAACCATAAATTTTTAAGAATTCTTACATGTTTACAGCAAAATATACTTAGATATCTACCTACATGCATTCTATATTTTTATGCACAAATTTTCTTGTTTATAGCAATTTCAATGCGTTAGGAATAAACGCCAATTGTAGGATCTTAAGAGTATGGTTTTTTATGGCATAATTTTTGAATGCTTCGATAATATTTCGGCATTGTTTGACCTTTTTTTCGACTTCTCACGTCGATTTCTCTACAAACCTTTAACTAACCGCAAATGGAATGTGCGGTCGTAAAGAATGTTTGACCTTCGTAGAAGTGTTAAATGTTTATTTATGATACTCAATAAAAAAATAAGCTTATATATTTTTCTTTGATTGCTTAATTTTTGCTGTTTTCTTTTTTGCAAAATTTAATGAAGATCACTTAGAGGAAGCAGTAAATGATGTTATGTTCTGTTGTTATTTAGGTGCAAAATTTATATAGAAATGAAATTTTGACTGAAGAAACTGTAAAAAAGTAAAGTATCTTTTATTTATAAATTATATATGTTATGGATTAAGTAAAAAGCCACATATTTTTGAACGCGCCTATACCCGTGGCCTAGTCGGCACGAAGAAAATACGATATGTTCCTGCAAACAGTTCCGAGACAATCCAGAAATAAATCTTAAAACAATTCCAAAAAGATAC
Organism: Eurosta solidaginis; assembly: GCF_040869045.1. Taxonomy (NCBI): domain Eukaryota; kingdom Metazoa; phylum Arthropoda; class Insecta; order Diptera; family Tephritidae; genus Eurosta; species Eurosta solidaginis. Next base: position 364,024,673 of record NC_090319.1, on the reverse strand, counting down.
TGACATTACTGCGCACTCAATTTCGAAAAAGTCCGGAGGTAGGCCCGGAATTATCCATAAAGAAGTATATAAATACAAGGCGCAATAGCCTCCGAAGTTATTTTAGGCTGAGTTTTCTTCCAATATTTCATGTCGTGATTCATCGGAACAAGGATATAATGGATTTCTTGAAAAAGTTCGGTCCAGTAATCCCCTGAAATACTTTTTTACGATCCCTAAAAGATCCCTAAATAGTAAAGTTTCGAAAACAATCGCGAAATGACAAGGCGAAACTTTAAAAATATCCCTTAGCAATTTTTCCGACACGATTCCAAAACACCCTCGAAATGGCCCTGAAGACATTCCCGAAATGATCTGAAATAGTCCAACATAATCTCGAAACTGTACGAAGATAATCTCAACAGTCAAGATTTAGTAACGGCAATTATAACGAGAACAACCAAGAAATTGATTCGAGACTGTCCCGAGAACATCTGGATCACAATCCCAAAACAGTACTGGAAAAGCCCAAAAAATCTTGGGAAAGTCCGAAAGGGATCCCTTGACAGCACATAAAAAGTCCTAAAGTAGTCCAAGGTTCGGTTTTTCATTGCGAATTTAAACTCCAGTTTTACCTTGGCACTTTGTTTGATAACATAATTTTTTTTTTTTCGTTTTAGCTTAAGCGACCGAAGTGGTAGGGTTGAACTCTTGTGGTAAGGTTAAAAGGTGCTCTGAAAAGCCGGACCTTAAATTGGTCCCGAAATGATTCTGAAGACAACCCAGAAACGATCTCGTGAAAAAACTTAGAAAAAATGCCTAAATAGTATCCCAAAACCAGGCCCCATATAATTCCAAAAACAACTCGAAAGTTATCTCCAAATGCTCCAAAAATTATCCCAAACAGTCCCCCTAGTGAACCATAAATAGACCCAAGACGACTTACAGAAAGCATTGAAATAACACACAAACAGCCTAGAAATGATCAGAAAACCATAAGGATGCCCAGATTAGCCTTTATGACTCAATCGCGCATGACCTTCTTCGATGAATCTTGGTTCACAGATAGCTAATCGTCTTGACGGATCTATTAGGCATATTATTTTAAGAGCACCTAAGTCTTGAAAATATATTTAAAACCCCGAAATTATTTCGAAAGCAAACCCATCCTGAAATATACCTAAATCAATACAGAAAACTCTCCGAAAGTATTGTGGAAACATTTCCAAAATTATTTCGAAATTTTATACAAGAAGTTCCAAAAAGATCTTCTAACAATCCCGTAATAATCTCTAGAAGATTCTGAAAATAACCCAGAAATAGTCCTCAACACAGTTCCGAAATTATTCCGCAAATATTCCCGAACTTCTCCGAAGATGATACCCAAAATAGCACAGATATGCAAATATTTCCATTGTAATTCTTAAAACAATCCGCAAAATCGTAACAACATGCCGGATATGACACGGAGGGTTAGATATCTCAGAATATACCCGCGAGCATCGAAATTAAATACCTGTTTATCCTTCAAATAAAAGAGTATTTTAAAAGAATTTTTACATTAAAATGTTTAAACTCAGTATTTCTTAAGTATTTCTTAAGTTCATGCTAACATACGCGCATATTTTCCTCTGCACTGTTGTCAACTCAAGAGTATTTGATATCCAATGCCGGAAGTTTGGGGTCACACTTTGTTGGTATTTTGCAAATCACAAACGGCATATTTGTGGTTTTACAATTTAGTCAGTCATAACCCTAATTTGTTTACATCATTTGCGCTTTGTTTGCTTGTGGTTTCATTTAAGTAAATAAATTGTTTAATTCCATTGTAAAATTTACCAGCATTTACTTACAGGGGAAGTTAGAAGCAAATTGCTAAGAAATAATTGAGGGTTACTAAATGCCTGTTCAAACCTGTCAAGAGTAAAGTGAATGAGGAAATAACTGTGAAAATGGGAACACATAATGATTTGTAAGGTTTTATTGAGGTAAATTGATATGTATTTGTTGTTGTGTGATTACATTCAGGGTTAATGTGATGAGGTATTTTCTAGTAAATTTATAAAAGGGTTGTTTACTTACTTACTTAATTGGCGCTTAACCGTCTAAACGGTTATGGCCGTCGAACAAGGCGCGCCAGTCACTCCTTCGCTCCGCCAACCGGCGTCAATTGGTCACACCAAGGGAGTTTAAATCGTTTTCCACCTGGTCCTTCCAACGGAGTGGGGGCCGCCCTCTACCTCTGCTTCCATAGGCGGGTTCCGATAGAAACACTTTCTTGGCCGGAGCATCATCTTTCATTCGCATAACATGGCCTAGCCAGCGCAGCCGCTGCGTTTTAATTGTAATAATTAATTTAAGGGTTGTTTACCTATTGCAAAATGGCAATTGATCGAATGGCTTGAATGTTACGAGTTCCCGAACTTCTCCGAAGATGATACCCAAAATAGCACAGATATGCAAATATTTCCGTTGTAATTCTTAAAACAAACCGCGAGTGTTGGAATCATTATTATATATTTTGAGTTGTTTTTTTGAGTCATCTAACAATCTGAAAGTATTTTCTTATTTCTTTATCTCATCAGTTCTGGGGAACCAACCTGGATTCAGTGCACTAACGCACTGGGAAATAACGACCAAGAGCTTTAGAAAATAAAATCTGTGGGCCTTATTACCTTTCTAGAAACGAAATAATGCCCCTTGACAAAAGGAAATATGAAATAAAATTGAATAAAATAAAAAAATAAAATAAAATAAAATAAAATTAATAAAATAAAATGAAATAAAAAATGGAAAAAATTAAATTAATTAAAATAAAACAAAATGATAAAAATTTAATAAATATAACAGATAAAATTAAAACAAAAAAATAAATTAAAATATAAAAATTCAAAATTAAATTAATTCAAAATAAAATTAAATTTAAATAATAAAAACAAATTTAAATAATATAAAATAGAATAAAATAAGAATTTAATTTAATAAAATATAATAAAATTAAGGTATATTATTGTGACGAATATTATGATCACTAAGCGATACTACCTTCATTAAGCCGATACTAAGCAGTGTGTACATAAACAAATCATGTACACACATACATACAAGGTAGCAGAGAGATACTCACAAACACATGTCATCATCAGCCGAAGTACTACTCACATATACACACGCATATAGACACAAACTACAAATATACATGAGTATAGCTGGTAAACAAGCATAAAGTTCACGAAATTACTAGACCTTAAGAGAAATGGGTGAACGAGGCAACAGAGAGTATAAAAGCAGCGAAAGCTGTGTAGTCAGTAATCTGTTTGGTTTAAGCACGCTATTGGTTGTGAAGTTAAGTGTTATTGTGAAGTACTTTCAAAGTAGTCTAATAAAGACCATTTTTGTATTATTGAATATTGGAGTTATTTATTCAACAGTTCAGCATTCGAACGTTAGCATAATATTTGGAATAAGAGGAATTTCACAAAATTCGTTACATTATATTAATTAATATTAAATTGAAATAAATAAATTAAAATGATACCAAACAAAAAATTTTAAAATAAAATTGAAAAAATAAATAAAATACATTAAAAAATATAACATAAATAAGCAAAAATTTTAATCGATTTTTAATAGGCGATCGCTTTGTTGTCGAAATTTACCGATGTGTTAACTTTATTCAAAATGCTATAGATTTCTTTATAGGAGTGCTATCGAAAAGTTAACGAGTTGTTATCAAAAAATTATCGATTAATAACGGATCAGTTTTCGATATGCTTTCAAAGTGATACCAATTTTTTTTTGGAAATTTATACATTTGTTATCGGAAAGTTAGCAATCTATTATTGGCGTGGTATGCGTCTTAATGCTATCAATTTGTTAACTCATCTCATTTTTATGAAACAGATACCAATAGAATTTCAATATAAAATCGATGACACATGTGTAACCCATCGAAAACAAGTCGTTTTTAAACCAATTAAAATACCATTACAAACTGATAACAAATCGGTAGCAAGCTCATAACAAATCGAAAACTGGATGATAATAACTTACTCTCAATAAGAAACCGATAATAAAACAATAACTTTTCGGTGTCGGTTGTTACCCATAAGAACTTTGGGATGTCCCTTATTACCCATAAATACCACCTACATACACAGTGAGACCAAAGAGCTCAACATTAAAGAGCACAACGAAATGCTGAAAAGGCAGTTAACTGTCACAAACCAGGACACCCCATCAAGCAACTGCTTGATTTAGCATCGCCTCCACGGGGGCTAAGGGAACATCTCCCTAGGCACTATGATGAAATGGGGCACCTGCCAACACATCCGTTTGATCCAGACAAGCAAAAGCCTAGACCCTAGGCAAAGCCACACATAATCGGTATCAATATACAACAGCATTCCTTAGAGAGGAAGAAAGCACAGGGAGAGACGAGTCACTCCTGGTCATTTTCGATCTGGATACTGGAACATGTTAATCAACCCCGACATACGTAATGTATGTCCTGCATGCGATGTGTCTCATATGACATCAGCCATCTTTTCAAATGTAATATGGAACCTATGCTTCTAACACCAGTCTCCATATGGTCCGCCCCTACTGAAACTGCCAGTTTACTTGAACACTCGTTAGAGGAATTTGATGCCAATTTGTGAGTGGTCGACCCCATTGAATGGGGCGAAACACTGTTAACACAACAACAACCCATAAGAAGCCGACAAAGCTCATCCCACAAAGCCAAAAAATATGTGTTTCTTGTAAAGTTACCTTGTTGTTGTTCAACTTCAACCCCTGGGCGAGCTCTAGTTAGCTTAAAAACACCTGTATGTTTGCACATCTAACTTCGTGAGTACTTGGTATTCACGCCATTTTATTTTAAAAGCATAGCTTGTTTATCTTCGTGCATATATTTTTTTAAGCAATTTTGATATTCAGTGTTTTCGTTTTCTTTGCGAGTAAGCAGATTCATTATCTCAAGTTAATATGTTTACTTAACCCAACTGTGGTGATGCCTATATAGACATACATATGTGTGTGTAGGTCTTCTTGTTTAACGAAAATTTCAACACCTTGCTTTCTATAGATATTCGCAAGCTGCTTGAGGTGCATCAACATTGTTGACAGATTCACAGTATTAAGGTATATTGAAAAATTAAGCTATGTAGTTTTACATAATAAAGAAAAAGGAAAGTTGACTTGGTAAATATGTTTATAAAGGAATCGTGTGTAAATGTTGTTTAGGTTCTTTTGTATATTGGTCTCTATTTTCTACATCTATAAATTCAACAACCACGTAAACTGTCCTTCCTCCCATCGCTTACTCATGCTTGGTTTTCACTAGGTAATTTCAACCAAAACGACGTCAAATACATTTGAGAAAGCTTCGAGCAATTAGTATAAATATTAGCAGCAAGTGAAAGAGATTGTCTATCCGATATGGCAAATTTGATATACAATGAATACATGCCTTACTGCTATAACTTCGTTATTTTTCATCCCAGGTTTAGATTGATATGTCATTATTTTTATCTGCAGAAGCTATAACGCTCCCTACGAATTCCTAACCTACATCCACCGCCAGTTTGGCATCTGTTTCGAGTTATAATCCACCGATCTTTTTCTGCCTGTAACTTTGCGCCACCAATCGGTCATCCAACGTTTCCGCCAAAATAAATCTATTGGAACCAAGCTCGTTCATGAGTTGTTATTGTCAAGTATACATATGAATTACCGATTTGTTATATTAGCAAAATTTATTGGCGAGTAATTGATTCTTTAGCGACAAAATATCGGTTTGTTATAGAAAAGTTATGTATTTATGTACACTCCAAAAAAAGAAGGTTATCTATACGAAATTTAACGATATTTTATCAAAAAGTTATCGATTTTTTATCGAAAATGTTCGATTTGTTAGGAGGGTGCTACTAATATGCTATCGGCGTACTAATTATTTGCTTTCGGAAAGTTATAGATCTATTTTCAAAAAGTTATCGAAAATTAATCGATTTGGTATCAAAACGTTATTTAAGCGCCAAATACACGACACGAACATTTCCGCGAACATTCCCGTTATGTCATGTTTCTGCGACCTTTTCTGTCGTGTATGGTGGTGTTTGCCGGTTCGCGCAAATGTTCGCCAAAAATCAAAATATTTTAATTTTTGGCGAACATTTGCGCGAACTGTTCGTGCGTGTATGGCGAAATTGCTCATAATCGTAGTAATTTCTGAACGGAACAGACGTGCGCGGAAAAGTAAAATGGACAGTAAAAAATGTCTGAGTGAATTTATTGAAATGTATAAATCTTTGCCATCATTGTGGCAAGTAAAAAGCAAAGATTATTGTAATAGAATTAAAAAGAATAATGATTATGCGACTTTAATCGAAAAATTAAAAGAAGTAGATCCTGTCCGTATTCATCGCTGTCTGAAAGAGAACTAATGTTCGGCCAAAAGTTCGTATGGTGTATGGCCAAAGCTGCGAACAAGATTGCGGAATGTTCGCGGAAATGTTCGTGTCGTGTATTTGGCGCTTTAGTATTCACCAAAAACAAATTTTTTGTAAAGTCGTTTTGTTATCCACTTGATATCGGGCTGCTATCAATAGTTATTGGCGTGCTATCGATTTGATATTGAGCAATTATCGTTTTTTTAGCAAAATGTTGTGGATGTTATATCGAAAAATTATCGATTTACTAATAAATAATTATCGATTTATTATGGAAGTCTTATCAATTACTTATGAAAACGTTGTCGATGCGTTAGACTTGCGAGCATAATGTTATCAATTGGAAAATGGCGCACTATCAAAAAGTTATCGCTCAACTATAGAAAAGTTAGCGAAAAGTTATCGATTTCTAATTGGAGAGCTATGAGTTTCTTATCAGCGTATTATTGACTTGTAATCGATTTCTGATTGGTTTATTATGAAACAGAAACGATAAACTTTCAACATAAAATCGATAACACATCTGTAACCCGTCGATAACAAGCCAATGCGAAATAAATAAGAAGCCGATGACTCGGCGATAATAAGCCGAATACAAAACTATAACGCGACGATAATATCGCTTATGATAATTAGCCGATAATATGACAATGACAAATCGTTAACGGTTTATACCCGTAAGAAGCGGTAGAAGCCCTTCTCAAGCATCGAGAAATTATTTGTTTCAGGTAATGCTTCCCTTTGTGGTTCAAGTCACAGGCAAATCAACATCCAAAATATAAAAACACGTTTTTTCGATTAGAAAAAAGTTTTTCTAAGCGCGGTAGTCGCTCGGCAGTGGTTAGGTAGGCACTCCGAGTATATTTCTGCCATGAAAAGATTCTCAGTGAAAATTCATCGGCCTTGCAGATGTCATTTGGAGTCGGCATAAAACTTATAGGTGCCGTAGTGCCAATGTATTGGAACAAAATCCTGGCTCAAATGTTTTAGTAATTGGTCTCTAACATAAACACGTTTTAGCTTTTATTCGATAATAAGATATTTTTCCATCTGTTTTCCCCTAATCGAAGCACTACGCAACGGGTAAATATGTGATTGAATTACCACCAAAAAATTTGCTAGTATTTTTGGTTCGTGATCCTGGCATGGTTGAGTCCCACCCCACGTTGAGTCAGCAAAGCCCACGGAAGTTTGTAAAATGTCACAAAAGTAATGTTACAGTCCTAAAGCCAGACATGGGTAAGCGCACCGTTCTTGCTAGACCAATTCCAGTCCCTTTCTTTGGTTTAAAAAGCTATTGTCCTTGCAGGAGGGACTATTATTCTGCACGAAAATTGCTGGCAATCGAAACAACAAAACAAGCAATTGTAGCAACAAAAATTATAATAACGACTACTTGGTTTTTTTACTCTTCTACCTTGGGTTTGTCACATGGTAATTACATATTTCGTAAGATAATGAATAATATACGATTCACTTGCGTGTCATATTTTTTCATTTGCTACATGCTCCTATTTTTTTGTTTTTTAATTTTTCACATTGCAATTAACTTTGGTGTGGCCCAATGTGTCCAACCCAAAAGCCCTACCCTTGCACTATTCCCTTCAACTGTCTATCACATCAGCAGCACAATCGTCAGCATACGAGTATGTGTCGTATGTTGATATCCAATGTAAAAGTGAGCCAGCAGGGTGGTATACATATTGTGGGACAAACACAGAAAGCAAAGCATGCGAATAATATTTTCCACGAGTTTGACTTTACTCGTCTTCGTTCCTGCGAGAATGACGCAGTGTGCGTTTATCTTAATGAGAAATTCTTTACTTGCCATATAACGACAAATTGCATTTTGATTTATTTCCGTGCAATATCTGAAGAATTCCCTTAGTACAAGTGCACAACATTATTGCATATGCTCGTGCGTATATGTACTCAAATATGACATAGATGGGCACTCTTCATTATTAGGAGCATAGTAACCAGTACGTTTTAAACACTAAAATAATGCTGTTGTCTTGAAAACATAAAAATTAAAGCTTTAGAGGAAAATTATGCATAACGCAACGCGGCGCAATGTGTCAAGGTGCGATCCAACATTTGTGGTATATAAGTGCATTCATTCACTCCAGTGAGTGTAAGTAAACTTGAGTGCTTTTTTGAACATTTTGATATTAAATTGATTTGATCACCCTCCATATCAAATATCCAAATTTTTATTCACGTTAGGTGCTAAAGCCCCAATCCTGGTACTGCACGCTCCGTATTTGTAGTGTAGACGTTGTTACACAATTTTGCCGCACCATCTCCTAATGAAAAGTGTATGCTAAATAAAGCCTCAAGTGACTCTTCATTACCATGCGGCTATTGCTAACCGTCCTTTTTTATCAGTACCTGGACTTTATCTCCCTTATATAGGACATTCTTCAGTATTACGGTTGACCTGGACCATTCTATATCCGCACAGAAAATTTTCCATGAAAACCTCTTTGATCTGTTCATTACACATTTATAGATATTCAACAGATCTCCATATTCTTTGCAGTACTCCTCTTTTCGACAACTCTTATCAGCATGAAAATGTCCATTAACTGCCCTCTAAGAAGACTCAATTCCTTACTTTAAAATGGCGGCTTTGCTTTCCCTTGAATCTTTTCAGACAGAAAGCTCTGCTGTATGCACTTGTCATCGCCTTTGTTAAGAATTTGTTGCACTTTTCAAACTCCTTTACATTTGGGGACTTGTTTAGGTTTCCCCAGTCATCCCGCTACATATTTTTGGTATTTTTGCAGTTTATCGTCCTAGGGTTTCTTACGAATTTTCTCTTCTCTTCCCCTTTAGGAGGAGGAGCACAAGGTGTCATACGCATGGTTTGAGAAGGACGCATGGTTGATCAAGGACCTTCCATTCATATCCTGATATATTTGTCTCATAGGTCAATGTTATATATATAGCACATTACTTGCCGTTAACTCAACATAAGGAGGAAGGCTACTCCTGTTAGCCAACCGTACGCTGTGATGCGCATTCGCATCTGCGCTTATGAAAAGCCGTATTCTGCACTATTCTTGATCAACCAGCCTTTTGAACTCTTCAACACTTTATGTGCCATATAGTAGGATGATGGGATAAAGGATGGTTTTTGTTTGCGCAATTACGACCACCGCTAGGCCCTCAGTGCTGAATTTAGGCAGCAAACACAAGTACAGTGTGTTTCCTCACCATGACTTCAGCTCTAACCCTTCTTTCAGTCATTATAAACGCCTTATTCACACGGGCTGAATCTAGAAACATTTTTCTTCCAGATGAGAGCCATGGCTCCTGTATTAGCGCCATATCAAACGATTCCTCCTCAAGAGTAAGGAGAAGGTCGCTTGACGCCACTTTACTGTTTGGAGATTTATGTGTAAGATTCAAAGCGACATCTTCATATGTCCTCGCGATTTGCAGCTACTCTCAGGTTCTCGAGATCCTTGGTAAATAATTTCCTTGCGAAAAATTTCATAATTTTTTTATTTAAAAAAAAATAATAATAAATGTAAGGCGCGATAACCTCCGAAGAGATCTAAGGCCGAGCTTCTCTTCCAATTTGCGTCGTGCTACTCTTGATTTTTCCTACAAATTGGCCGGACGGGACCTACATGTTTTATGCCGACTCCGAACGGCATCTGCAAGGCAGATGAGTTTTCACTGAGAGCTTTTCATGGCAGAAATACACCCGGAGCGCTTGCCAAACACTGCCGAGGGGCGACCCCGCTTAGAAAAATTTTCTTCTAATTGAAAAACCTTATTTCTAAAATTGTTGATGTTGCTTTGCCCGGGGTTTGAACCCAGGGCATCCTATGTGGTAGGCGGAGCACGCTACCATTACAACATGGTGGCCGCCGTTTCTCTGAAAATCTTCTATGAAATTCTAGAGTACTACTGCTGTCATATATCGGAAGAATTGGATCAGTAAATTCTAGTTGCGAACTAGAATTTTTGCGTCTAGTTAGTTGTTTAGCGGCATACTAGCTGCTATCATAAATACATAAGTACATATGTAGATAAGAACGTGCGCCCTTCTTTTCACTTCGAAACTTATTGTTTTTTATACTCAGTTGAGCAGAGCTCACAGAGTATATTAAGTTTGATTGGATAACGGTTGGTTGTACATATATAAAGGAATCGAGATAGATATAGACTTCCATATATCAAAATAATCAGGATCGAAAAAAAATTTGATTGAGCCATGTCCGTCCGTCCGTCCGTCCGTCCGTCCGTCCGTCCGTCCGTCCGTCCGTCCGTTAACACGATAACTTGAGTAAATTTTGAGGTATCTTGATGAAATTTGGTATGTAGGTTCCTGAGCACTCATCTCAGATCGCTATTTAAAATGAACGATATCGGACTATAACCACGCCCACTTTTTCGATATCGAAAATTTCGAAAAACCGAAAAAGTGCGATAACTCATTACAAAAGACAGATAAAGCGACAAAACTTGGTAGATGGGTTGACGTTATGACGCAGAATAGAAAATTAGTAAGATTTTGGACAATGGGCGTGGCCCCGCCCACTTTTACAAGAAGGTAATTTAAAAGTTTTGCAAGCTGTAATTTGGCAGTCGTTGAAGATATCATGATGAAATTTGGCAGGAACGTTACTACTATTACTCTATTTGTGCTAAATAAAAATTAGCAAAATTGGATTAAGAACACGCCCACTTTTTAAAAAAAAATTTTTTTAAATTAAAATTTTAACAAAAAATTTAATATCTTTACTGTATATAAGTAAATTAAGTCAAAATTCAACTCCAGTAATGATATGATGCAACAAAATACAAAAATTAAAGAAAATTTCAAAATGGGCGTGGCTCCGCCCATTTTCATTTAGTATGTATAGAATACTTTTATTGCCATAAGTCGAACAAAAATTTACCAATCCTTCTCAAATTTGGTAGGAGCATAGATTCTATGACGGTAACTGTTCTCTGCGAAAATGGGCGAAATTGGTGGAAGCCACGCCCAGTTTTTATACACAGTCCACCGTCTGTCCTTCCGCTCGGCCATTAACACAATAACTTGAGCAAAATCCGATATATCTTTACTAAACTTAGCCCACGTACTTACCTGAGCTCACTTTTTCTTGGTATAAAAAATGGGCGAAATCTGACCATAACCACGCCCACTTTATCGATATCGAAAATTACGAAAAATGAAAAAAATGCCATAATTCTATACCAAATACGAAAAAAGGGATGAAACATGGTAACTGGATTGGTTTGTTGACGCAAAATATAACTTTGGAAAAATCTTTGTAAAATGGGTGTGACACCTACCATATTAAGTAGAAGAAAATGAAAAAGTTCTACAAGGCGAAATCAACAGCCCTTGGAATCTTGGCAGGAATACTGTTAGTGGTATTGCATATATAAATAAATTAGCAGTACCCGACAGATGATTTTCTGGATCACCTGGTCCACATTTTGGTGGATATCACGAGAACGCCTTCACATATACATCTAAGGGCCACTCGCTTTTAAAACCCTCATTAATACCTTTAATTTGATATCCATATCGTACAAAAACATACCAGAGTCACCCCTGTCCCACCCTAATGGCGATATCTCGAAAAGGCGTCCACCTATAGAACTAATGCCCCCTCTCTCTTAAAATGCTAGTAACACCTTTCGTTTGATACCCATATCGTACAAACATTCTAGAGTAACCCCTGGCCCACCCTAATGGCGATATCTCGAAAAGGCGTCCACCTATAGACCTAGTGTCCACTCCCTCTTAAAATGCTCAGTAACACCTTTCGTTTGATACCCATATCGTACAAACATTCTAGAGTCACCCCTGGCCCACCCTAATGGCAATATCTCGAAAAGGCGTCCACCTATAGACCTAATGCCCACTCCCTCTTAAAATGCTCAGTAACAGCTTTCGTTTGATACCCATATCGTACAAACATTCTAGAGTCACACCTGGCCCACCCTAATGGCGATATTTCGAAAAGGCGTCCACCTATAGAACTAAGGATTACTCCCTTTTAAAATACTCATTACCACCTTTCATTTGATACCCATATCGTACAAACACATTCTAGAGTCACCCTGGCCCACCCTAATGGCGATATCTCGAAAAGGCGTCCACCTATAGACCTAATGTCCACTCCCTCTTAAAATGCTCAGTAACACCTTTCGTTTGATATCCATATCGTACAAACATTCTAGAGTCACCCCTGGCCCACCCTAATGGCGATATCTCGAAAAGGCGTCCACCTATAGACCTAATGTACACTCCCTCTTAAAATGCTCAGTAACACCTTTCGTTTGATACCCATATCGTACAAACATTCTAGAGTCACCCCTGTCCCACCCTAATGGCGATATCTCGAAAAGGCGTCCACCTATAGACCTAATGCCCACTCCCTCTTAAAATGCTCAGTAACACCTTTCGTTTGATACCCATATCGTACAAACATTCTAGAGTCACACCTGGCCCACCCTAATGGCGATATCTCGAAAAGGCGTCCACCTATAGAACTAAGGATTACTCCCTTTTAAAATACTCATTACCACCTTTCATTTGATACCCATATCGTACAAACACATTCTAGAGTCACCCTGGCCCACCCTAATGGCGATATCTCGAAAAGGCGTCCACCTATAGACCTAATGCCCACTCCCTCTTAAATGCTCAGTAACAACTTTCGTTTGATACCCATACGGTACAAACATTCTAGAGTCACCCTTGGTCCAGCTTTATGGCGACATCTCGAAAAGGCGTCCACCTATAGAACTAAGGATTACTCCCTTTTAAAATACTCATTACCACCTTTCATTTGATACCCATATCGTACAAACACATTCTAGAGTCACCCTGGCCCACCCTAATGGCGATATCTCGAAAAGGCGTCCACCTATAGACCTAATGCCCACTCCCTCTTAAAATGCTCAGTAACACCTTTCGTTTGATACCCATATCGTACAAACATTCTAGAGTCACCCTTGGTCCACCTTTATGGCGATATCTCGAAAAGGCGTCCACCTATAGAACTAAGGATTACTCCCTTTTAAAATACTCCTTACCACCTTTCATTTGATACCCATATCGTACAAACACATTCTAGAGTCACCCCTGGCCCACCCTAATGGCGATATCTCGAAAAGGCGTCCACCTATAGACCTAATGCCCGCTCCCTCTTAAAATGCTCAGTAACACCTTTCGTTTGATACCCATATCGTACAAACATTCTAGAGTCACCCCTGGCCCACCCTAATGGCGATATCTCGAAAGGGCGTCCACCTATAGACCTAATGCCCACTCCCTCTTAAAATGCTCAGTAACACCTTTCGTTTGATGCACATATCGTACAAACACATTCTAGAGTCACCCCTGGCCCACCCTAATGACGATATCTCGAAAAGGCGTCCACCTATAGACCTCATGCCCACTCCCTCTTAAAATGCTCAGTAACACCTTTCGTTTGATACCCATACCGTACAAACATTCTAGAGTCACCCCTGGCCCACCCTAATGGCGATATCTCGAAAAGGCGTCCACCTATAGACCTAATACCCACTCCCTCTTAAAATGCTCAGTAACACCTTTCATTTGATTCCCATATCGTACAAACACATTCTAGAGACACCCCTGGTCCACCTTTATGGCGATATCTCGAAACGGCGTCCACCTATGGAACTAAGGATCACTCCTTTTCAAAATACTCATTAACAGCTTTCATTTGATACCCATATCGTACAAACACATTATAGAATCACCCCTGGTCCACCTTAATGGTGACATCTCGAAAAGGCGTCCACCGATAGACCTAAGGCCCACTCCCTCTTAAAATGCTCAGTAACACCTTTCATTTGATACCCATATCGTACAAACAAATTCTAGAGTCAGCCCTGGTCTACCTTTATGGCGATATCCCTAAATGGCGTTCATCCATAGAACTATGGCCTATTCTCTCTTAAAATACTCTTTAATACCTTTCATTTGATACACATGTTATACAACCACATTCCAGGGTTACCCCAGATTGATTTTCCTTATTTTGTCTCCATAGCTCTCAACTGAGTATGTTATGTTCGATTACACCCGAACTTAGCCTTCCTTACTTGTTTTTTCTTCGTTTTCTGTATGTACCCTTCTTGTATTTTATGTTGATGATGATAATGATGATGAATGTTACTGTCACAGCGTATGAGTAGTTCCCTCCTTTTATTGCATTTTGTTAATAAAATGCAAGACACATTGTACTTGACTTTTGCATACAAGTGGCTTTGATCCTCGGGCTCTTTTACTATAAAAAGCTGGATGGTGCTATTTATCTACACATAGCCATGGCTGCGTATGTTTTTATTGGCATTTTGCAGCTAATGAGTACATTCATGCACGTGTACGAGAGGAATCATCTATTTTTACGATCTGTCATGACTTGTAGCGAATTTTTCCGTTTCTATTTACTGAATTCTTTTTTTTTTTTTGTTTTATTAATTTATAGAAAATAAAAATGGCTTCTTTTAGTTGCCGCACCGGAGCATTGATAGTTATGTCACCACGAGATGCATATGTGGCACAAAAAATCTATGGGCTATGTGTAAATTTACCCAGATAGCCAGGCAGCGCTCATGGTGCTTAGCTCCCCCATCACTTCGTCTAAGACCCTCAGCAGCTCCAACAGGTCGCTTCAAGCCGCAGCTAACTTCGCAAACATAACCTTTATAAAAGTACCTGGCCACAGGAATATCGATGACAGTGAGAAGGCAGTTGGACTTTGAAGGGCAGGGGCGGAAATGGATGCTACAGAGGCTGTCGAAATGCCACATTTACTTACATCAACAGAGAAACATACATATCAACTGGTAAAAGAACTAACTTCCAAACAGGTCAAGCACATAAATCTTTAGGATCACACCAAAAGAGACAGTACCAAGAATGATAAGATTTCGTTTTGCTGCCCGGATCATCATCCATATTCAGAAAAAATAAGTCAATATCTTTGTAACCTTCTTTCAATCCCAATCTATTGCTGATGAGCAAACACTAACTGCGTTGTGAGACTTGCATTAGGTGGGCCAAAATTTGATTGAAATACTCTTATAGAAAAGTCTTTATTATCCAGATTATACATTGACGTTCCCGACGTATGTTAACCTTTACATTCAAATGCTAGTTCTTTATTATGAGTTTTTTATGTGACTCCAACATCAGTAGGTAGTTTGGGATGGACGTGCTGCCAATATATTTGACCCTAATAACTTTTGAAAAGACTCACACTAGGACTAATATTTTAAAATAACTCCGTCCATTTGGCGAATACTAGAAGCTTCCCAAGACCTAGCTAAATAGCATCCTCGAGATCTGACAGCACGTACTTTCTACATCTGCTGTTACTGACGAGGCCTGACTTATAAGCATGTGATGCCAGAAGACATTGTTCAGTTAGCATGTATGATTTGCACATGATTTTAGAAATTCTGCAGCCCACGATTCTGTCCAATCCTTTCCTGCTTGATGGATAATATGCAATTCTTATTGTCCATTCATCGAGTGCTGCACCTTCCTTTGCCAACTCATCGACCTTTTCTTTACTTTATATCTTTTTACGACCGGTAACCCAATATATGTGTATGGTCCGACCTGAGCGAAGTCTCTCAATGCTTATTTGCACTCCAGGACACTTCTTCATGAACTACTGTGTGAGATTATTGCCTTGAGTGTC
Organism: Eurosta solidaginis; assembly: GCF_040869045.1. Classification (NCBI taxonomy): domain Eukaryota; kingdom Metazoa; phylum Arthropoda; class Insecta; order Diptera; family Tephritidae; genus Eurosta; species Eurosta solidaginis. Next base: position 364,008,526 of record NC_090319.1, on the reverse strand, counting down.
AATATATATATTGACGCGACCGCAGCTTAAGCAGATTTCTCCTAAATTGTTTCTGCGTTGCTCATTGCTAAAATTTTCGCCTGAAAGGTACTGTAGTGCTCTGGCAGCATATAGAATCTACTGATTTCTTTGATGACCCCTTCCATAATGATATTTTCGCACTCTTGCGCCAACCATACGGCTCTATCTTGGCATTGTATTGATATAGCCGTAAGATCTACACTCTAGCTGACCAGAGGCCTTGGGCTTTATTACATGTGATAATGCCATATTTTTCGCTATAAATTCTGCAACGGGGTGTGCAAAAAGGCGTGCAAATCTGCTTGGTACTTTTTGTGTGGCTGTCCACCAGAAAAGGACCCTATAGTAAATTATTGGCTTGACAATTGCCGCAAATACCCAATGAGTGAGTTTGGGCGATAGGCCTCACGGGCATGTTAGCATCTCTCTTCAACTTGGAGTTTCCATGACAGCTTACTACATTTTTAGTATAGTTCCTAGATATTTTGTGCTGTACTTTTCTTGAAGGGGATCGCGTTGGTGGTTAACCGTACTCCAGATGCCCAAACATGCTCATCGCGAAGCGCCTCATCCATTAGAGAGCTGATTGTTTGTAGACACATGCCACGTATGATGATTGAAACGTTATCTGCGTACGCCTTGAGTTTGACTGGTACTCTGACGAGCTATTTATTGATGACCAGCGTCCACTCCTCAATGAAGCGCTGCGCAGATGTAAATACAAAGAAATATTGCTACGAATTGGCACGTTTTAAAAAAGCAACTGTTGAAAAACTGTTTGATGATAAAAACTGAAACGAACCGTTCCAATGCACGAAAAATATCGGCTTTTTACGTCAGATTTCCGATTATAAATTTCTTACGATAGTCTCAATCAAATTGTTGACTCTACAAATTGACAGTCATTTAAAGGCTCTTTATAGGATAGGTTAAACTGGCCGGTCCATGAGGACCTCGCATAGACTGATTGAGGCCGTAATGTTACCAGAAGTTAATTTTAACGACCAAACGGAAAACCCCTATTAAAAACCAGGAAATATGTTACAAAATAACTCTGTCCTCTTGGCAAATATTAGAAGCTTTCTAGGTCTTAAACCACTTGCAGCTTCTAGATCTGACAGCTGTATCACTCATAATAGCTGGAGTCTTAGCCTGGCAAGCACAGGGAACCAGCACAAAACGTGCTGGATCGTTTCCTCCTCAAACCAGCAGGTTATCTATAATTTACTTATTTCATTGTAATATTTTGTAGATGTATGAATAATAATATTGGAAGTCCCCCTTAAAATATGAGGATATTTATTTAATTTTTATACCCAGCTGTACTTGTACATAGGATATTATAACTTTGATTGGATAACGGTTGGTTTTACAGGTATAAAGGAATCGAGATAGATATAGATTTCAATATATCAAAATCATCAGTATCGAAAAAAAATTTGATTGAGCCATGTCCGTCCGTCCGTCCGCCCGTCTGTCCGTTAACACGATAACTTGAGTAAATATTAAGATATCTTCACCAAATTAGGTGCACGAGCTTACCTAGACCCAGAATAGATTGGTATTGAAAATGAGCGAAATCAGATGATACCCACGCCCACTTTTATATATATAACATTTTGGAAAACACAAAAAACCTGATTATTCAGTAAATAATACACCTAGAATGTTGAAATTTGACGTGTGGACTGATATTGAGACTCTTGATAAAAATTTGAGAAAATTGCTTAAAATGGGCGTGGTACCGCCCACTTGTGATAAAATCAATTTTATAAATATTATTAATCATAAATCAAAAATCGTTAAACTTATCGTAACAAAATTCGGCAGAGTGTTTGGCTTTATTGAGGCATGCTTTGAAGAAAAATTAACGAAATCGGTTAAGGACCACGCCCACTTTTATATAAAAGATTTTTAAAAGGGTCGTGGACGAATAAAATAAGGTATATCTTTGCAAAAAAGCTTTGTAACAATGGTAATTCATTTTCCAAGTGGATTTAAAACAATAAATAGGAAAAAATGGCACCGCCCCTTTTATAACTAAACAAGTTTCTATGTTTCGGGAGCCATAATTCGAAAAAAAATTATTTCAGAATAGAGCCATTAGTATATGTATTATTACGCAGCCTTTTAACACTATTAAGCACACAAAACAAACAACAACAGCATTTCATGTACAGCTGCGTATGCATTGTTCAGTTTCACCCGAACTTAGACTTCCTTACTTGTTTTTAATCAAATTGTCACGCTTAGCAGTGACGCAACATGTGGTCAACGTATCACTCCACAGTTGCTTGTTTAAAACACAACCAACGTGGAAGGATTTCAAAGTTATACCAATATACGAACAATGGCAGTGACAGTAACAAAGTCGCGTAAAATTGTTAAAGTGATATGAATGTTGCAGGTACAATGACGCGCTGAAAAATAGTGGCAACAAAAGTCAAAAGCATCAACGCTGATAGCGATAAAAAAAACTAACAACAACAAAGCTGTGATACTGAGAACACAAGAAAGCTTTAAAATCTCCATTGCCACAGTGACAACAGAAGTAATAGCAAACATCTCAAAATTGCTACTTTATTAGATGCACGTTGGTTGAAAGTAAGAGAAGCACCACCACCACCTGCACCGACTGAATAAAATTAATGAGGCTGCTTAAAAGGTTGAGGATAGTTCATCATTCTCTCGCCTAAGCAACAGTGATAACAAAAACAATAATAATGGAAAGAAAAAAGAAACAGCTAAAGTAAAAGCTTCAAGGTGGCACTTGCCGCTTGAATGCCACATTGCCACATGGTTTTGTGGCATGTCGTATTGTGGTGGCATTGACAGTGATGTGGCAGCCCCTGCTGTTTTACTATGGATATGATATTACCTTTGTGTGTGTATGTGTTTCTATGTATTTACTAACCGCTGGCAATATCGCTAGCGTTTGCTGTTGTTGTTGGTGGCATAACTTCTTAAGACAAAATACGCCATAACGCTCTGTCGTGATGTTGATGAGTTCTTAGAAAGTTAATAATGGCAAAAGCAATAACAACATAATGCTAAAATACTCTTAAATGCACAAAAAAACACAAATATAGGTAAAGGATGGTTGAAAAGTCGTGAGTAATGGTAAAAAAGGCTTTTCACAGTCAGCAAAATTATAAAGGTTATTAAGCGCAAAGTGCTTAGAGGAAAACAATAAAACGCATGCAAACATAGGTTCTTGTGTTTATTAGTTTACATTAATTTTGACACGACCTAACTAGAAAAGCTGCAGCACTCTGTTCATAACGACCCAAGGCTCTCCTACTCGTTATTGTTTTTCCTTGGATACACATACTTGGAATCAAGGAAGGGACTTTACAAATCCTTCGGAACATTGCTACCGAGAGCTCTAATTAACAACGAGGCTAGTCTGTCTCGTTCCATGACGGAGTGGAAACCGATTATAATTCCCTTCGAGCGCCATTTTGTCCATCCTAGAAGCGGCTGGCGTGATTTTTTGGGTGAAACGGATAATCATCTCTTAATTAAGTAAGTAAGTTATATGAAACGTTCTAATGGAACGGGCTGGTTGCACTAACAAAATATCCGCCATACGATCTTCTCGGGTCAGCTTAGCAAACATACGAGTACAGCCAAATTGTTGGCTTTGGTTGAAATAAACGGAGTTCTTCTTAACAACGTCCAGTCCGGCATTTAATTTCATGCTGAAAAAAGGATACATGGTCCGCCAAGTAATCAGCGGCTGATGTTTGCCTCACCTCGTTCAGAGTTGTCATAATAACATCGCATGTCAGTCGGATTCCTTGGACCAAACGAGAATGAGAGAGCCATTCGTATCAAACCTTGGACTCCCGCTGAACGGCTTAGTTGCATTGGTCACAACGCTAAAACCACCTTTTGTAACGTCTTCGAATGCCCGACCCGCTTCCCATGTTTTTGTTAAAGTGACCACTTTGGGGCAAGTGAGAGTGTATAAGCCGGTTTTTGTTATTGTTGTAACGATAAAAACTCTATTCAAAGGTTTTGTGGAGTGTTATCGACGCTGATGATCCCTTGTCAGATATTGATCCGTTACGTTCCGGAAACTAGCTCCATAAAGGTTCTAACCAGATAATTTCGGGAACGATTTGACAATGCTATGTTGAACCTATTAGTTCATGCTATCCTCCCACTCCTAGCTCCCCGGGAAATTGGGTCAACAGAGCCTCGCCTGCCAAATATGTTTATTATATTTGTAACAAAATTCGCACCGCATAGATGGGGTTGGAAATTGAGTTGAGGTGGTCGTACACGGCGTGTTATCAATTTGTTATCGAAGTAGTACCAGCTCGTTATCGATGAGCTATCGGTTAGTTATAGTTGATAGGCGTATTATCTATTTCTCTTAGGAGAATGGTCGGTTATAGGTATGTTATCTGCGAGCTTTAGACGAGTTATCGATTTGTTATCGAAGTGTTGTAAATTTTTTATCGATAGCAATGTTTATGAATGAGTTGCCAATTTATGTATGACGTGCTATTGTAAAGCTATCGATTTATTATCATAAAGGTATCCATTATTTATCGAAATGTTATAGCTACGGTATAAAAATGTTATCGAAAAGTAATCGATACGGTTTAAAATAGTTATCTATTTGTTATCGACTTGTTATTAAAAGTTATAAATATTTTGTTTAAAGTTGTCGACATGTTACAGATACGCTATCACAAAGTTAACGAAATTATCGATTAGCTTTCGAAAAGTTATCGATTTATTATCGAAAATTTTTTGATTTGTTATAAAAAATTATCTATTCGATTACGAAAATTTATTGGTCATCCGAGTGCTGATTTTTTTATTACCTTTATATTAAGTCCCTTTCATGTTTATCCCCTCATTTCCATACGAATTTTTGACCCACGGAAAAGTCTTTTTCAGTAACTTCCCGTTGAGCTAGCCACTTGATACTTGGAACATAGTTCTGAGCTGGGAGACATTACAATGCTAGTAAAAAAAAATCAGCTAGGTGGCGCACGGATCGAGATATACAGAAAATTAATTTTAAAATGGAAATTTTGCGATCGACTTTTAGCTAACTTCTCGGAGATCCAGAGACTAGAAACTTAGCACATAGTTTGCGAGTCGATGGCACTAAAATTCGTGGAAAACAAAATGCCGCCAGGTGGCAGACGAATCGAGATAAACGAACCCCTGAAAATCCCTGAAAAAACGCAGGGAATCTTGAGATCGATTTTTAAGTAACTCCCCGGTGAGCTGCGGACTTGAAACTTGGGCCGTGAGTCACAACCCGGTGACAATGCAATATTTGATCAAAAAAATTTGCTAGGTTGCGCATGGATCGAGATATTAAGAAAATTAATTTTGATTTGGAAATTTTTCAATCCATTTTTATCTAACTTCCCGGTGACTTAGAGACTCGAAGCTTGGCGCACAGTTCGAGGCTTGATGACAATACAATTTACAAAAACAAAATCCCGCTAGGTGGCGCGCTAAGTGAGATAACTACAAATCCTTGAAAAACGAGGGGAATCTTACAATCGATTTTTGAGTAACTTCCTGGTGAGCTGAAGATATGAAACTTGAGCCGTGAGTCAGAACCCGGCGACAATGCAATATTTGATTAAAAAATTCGGCTAGGTGGCGCATGGATCGAGATATTAGGAAAATTAATTTTAATTGGGAATCTTTAAATCCATTTTTAACTAATTTCCCGGTTACCTAGAGACTTGTAACTTAGCAAATAATTCGAGACCCGGTGGCAATACAATTTATAGAAAACAAATTTCCGCTAGGTGGCGTGCTAATTGAGATAACTACAAATTCCTGAAAAACGAGGGGAATCTTGCGATCGATTTTTGAGTATCTTGCCGGTGAGCTAGAGACTTGAAACTTGGGCCGTGGGTTGAGACCTGGTGACGATGCAAAATTTGATCTAAAAAAATTCGCTAGGTGGCGCATGGATCGAGATATTAAGAAAATTAATTTTAATTTGGGAATCTTTCAATCCATTTTTAATTAACTTTCCGGTTACCTAGAGACTTGTAACTTAGCACATAATTCGAGACCCGTTGACAATACAATTTATAGAAAACAAAGTTCCGCCAGGTGGCGTGCTAATTGAGATAACTACAAATCACTGAAAAGCGAGGGGAATCTTGCGATCGATTTTTGAGTATCTTGCCGGTGAGCTAGAGACTTGAAACTTGGGTCGTGGGTCAGAACTTGGTGGCGATGCAAAACTTGATCCAAAAAAGTTTGCTAGGTGGCGCATGGATCGAGATATTAAGAAAATTAATTTTGGTTTGGGAATTTTTCAATCCATTTTTAACTAACTTCCCGGTTACCTAGCGACTTGTAACTTAGCACATAGTTCGAGACCCGGTGAAAGTACAATTTATAGAAAACAAAGTTCCGCTAGGTGGCGTGCTAATTGAGATAACTACAAATCCTTGAAAAACAATAGGAATATTGAAATCGATTTTTGAATAACTTCCCGGTGAGCTGGAGATATGAAACTTGAGCCGTAAGTCAGAACCCAGTGACGATGCAATATTTTATCAAAAAAATTCGGCTAGGTGGCGCATGGATCGAGATATTAGGAACATTAATTTTAATTTGGGAATTTTTCAATCCATTTTTAACTAAATTCCCGATTACCTATAGACTTGTAACTTAACACATATTTCGACACCCGGTGACATTACAATTTATAGAAAACAAAGTTCCGCTAGGTGGCGCGCTAATTGAGATAACTACAAATCTCTGAAAAACGAGGGGAATCTTTCGATCGATTTTTGAGTAACTTGCCGGTGAGCTAGAGACTTGGAACTTGGGCCGTGGGTCAGAACCTGGTGACAATGCAATATTTGATTAAAAAATTCGGCTAGGTGGCGCATGGATCGAGATATTAGGAAAATTAATTTTAATTGGGAATCTTTAAATCCATTTTTAACTAATTTCCCGGTTACCTAGAGACTTGTAACTTAGCAAATAATTCGAGACCCGGTGGCAATACAATTTATAGAAAACAAATTTCCGCTAGGTGGCGTGCTGATTGAGATAACTACAAATCCCTGAAAAACGAGGGGAATCTTGCGATCGATTTTTGAGTATCTTGCCGGTGAGCTAGAGACTTGAAACTTGGGCCGTGGGTTGAGACCTGGTGACGATGCAAAATTTGATCTAAAAAAATTCGCTAGGTGGCGCATGGATCGAGATATTAAGAAAATTAATTTTAATTTGGGAATCTTTCAATCCATTTTTAATTAACTTTCCGGTTACCTAGAGACTTGTAACTTAGCACATAATTCGAGACCCGTTGACAATACAATTTATAGAAAACAAAGTTCCGCTAGGTGGCGTGCTAATTGAGATAACTACAAATCACTGAAAAGCGAGGGGAATCTTGCGATCGATTTTTGAGTATCTTGCCGGTGAGCTAGAGACTTGAAACTTGGGTCGTGGGTCGGAACTTGGTGACGATGCAAAACTTGATCCAAAAAAATTTGCTAGGTGGCGCATGGATCGAGATATTAAGAAAATTAATTTTGATTTGGGAATTTTTCAATCCATTTTTAACTAACTTCCCGGTTACCTAGCGACTTGTAACTTAGCACATAGTTCGAGACCCGGTGAAAGTACAATTTATAGAAAACAAAGTTCCGCTAGGTGGCGTGCTAATTGAGATAACTACAAATCCTTGAAAAACAATAGGAATATTAAAATCGATTTTTGAATAACTTCCCGGTGAGCTGGAGATATGAAACTTGAGCCGTAAGTCAGAACCCAGTGACGATGCAATATTTTATCAAAAAAATTCCGCTAGGTGGCGCATGGATCGAGATATTAGGAACATTAATTTTAATTTGGGAATTTTTCAATCCATTTTTAACTAAATTCCCGATTACCTATAGACTTGTAACTTAACACATATTTCGACACCCGGTGACATTACAATTTATAGAAAACAAAGTTCCGCTAGGTGGCGCGCTAATTGAGATAACTACAAATCTCTGAAAAACGAGGGGAATCTTTCGATCGATTTTTGAGTAACTTGCCGGTGAGCTAGAGACTTGGAACTTGGGCCGTGGGTCAGAACCTGGTGACAATGCAACACTTCATCAAAAAAAACTTCGCTAGGTGGCACTCGGATCGAGATAGTAAGAAAACAAATTTTAATTTGGGAATATTGCAATCCATTTTTGACTAACTTCCCGCTTACCTAGAGGCTTGTAAGTTTACACGTAGTTCCAGACCCGGTGACAATACAATTTATAGAAAGCAAAGTTCCGATAGGTGGCGTGCTAATAGAGATAACTACAAATCCCTGAAAAACGATGGGAATATTGCGATCGATTTTTGAGTAACTTGCCGGTGAGGTAGAGATTTGAAACTTGGGCCGTGGGTCAAAACCAGGTGAATATGCAACACTTGATCGAAAAAATTCGCTAGGTGGCACGCGGATCGAGATAGTAAGAAAACAAATTTTGATTTGGGAATCTTTCAATCCATTTTTAAATAAATTCCTGGATATCTAGAGACTTGAAACCTGAAGTATAGTTTAAACCAGAAATATGGGTATCAACTCGGTGACAGTGCAATGTTTGATCAAAAAATTTGAGCGACGAAACGCACAAATCGAACTATTTAGAAGATTAGGCCATAGGCTAGCCTCCTGAGTGTTGCGGGCGTTGTAGAATTCCACCTCGTTGAAGGCCAAACTCAATGAACGTCCTTGCATAGTTTTAGGCGTACGCGACTTTCACTACAATTCTTTTAGACTTTCAGGCTTATGCGAATTTCACCACGATTTTCAGCTGTCCGAATTAAGTAGCTGACAAACGAGGTGGAATTCTCCTTTTATGATGCGATGGGGAGTTCTTCTGTTTTCGCCAGTGTTGTCAGCGAAAATTCCACTAATTCTCTTAAATCCTGCTATTTTGAACAAATAAATTAGTTAGGAACGCTAAGTTCGGGTGTAACCGAACAATACATACTCAGCTGAGAGCTATGGAGACAAAATAAGGGAAAACCACCATGTAGAAAAATGAACCTAGAGTAACCCTGGAATGTGTTTGTATGACATGTCTATCAAATGGAAGGTATTAAAGAGTGTTTTAAGAGGGAGTGGGCCATAGATCTATAGGTGGACGCCTTTTCGAGATATCGCCATAAAGGGGGACCAGAGGTGACTCTAGAATTTGTTTGTACGTTATGGGTATCAAATGAAAGGTGTTAATGAGTTTTTTAAAAGGGAGTGGGCCTTAGTTCTATAGGTGGGCGCTTTTTCGAGATATCGCCATAAAGGTGGACCAGAGGTGACTCTAGAATTTGTTTGTACGTTATGGGTATCAAATGAAAGGTGTTAATGAGTATTTTAAAAGGGAGTGGTGCTAGTTGAATATGTGAAGGCGTTTTCGAGATATTGACAAAAATGTGGACCAGGGTGACCCAGAACATCATCTGCCGGGTACCGTTAATATATTTATATATGTAATATATGTAATACCAAGAACAGTATTCCTGCCAAGATTCCAAGGGCTTTTGATTTCGTTCTGCAGAACTTTTTCATTTTCTTCTACTTAATATGGCAGGTGTCACACCTATTTTGAAAAGTTTTTTTCTAAAGTTATATTTTGCGTCAATAAACCAATCCAAATACCATGTTTCATCCCTTTTTTCGTATATGGTATAGAATAGTGGGATATTTTTTTTTTTTTCATTTTTCGTAACTTTCAATATCGAAAAAGTGGGCGTGGTCATAGTCGGATTTCGGCCATTTTTTACACCAATACAAAGTGAGTTCAAATAAGTACGTGAACTGAGTTTAGTGAAATAATATCTATTTTTGCTCAAGTTATCGTGCTAACGGCCGAGCGGAAGGACAGACGGTCGACTGTGTATAAAACCTGGGCGTGGCTTCAACAGATTTCGCCCTTTTTCATAGAAAACAGTTATTGTCCTAGAATATAAGCCCCTACCAAATTTCCCAAGGATTGGTAAATGTTTGTCCGACTTATGGCATTAATAGTATCAAAGACAAATTAAACTAAAAAGGGCGGAGCCACGCCCATTTTGAAATTTTCTTTTATTTTTGTATTTTGTTGTACCATATCATTACTTTACATTTTTTGTTAAAATTTACTTTAAAAAAAAATTTTTTTAATGTGGGCGTGGTAATTCTCCGATTTTGCTAATTTTTATTCAGCATACATATAGTAATAGGAGTAACGTTCTTGCCAAGCTTCATCATGATATCTTCAACGACTGCCAAATTACAGCTGCAAAACTTTTAAATTAACTTCATTTAAAAGTGGGTGGTGCCACGTCCATTGCCCAAAATTTTAATAATTTTCTATTCTACGTAATAAGCTCAACTCACCTACCAAGTTTCGTCGCTTTATCCATCTTTGGTAATGAATTATCGCACTTTTTCTGTTTTTCGAAATTTTCGATATCGAAAAAGTGGGCGTGGTTATAGTCCGATATCGTTCATTTTAAATAGCGATCTGAGATAAGTGCACTGGAACCTACATGCCAAATTTCATAAAGATACCTCAAAATTTACTCAAGTTATCGTGTTAACGTACAGACGGACAGACGGACGGACGGACGGACGGACGGACGGACAGACGGACGGACATGGCTCAATCAAATTTTTTTCCATACTGATGATTTTGATATATGGAAGTCTATATCTATCTCGATTTTTCTATACCTGTACAACCAACTGAGTATGAAGATGATAAAAAAATTTTAAGGAATACCTTTATATAAATGGACCAAAAAATAGAACGGAATTTTTCCTTTAATACAGACATAGTGTTTTTGAATTATGAATAAAAACTTTAACAATGGCTCGTGTAAATCAATTTTGGGATTTTAAATTATAAAGTTAGAGCGCGTGTTTAAATTTTAAATAATCAATTAGTTAATCCCAAGTACATGGTTTGCCTTAAATTGAAAGGTTGTGCTCCACCACCTTTATAGTTGTAAATCCCAAAATTCTTTTACAAGAGCTATTGTTAAAGTTTTTTAGTCAAAATTCAATAAACTATGTCTGTATTAAAGGAAAAATTGCCTTCTACTTTTTGGTCCATTTATATAAAGGTAGTCCTTAAAATTTTTGTATCGTCTTTTTATTTCATAGTAGTATGCCCAACTTAACCCAAGTCCTTGATGATAATATTTTAACAAGTACTTTTTTTTTTACCTTGGTGCAGTTGCTACCCTTTTGTATCAGCAGTTAAATTTTGAGTATATCCGGCCCTTTATTCTTTTTTTGCCTTGTTAATCAAAAGCAAAGAATTAAGAAAGGGCGGCGAATGCTTTTTTACAGAACTGATATTTATCGCAAGAAAATTACATGCATTACTTGCGGCAAGGTTGCCTACCCCATGCATCAGTTGCTCACATAAATGTTAAATATGCAAGGATATATTACTCTTATTTTCAGCTAACTGTGCACTTACATACATACATTACTTATGTACATACACCAGTCATATATGCCTAATTACAACAGCATCATCAGGATTGTTGCTGCGTGCCGCACCTGCCCATGCAAAAATTACGATCAACTATATACAGTAGCGAACATGAAAAAAGCAGTGGTAATTTTTATAAAATTTCATAAATCCAATTCTTCTTTTTTATTTTCTATAATTTAAGATATAGTTTTCATGACTTTTTTAATTGAAACTATGCGAAATAATATCAAAAACATTTTCGAAAAAAGTCGAAAATTTTGTAATTTTTATTTGAGTTTTCTGAAATATTTTGAGTTTGCAAATTTGTCACAGAATCAATTTTAATTTCACAAGGTATAAGGTAAAAGTCTCTCAAAATTTACATTAATTTTTGGGAATTTTTTTTCCGAAGTTTCTTTTGCATTTTTTACTAGATATAGAAGTAAAAGTCCCTTATAGTAAAACACCCGAACTACTGGGCCGATTTTCATAGTTCGAGTCTTAAAATTACATCAGTCTGTCCCAAATTTACGTAGATTATTAATTCTAATAAAACATATTTAAATAAATTGTTTAATTTTACAACAGGTCCAAGCACTCCCTCAGATGCTTCCAATGCAACCGTTTATGCTTGGAGTAAAATTTACAAATGACACATAGTTCTCTAGCCTTCTCTTTTCTACAAGCTCATATAGCACAAAAACTAATGCCGCTGTTGACACTCGTTCACTTATTGCTGGCAAGACACTTTTTTTACCGATTGGTTGGCGAGAGCGCGAACTCTAGCGCTAAAGCGAACCACATGTCCATGGCGGAACTATACAAGGTGGCAGTATGGCGACATACCCTGCAAAAATCGTTGGATCATGTGGTTCACTTGTGTCATACTGGAGTACTCCATGGATTACTCTGATGTATTGCTGAACTGGAGTATATGGTCCAGTCCTAAGACATCATAATGTTAATTGGACCATATTTTTTGTATGAATTGTGGTTCATTTTGGAGCACTCGCTTGGTCCATAGCGAGTATTCCATACATGCACGCATGGAGTACTCGCGATTTTTGCAGGATATCTACAAACATAAATAAAAGTTCCATGTACTTTGTTTTTGTAAATTCGATGGACTACCCTGCAAAAATCGCGAATACTCCATGCATGCATGTATGGAGTACTCGCTATGGACCAAGCGAATGCTCCAAAATTAACCATAATTCATACAAAAAATTTGGTCCAATTAACATTACGATATACTAGGACTGGACCATATACTCCAGCTAAGCATTACATTAGAGTAATCCATGGAGTACTCCGGTATGACACAAGTGGACCACATGATCCAACGATTTTTGCCGGGTAATGTCATAATCGTACTACGGCAGAAGTTGATGTATCAAATCAAATAAAAAAGTACACAATCAGCTGTCCCGTGTTGACGCCTTGTATACTTCCGCCATGCAAATGTCGCTAACCTGTTTGAAAACAGCGAACAACTTCAAAAATCGCAATTATAAGTTGAAATAATATTTAAAAAGACATGAGGGAGTGGAGACGAGAGAGAGGAATAGAGGCAAAATTGCGAGAGTTGAAAGAGGTAGAGGAGCTAGCTACCAAGATAAATTTAGGAAAATGGAAAGAAACGGAAGAAAAAGAACTCGTAAAGGGGGTATAAATATAGTTAAAAAAAACTAGAAAAATGTGCTATTAAATAATATCGCTTTTTTCGCAATAATACTAGGATTTTTCGTTCATTATTGATTTAAAACTTATTTTGAAAAACATTTTAGGTCGATATTTTTAAACCTTTTTTTTTTTTTGTCTTTTTTTTTTTAAACTATATTTATTTGTTTGTAGCTCTCCTTTGCGCGCCTAATCTAGTCTAGTGAAGCTAATAAAAGCGTGTTGAAAAGGAGAGGAGAAGACGAGAGTAAGAGTGAGAAATGGTAATACATGCCATAAGCTTTAACTAAACAAAATAGCTTTGCCAAAAAAGTAGAAATTTCTTAAATTAATCCTTCTGCTGCACCAATGCGCCGAGTATTAGCTAGTATATAGGTAAAATACCCTTATGAAAACAAATTTTCAAAAATCCATGCGAGTATGGAGAGACCTATAACTTATGCTTTGTGAGAGTAAAATTGATTCGGTTATAAAATTGCATACTCAAAAAACTATTCAGAAAACTCTAAATAAAAAGTTCTGATTTTCCTAAATTTTCTCTATTTTTCGAACTTTTTCGAAAACGTTTTCGAGATTGGTTTCAACAGTTTCAATTACAAAGTTTTTCATAAATTATCAAATTTAAAAAAAAGAAGAATTTGATTGACGAAATTTTACAAAAATTTTCACTGCTATTTTCGTGCTTGCTACTGTAAGTTCGTGTATATAAATTAATATAAAATCTTTACATCTGAAACATTTTGAGCCAACACATGTCACAACCGTTCATTGTCATCACTGCTTGTTGAGAGTTTCCGGTTTTTTTGCTTAACACTTTCAGATTTCTCCTTGATTTTATAGTAATAAGTAGTTTGGGGCAACCAAAATGTGTCATTAAGCTGTTAAGTAGTGCAAAAGCCCGTCAAAGGTAACACATATGCACCTTGCACACTTTGCCGCTTTTATATGACGCCATTTCATTACATTTATTGTCAACTTTATTTTTTTGACATTTTTTAATCTCTTTGGTCTGCTTTTTTTGCAATTCTCGAACGAAAGCTTCTTCAACTTGCAATATAGCTTCATATATGTTTAAGAGAGTGCCAGCAAATCTGTGGCGCTCAGCTCAAGTAGATACAACAGCCAACAGCTAAGCAACTCCACTCGAAAGGTAATTTGAGTTAAGTCGCAAGTGTATGCGAAGAGTAAGAGGCAATTTGAGGGCCAGCCTCAGTAGTTGTGCGGTTAATTTATGTCTTTTTAATGATGAAACGCGTTGTAAACTACACGTAGCTTTTGTGAGCAGGACTTTTGTGAAAGGACGTGATACCTTCTACACTTACACACACACACACTCATGTACAGATTGCTTATAAGCAGCAGCAGGTGAATTTTGAACGTCTATCCAACCAAAAGATAGGTTGGCTATTTCTTCAGTATACAGCAGATGAATATTTGCGATATCGCCGTCGCGACGACGATGCAGTCGTTATTTCGTGAGAGATAAGAAAATTTAGCGAATAATTGAAGTCAGTAGAGTTCAGCTTAAGAACGTATAAGGACTACAAAAATTGTCTAAACAAAGGTGAAAAGTGGAGAAAAACCAATTTCAAAAAATATAAACAAACGTGGGCAGCGTAAACTTGAATGAAGTATGGCATTGAGAGTTGTCCGTCCGTTGGCGCAGGTACAAAATTTATTATCTTACAAGCAGACGGTTCCTAATGAATTTTTAAGGAAGAAGCACTGACATTTACTTTTGCATATACATATCTTTGTATTGAACACGAAATTTAAAAAATGCTTAACGGCGCATGCTTTATTTGTATAAACGCAAAGTTTTTTAAGCTGGGAATTTTTTTGTTGGGATAACAACACCTGGTACTGAATACGCTTTGCCGTCACCTTATATAAATTTGCCTTAGCACAACGAAAGTAGTAAGACGTCAGAATTATAAAAAGTCCAAGCGGCCACCGTGGTGTGATGGTAGCGTGCTCCGCCTACCACACCGTATGCCCGGCAAAGCAACATCAAAATTTTATAAATAAGGTTTTTCAATTAGAAGACAATTTTTCTAAGCGGGGTCGCCCCTCGGCAGTGTCTGGCAAGCGCTCCGAGTGTATTTCTGCCATAAAAAGCTCCCAGTGAAAACTCATCTGCCTTGCAGATGCCGTTCGGAGTCGGCATAAAACGTCCAGCCAATTTGTAGGGAAAATCAAAAGGAGCAGGACGCAAATTGGAAGAGAAGCTCGGCCTTAGATCTCTTCAGAAGTTGTCGCGCCTTACATTATTTATTATTAAAATAAAGATATGTATCGGAGTTGCGCATTTAAAGTTATAACAATAAAAGCTAAATTATTTTAAAGTGTAGCAAAATTCAAAATTTGTTTTTTTTTTTTTCATTTTGCACATTTTGGGCCAATCAAAATCTGACAATACCAAACAAAATTTATAAAAAACCGAAATCATAAAAAAGTAGCAATGAACCTTAACTGATGTGAGTAATTGACAAGCGTCGAAGTGAACATGTGTTCAGCATTTTAATTGTCAGCACATGACAAAAAAAAAAAAAACAAGTAAGGAAGGCTAAGTTCGGTTGTAACCGAACATTACATACTCAGCTGAGAGCTTTGGAGACAAAACAAGGGAAAATCACCATGTAGGAAAATGAACCTAAAGTAACCCTGGAATGTGTTTGTATGACATGTGTATCAAATGGAAGGTATTAAAGAGTATTTTAAAAGGGAGTGGGCCATAGTTCTAAAGGCGGACCAGGGGTGACTCTAGAATGTGTTTGTACGATTTAAGTATCAAATGTAAGGTAATGATTATTTTAAAAGCGAGTGATCTTTTCGAGATATCGCCATAAAGGTGGACCAGGGGTGACTCTAGAATGTGTTTGTATGATATGGGAATCAAATGAAAGGTGTTAATGAGTACTTTAAAAGGAAGTAGTTCTATAGGTGGACGCCTTTTCGAGATATCGCCATAAAGGTGGACCAGGGGTGACTCTGGAATGTGTTTGTACGATATGGGTATAAAATTAAAGGTGTTAATTAGTATTTTAAAAGGAAGTGGGACTTAGTTCTAAAGGCGGACCAGGGGTGACTCTAGAATGTGTTTGTACGATGTGGGTATAAAACGAAAGGTGTTAATGAGTATTTTAAAAGGGAGTGGGCCATAGTTCTAAAGGCGGAGCAAGGGTGACTCTAGAATGTGTTTGTACGATATGGGAATCAAATGAAAGGTATTAATGAGTACTTTAAAAGGGAGTAGTTCTATAGGTGGACGCCATTTCGAGATATCGCCATAAAGGTGGACCAGGGGTGACTCTAGAATGTGTTTGTACGATATGAGTATCAAATGAAAGGTGTTAATGAGTATTTTAAAAGGGAGTGGGCCTTAGTTCTATAGGTGGACGCCTTTTCGAGATATCGCCATAAAGGTGGACCAGGGGTGACTCTAGAATGTGTTTATACGATATGGGTATCAAATGAAAGGTTTTAATGAGTATTTTAAAAGGGACTGGACCTTAGTTCCATAGGTGGACGCCGTTTCGAGACATCGCCATAAAGGTGGACCAGGGGTGACTCTATAATGTGTTTGTACGATATAGGAATCAAATTAAAGGTATTAATGAGGGTTTTAAAAGGGAGTGGCCCTTAGTTGTATATGTGAAGGCGTTTTCGAGATATCGATCAAAATGTGGACCAGGGTAACCCAGAATATCATCTGTCGGGTACCACTAATTTATTTATATATGTAATACCACGAACAGTATTCCTGCCAAGATGCAGCCAAGGGCTTTTGATTTCGCCTTGCAGAACTTTTTCATTTTCTTCTACTTAATGTGGTAGGTGTCACACCCATTTTACAAGTTTTTTCTAAAGTTATTTTTTGCGTCAATAAACCAATCCAATTACCATGTTTCATCCCTTTTTTCGTATTTGGTATAGAATTATGGCATTTTTTTCATTTTTCGTAATTTTCGATTTCGAAAAAGTGGGCGCGGTTATAGTCGGATTTCGGCCATTTTTTGTACCAAGATAAAGTGAGTTGAGATAAGTATGTGGACTAAGTTTAGTAAAGATACATCGATTTTTGCTCAACTTATCGTGTTATCGGCCGAGGGGAAGGACAGACGGTCGAATATGTATAAAAACTGGGCATGGCTTCAACCGAATTCGCCCATTTTCACAGAAAACAGTTACCGTCATAAAATCTATGCCTCTACCAAATTTCAGAGGGATTGGTAAATTTTTGTTTGACTTATGGCATTAAAAGTATTCTAGACAAACTAAATGAAAAAGGGCGGAGCCACGCCCATTTTGAAATTTTCTTTTATTTTTATATTTTGTTTCACCATATCATTACTGGAGTTGAATGTTGACATAATTTACATATATACAGTAAAAATATTCAATTTTTCGTTAAAATTTGGCTTTTAAAATTTTTTTTTAAAGTGGGCGTGTTCTTCATCCGATTTTTCTAATTTTTATTTAGCACATATATAGTAACAGTAGTAACGTTCTTGCCAAATTTCGTCATGATACCTTCAATGACTGCCATATTTCAGCTTGCAAAACTTTGAAATTACCTTCTTTTAAAAGTGGGAGGTGACACGCCCATTGTCCAAAATTTTACTAATTTTCTATTCTGCGTCATAAGTTCAACTCACTTACCAAGTTTCATTATTTCATCCGTCTCTGGTAATGAATTATCGCACTTTTTCGGTTTTTCGAAATTTTCGATATCCAAAAAGTGGGCGTGGCTAAAATTCGATATCGTTCATTTTAAACAGCGATTTGAGATGAGTGCACAGGAACCTACATACCAAATTTCATCTAGATAGCTCAAACTTTACTCAAGTTATCGCGTTAACGGATAATCAAATTTTTTTTCGATCCTGATGATTTTGATATATGGAAGTCTATATCTATCTCGATTCCTTTATACCTGTACAGCCAACCGTTATCCAATCAAAGTTAATATGCTCTGTGAGCTCTGCTCAACTAAGTATAAAAATATATTAAAAATAATATAAAAATTATGCTGTATGTCAACATATAAAAACTGAACTGGTTCGTAAACAGTGGTGCACCGTGTTGAAAGGGCTTCCAACATAAAAGTATCATTTAAAGTGCCTTTAAATTTGTTTTAATTTTTGATAACGAAAGAGTTTGCCATATTTTTTTACGACGCTAATATTAGCTTCATTTGTACGTTTGTGTGTACATATGTAACTCCCTTTTATATCAAACTAGCAGACCCGGCAGACGTTGTTCTGCCCTAAATTTGGTATATCTGCATATATTTTAATGAGCCTTTTCCGTCTAACTCTGCCCTTCCCCTCTACACTTAACTAAACTCCTAATCTTTGTATTCACTCCTCGCTCCGTATTTAACGCTTCATCTATCTCCACCTTCGTCTCGTTCTATCAATTTCTCAGTCTCCTTCTCTCTTTTCTCTTCTCTCAAGTTTTTCTTATTCTTCATCTCTTATTGCCAGTCCAAGATGGTGGTATGTATTTTGTTCCAGACCCATTTCGAGTCTCTACTAAAGCACTCATCAACAGCTTTCATTTGTAATTCATATTCTATAAACACATTCTAGGGGTAGCCGGGTCTACGCTTTGGCCTATATCTGGAGACCCTGTGCGTCGATCGCAACCAAACATATGTGCAAACGACCGCGTGAGGTATACGCTACTTATGTGAAAGTTTGAACAAAATCGACCAGATAGTCCTTGATTCATTTTTATATATATAGATAAAAATAAAATAAAATAAAATAATAAATGTTGCGTACACGCATCGGTACCCGTATTTTCTGGTGGTACGGATAGGTGGTTGTTTTTTGATAACACAATTTATCGTCGTATGTGCTATGCTTTACTAAAATTTTATATTGGAAACCATAGACACAACTTAAATCTTAAAATTTTATATAAATACAAGACTCTTGTGAATTGCCCAAATGTGCTTATTTTGTGGTGGCTCCTCCAGAAGTGTTAAAATTGCTGCTTTGTTTTCGGGGTTATTGCCAAAGTGTGGCTGTTAGCTTGAAGATATAAAACATTGTAATAAGTCCCACTGTACTATTCTAGGTGACACTTCATCATAAGAAAGGTATAACGCTTTTGTCATTTAGAAAAATAGTTGCCATAAAACTTGTGTAAAAGTGCTGAATATGAGATTGAAAATGTGCTTCAATCAACAAGAGTTGTAAATAAAATCAAGTTTATTATGAAGTTCTATTTCCAATAGTCTCCCAGATTTTTCCAAAAGGGACTTCGAAAAATTTTAGAATTATTCAAGCTAGCGCTTGGCACTTACACCGAAAGTAATCAACTGCTGTTCTGCGAATTACATTCTCTCAGCTTCTTCAGGGCTCATTGTGCGGAATACCACTCCTTTCTGCATGCGCGCTCATAGCCAAATTGGCGATGCAGACCGCAACAGGTTTTCGGTCTCGGCCACGATCAGAAGACTATCTTTTTTTTCTTTTATTATAGTGTGGCCATGGTGGTCATGGTATTGCGCAATATTCCACAATTCCACTTGGACTGTGACATTTTCAGTTAAAAATTCCTTATATTATACCTACTTCGATGCTGATTAATAGATCAATACATTTCGAGCGCCTACGTCCAAGCTAATCACCAACCTCTTCTTCCTCGCCTTCTCACTGATCGGCACTTTCTCGACTTGACTGCCAAATTGCTAGGACATGTACTGGAAACACACTAAAATTTGGGTTTTAATGATGCAACCATTTCTAAAGAGTCGTGGACATCATCTCTCCTACCTGCATTCTTCTTGGAGCCGCTGTTGTAGCTCTGTATGTCCTCATCAACTGCAATTCTGTCCCTCTTCCAATAATTCCTACTTACAAGAACAGAGTTAACGTTGCACTTAAGCATAGATTTGCAGAAATGATAATCCATTTTCGAACACGTCGGGTACATCAAGTTTCAGCCCGGATTCACATAGTGCGCTGAACTTGCTGTAGGCTGTTGCGATTTTATTACTTCCGAAAAACCCTTTTTACTGTTCATTCCAAACCTGATTCAGACATACCAATGTATTCGGCTTCAGAGCTTATTTTTCAACGAACATCGATTAACAGACGTAAGAGGCAGTACAGGCTTACCAGATCCGCTCCTCAATGCACTAATCTTAGTTTTGTTTGCAAAAAAAGTTTATTTTCACATAAGTCCTTCGTATAAGGCGAACGGCTTAGTTGCTGACCGTTTAGCGTTGGTAGTTTGAAGTTAGTCGGCTGTGACTTCTTCGTGAGGAAAAGTAAATCCGTGTTATGCATGTTAATCCCGAGGCTTGACACTCTTAACATTTACTAACTTTTGCTAACGTTCTTTTCAGGTTTTACGTACAACACGAAACTTCACAACATGTCTCAGAAGAAGAGACAGTTTCAAACTCCTTATTGTTTTCTCCGCCCCTGCCCCGATGCGAGCGAATTTTTTGGGCCGGTTTTCAAATTTTCGAAAGGGCACACCACATTAACTTGCAACAGTTCATGTCTCAAAGTCTGTTTGTATGCATACCGTAGAAAGGCGAGTAGTTTCTCGAGTGTTTTTTAGAAACTAAAGAATTGAAACTTAAAATAATAAGCAAGCCCATTTTCCCATCCGCATCACTTTTGTTTCCCTCAATATGGCTGGAATATTGTTCCGACATTTACATGCTCCTGATGTCTTGCTTCTGACATTTAGGCTACCTCCCGATGTCGTCCGACAGATCATTCCAAAAACGATTTCAGAGATTTCAGTTTTGATAATTCCTACCAGTAGACACAACTGCACAGTTCAGATCAGTGTCTGTACTTGTCATATCAGTCGTTTCAGCTACAGTTAAAAAACACAAGTAACCGAACATTACGTACTCAGCTGAGAGCTGTGGAGACAAAATAAGGGAAAATCACCATGTAGGAAAATGAACCTAGGGTAACCCTGGAATGCGTTTGTATGACATGTGTATCAAGTGAAAGATATTAAAGAGTATTTTAAGAGGGAGTGGGCCATAGTTCTATAGGTGGACGCCATTTAGAGATATCGCCATAAAGGTGGACCAGGGATGATTCTATAATGTGTTTTTACGATATGGGTATCAAATTAAAGGTATTAATGACGGTTTTAAAAGGGAGTGGTGGTAGTTGTATATGTGAAGGCGTTTTCGAGATATCGAATACCAAGTACAGTATTCCTGCCAAGATTACAAGGGCTTTTGATTTCGCCTTGCAGAACTTTTTCATATTCTTCTACTTAATATGGTAGGTGTCACACCCATTTTACAAATTTTTTTTAAGTTATATTTTGCGTCAATAAACCAATCCAATTACTATTTTTCATCCCTTTTTCGTATTTGGTATAGAATTATGGTATTTTTTTCATTTTTCGTAATTTTCGATATCGAAAAAGTGGGCGTGGTCAGATAAGTACGTGAACTGAGTTTAGTAAAGATTTATCGATTTTTGTTCAAGTTATGGTGTTAACGGCCGAGCGGAAGGACAGACGGTCGACTGTGTATAAAAACTGGGCGTGGCTTCAACCGACTTCGCCCTTTTTCACAGTTAACGTCATAGAATCTATGTCCGTACCAAATTTCACAAGGATTGGTAAATTTTTGTTCGACTTTTGGCATTAAAACTATCTTAGACAAATTAAATGAAAAAGGGCGGAGCCACGCCCATTTTGAAATTAACTTTTATTTTTGTACTTTGTTGCACCATATCATTACTGGAGTTGAATGTTGACATAATTTACTTATATGCTGTAAAGATATTAAATTTTTTGTTAAAATTTGACTTAAAAAAAATTTTTTTTTACAGTGGGCGTGGTCGTTCTCCGATTTTGCTAATTTTTTATTAAGCATATATATAGTAATAGGAGTAAAGTTCCTGCCAAATTTCATCATGATATCTTCAACGACTGCCAAATTACAGCTTGCAAAACTTTGAAATTACCTTCTTTTAAAAGTGGACGGTGCCACGCCCATTGTCCAAAATTTTTCTAGCTTTCTATTTTGCGTTTTAAGGTCAACGGATCTACCAAGTTTCATCGCTTTAGCCGCCTTTGGCAATGAATTATCGCATTTTTTCGGTTTTTCGAAATTTTCGATATCGAAAAAGTGGGCGTGGTTATAGTCCGATATCGTTCATTTTAAATAGTGATCTGAGATGAGTGCCCAGGAACCTACATACCAAATTTCATCAAGATACCTCAAAATTTTGCTCAAGTTTTCGTGTTAACGGACAGACGGACGGACGGACGGACATGGCTCAATCACAATTTTTTTCGATAATGATGATTCTTATATATGGAAGTCTATATCTATCTCGGTTCCTTTATACCTGTACAACAAACCGTTATCCAATCAAAGTTAATATACTCTGTGGGCTCTGCTCAATTGAGTATAAAAATCACTAAGAGTTTGTTAAATACATGAAGGAAAGTTTAAATGATAGCGTGTTATGTCTGACTATGACAGTTCGACAGATGGACAGATAATAGACAATGTCTAATAAGAGAAGTATTGCAAAAAAAAAAAAAAATAATTACAAACGAAAATGCTGGCTGACAGCCAGTGAGGGAAATATAAAAATATTTGTCATAAACAGACACAGAATATTATGTACCTGTATAAAAATAGCACAAAAAGCAGTGATGCACCTTAACGTTAAGCTAATCGTTTATCAAAAAATTTCCACCGTTTCCGTTGAAAGACCTCGAAATATTATCGATAAAGAAATTATCAAGATAAATTGTATCTCGTTTTTAACCGAAACGAAAAGCTGTCGTTAACGTTAAAAACGTTAACAAAAACGTGATATCTTATGTTTGAATTGTGCTGACAATGCTATAGCCATGGTGAAGCTGTAAGGTGGTAACAGCGAGCGGACATACACACACAAACTCCATGTAATTTGTTTGTGTATTTCGTTGGTGGTAATGTCAAAAATACTCTGAGAAATGTTCGTACTGGCAAAATTCATGAGAAAAGTTGCAATCAGCTTTGCTAATGCTTTTACCTTTAATGACTCCGCCATCAATCAGCTTTACCAGCATAGTTTGAAATTAATAATCAACATAAACGATTTGATTTCGTTTTGATATGGAAGAAAACGAAACAAAATCATTTCGTTAATTTGACGTTCTTAACGTTAATAAATGAAACCAAATGACTTTGTTTCGTTTATTAACGTTAATTATCGTAACGAAATGATATCAGTTCGTTGGTTAAGCATGCCTGCAAAAAAGTCTTATTTCGAAAATTAGAGAACAAGCGGACTATGTCAAAACAGTTACATATTTTCAAAATAAATTTCCAATTACCAGATAAGTACAAATATTAGCCATTCTGGAGTTCGTATTTTAGTACAATTTCAAGAATGACAGGCACAAGTCCGCACCCTTAAAATTAATTTTGTACTTTTTTATACCGAAATTCTTTCCATTGTTGAATTAGCTAATATTCATATTTGTCGGATTGTTTGTATGAATTATAATTGTTTTTATGTTAACCACATTATGCCATACTCAGTCGAAACTTTGGTGATTGCAAATAGGCGTGGTATTTACTAATTAATTGAATTATTAATTTAAAGAGCGACGGTCGTGGTCAATCTGTCGGTATCTAAAATTGTTTAGTTCTTTATAATTTAAGGCGCAGCTGATTTAAAGCATACCAATTAATTGTGTGGTATATGTAAAGGGAATAATGTATTAAAACGAAATACCAAAAGATGTGGATGAATTTTAAATTTTTTATTGCCAGTTGCAGATCTTGGAATCGGGTGTAAGATTTTGATTTTAACACTAACTGTGCAATGTATTTCATTTTGTATTTGTGGTGATTAATACATTCTTTATTATTATTTTTAATTTCAATATTTCATGCTTCGTTTTTTTTTAATCAGTTCAAAGGCCTGGTGGATAAAATCTGTACGGCGGGGGCAGGAAAAGTCGCTTGTGACCTGTATACAATGTATCACATGATGCTTGTATACAGGTCTCATTTTGGGATCGGCACTCTAGGCTCACAAGGGTAAAGCAGCCTCCTTATCTACTCTAACCTGAGCATACATATTTCAAAGATTGTTCTGCGGTAGATCAAATCAAAGCGTGCCTAGATGTTAAATGTTGACAAATCAGATGCCAATCATTTGTGGATAACAGTTGATAACTGTAAAAGTGGATTTCTGCTCACTTATCCTTTTGAAATGTTTTGAAACTGCTTTAGGGTATGCTGAACGTTTGGCTTCGGATCAAGCGCAAATGCAATCTGTAGCTGGAGAACGTTCCTGCAGCGAATGAACATTTCAAGTCAATGTGACGAAAAGGTTGTCATCACATCGCTTAACAGTAACAAAAGCGTCATAATTGATACAGCGAATTATTTATGCTTAGAATAGAATGGTTATGGAACTCAAGGGGCGTTTCTTTGCAAGCGGTTGCCATTACCCCTAAAATAGTAAGGAGTTTTGATAGATTTTGCATCTAACCATCTTGTAGTTGTACACCGATAGATTTTTACCAACGATCGTGCACTGAAGTATTTGTGCATGGAACATGGAGCCGATATTTGGACCACTGACCACGCAATTAGATCCGTGTACTCATGAAGTTTGATGTGTAAACATACACGTAAACATATAGAAACTAATATTTTTAAATTAACAAGAGCTCCCCCAGGGGTTGAATTGAAATCACAACAGAGGTACCTTATAATTTCAGGCTTTTTGAGAGGAGCCTCCAAACAAGCGATATCGACAAGTAATTATGTAATTCTCGGATTATTATCGAAATCGGAGTAATCGTCGAGCTATTGGTTTGCTATAGGCTTGCTATCGCGCGGTCATCGGTTTCTTACTGGTTTCCAATCGTCTTTTTATCGTCGCATGTTATCGATTTCAATAAAAAATCCATTATGTCTCGATAAGAAAACGTCAACGTTTCGATTGCATATCGATAACTTTTCGATAACAAATCGATAACACTTTTATAATAAACCGATATCTTTTCGATGAAAAATCGATATCTTGCCGAAAACAAAACAATAACAAATTGAACATGTTTGCATAAAATGTCGACAACTTTTCCATAAATAACATAAAGCTTTTCGATTGTAAGCAGGTCGATATCAAATCTATAAGTTATCGTTAACCAATTGGTAACATTTCTACACATTATAATCCATATTGTTTTTACACTGCTATTTTTATTCCTCCTCTTCTTTTTCATCTCCTCTACACCTATTTCTTTTCCCTTTTCAACAGGGTAAATTTCAAATCAATTGAGCAAAGTGTCATCCAAAACAAGGCTCTAAAAACCTCTTAAAAAATGAAAGATATACACTAGCCGATCGGAAAATGGTCACAATTTATTGGATATAGTTTCATTTCGAATTCATTTGAATTACTCTTTTCAGCGCTCCTGCGTAAAACAAATGTTAGATAAAGTCCGGTTCTGGAGTGAAACACTTCAAGAAATGAGTTGTTTATGGCTCCGAATGTAGTATGTCTTCATATTTTTGGTTAGGTCACCGCCACTTGATTTGACAGTCTATTGCGATTTGATCTAAATAAATTATTTGTTATCAACGTTAATCGCCATGAAGAACAAATATAAATTAAAATATTAATTCGTTGTAGTTCTATAAATAGAACAAAAACAGCAACAATACCAAAGTTTCTTTGAAAACCGCCGTACCAACAAGCATAGATTTAACACATAATTACATACGAAGTATGCAATGTGTAAAAGATTAAAATAAAAAAGAAGGCAATTGGGAAAAACTTTACAACACCTAAGGCATGACGTGGCTGGATGCGTTTGTAACACGTTCAACTATCGTAGAAGTGCGGGTTCAAATCCCACTCCCGAGAGAAAAGGCTTTGAAGAGATTTACAAGGTATAATCGAAACAGCTGTCGCCTTGTCCGTCCTGATGTCACGTTGTTTAAATTTTATAAAAAATTATTAAATTATTAAATAAAATATAAATTCCTTCAGATTAGATGCTAAATTTTTTCATAGGTCAATCCACAGCAAGAATGCTAGTAAAATTTGAAGGATGATGTGGAAATGTTATTCTATAATACTGTTGTCAATTTCTTATCGGAGTATAACCAAACTTATTATCGGCATCTATCGGTTTGCCATCGAAAATTTATCGATTTTTTGTGGAAAAGCTATCGACTTACTATAAAAAAACTTATCGACTTTTCAAAAAAATGTCTCGATGTTTTATTAAAAATTTATCGATTTGTGAATAAAAACTTATGGAATTGATATCGGGTTCCTATAGGAGTGTTATCAATTTGTAATCGGCATATTATCAGTTTGTTATCGATCACTCGTTGATTTTTTATGAGATAGGTACCGATAAAACTTTAATATATAAGCGATTACTAATCTGTAACCCTTTGATAAGAAGTCGATGACTTGTAGCTAGCAAACCGATAACTCGACTATAACGTCGCAATAATAATATAATAATAAGCCGATAATAATATATTAACATATCGTTATCGTTTGTTACTGATAAGAAGCTCTCCTCAAAAAGCCCAAAATGTTCGGGGACTAGTAAACTTACCTCTATTGTGGTTTAAATTCAACCCTTGGGTCAGCTCCAGTAAACTTTAAAACATTAGTTTTCTGTACATAGACCTCCATGTTTACACTTCGTACCTCGTAATTGGTGCTCACACCATTTTTGGTCTTTACTGCTTCTTCTCTAAAAGCCTTAGATCTGCGGCATTGGTTGAATATTCAGTAGCTTATTTAGAACCATAAAGTAAAGGGGGCAATGTTGGACGGGATGTGATTCACCAGTCATCAAAATGCCATCACCGCGGCCCAAGCTTGTTCTTGAAGCTATGTATCTATAAATAAATTCTTATCACTTCTTATAAATTATTATTTTACTGCTAGGAATGAGTCAAATGGCATCTGGCCAAGTTTGCTGACTTGAATGTGAATATTCGGCTAAGTAAGCTATTCCCTACGAAGGCGATTTATTCACACTAAAGTTTATTCTTAAATAAGTAATTTTACACGGAATTATAATTACTTTTTTTATGATTTTATGCTGCACCTACTTCATGCAGCAATACAAATTATGTGTCTGAAACATATTGATATGCATAAGAAATAGTTGACTCAAAATCACAGAAAACTTCAGGCCCATTAAGCATTGACATTCGTTGTATGCCCGCCCGTAAGTACGCATTCAAAAATATTCTTTTATAATGTGTCAAATCGTTGAATTTTGTTGGCATTCCTCTTTATTACGTGCCGTACCATTTCCTACCATCGCTCGCTTCAACGCTAATTTATTATGCATTAATTGTGCAGGTGGTTAGTTGAGGCGCAACGTGCGGAATGTGGTATACGCTTACTGATTATTTAATGGTTGAATAATTTTTGCTTTTAATTTATGTAGTAAGTATTTGTTGTTATTTCATGGCTTTTGTGAGCTTAAATTTCTTGGGGTTTTGAATGGCTCTTTATCTTCGATATTTGTGTTGTTGTAATTGCTTTTTATTTGAAGCACGCTTTATATACTAATTTCGTTTAATAAGCCTAGGGAATTGAGAAGTGGGTATAAAAATAGCTTATATTTTTTCTATTTATAAATTAGCTTTGAAAAGTTCATAGGTAGTGTTGCTTATACCTATATGACAATGGTTTATTTTGCCTTGGAATCCAAGCCAGAACAACTGACGAAACTTTATCGGAACTTCAAAATACAAAAACAGTTTCTACCATGAGAAAGTGAGACCACTATTCCTATCACTATTTGTGATTTTGCCATGTTTTTGTTAACGTTTAAATTTTTATTTTTGAGTTAACATTTTTTACAATAAGAACAATGAAAATAATACGGGAAAATTATTTCGGTCTCTGATGGTTCACTTTCTATACAAGAAAGTTGATTTTAATTGTGTTGTTATGCACAAAATTTTCAAACTGAAAACAAATATTTTTCTCAGTGCTACAATACTTTTGAAAATTTGTTTGGTGTCAATTTGTTATTGTAAATTTGAATATCATGCCGAAGTACCTTGGCTTCATATGAAATAGTTTTTGCTTTTCACTTACATATGAAAATCAAAAACTTTCCTATGAATTTTATTTATATGTGAGGGCATATGGAAGGGCTATGAAAATTTTGCTTATACTCAAATTGTAAATTTGTACCTGTACCTGTTCTTCAGTGCAAAACAAAAAAAAGTGCTATATGTGTATGGGTTGAGTAGCTCTGATCATAAGTCAAGATTTAAGGAATCATTTGTATGACAGCAATCGCTAGATCTATGAAAGTGTGCCGATGA
The DNA here is from genome assembly GCF_040869045.1 of Eurosta solidaginis. Taxonomy (NCBI): domain Eukaryota; kingdom Metazoa; phylum Arthropoda; class Insecta; order Diptera; family Tephritidae; genus Eurosta; species Eurosta solidaginis. The sequence continues at coordinate 363,980,023 of NC_090319.1, read as the reverse complement.
GCGACCGCTAAATTAAGTTTTGAATTAATCATAATTTTTTTTTTTTTTTTCACTATAAAAACTATACTACAACAAGCTCTTTATTAACACGTGACTCGTAAATGTTCCATTGCTAATTCGTTTCAAGCTTATAATAAACGAGAACTGCGGTAATATCCACATCATCTTACATACTAGATCCCTAGATATATTGTTATATTGTTATTGTTCTATGTTTACTAGCACATATTTCTAAATGTTGCTGCTTCATCAGCGAGCTTTTCGAGTGCCGAGCTTTCACTCGATTATACCTTCATTCTACTGGTGTTAATTCATATGTCTCAATCCACTCAGCCAATTGATTGCCCCGCTGCACGCTTTTTAGTTTGTCTCTAACTTTTTAATTTTTATAGCCATTCCTTTTAAACTCACTTCGCTAAAAACATACTATATGATTTTACTCCCAAATTGTGTGGAATATTTTTCGGCGCATTCAACAGAACTTAATAAGTAACATTGGATCTATAGCGTTATAAACAATGCTTCCGCTGTTCACTTATATATTAATATTATTTTTATGTATTTGATGTGGATAGCAGCATATAGCTTAATACCACTACAATTCAGGTTTATTGGGGCTTAACGCTCAGCAGCGGGAAAGGTAGCCGAAGTGAAATCAGAAACGTATTCTGGTAACCATCTCCGTGTGGATATTTAAAAATTTTTCTCTTATATCAATGGCAAAAAGAAAAATTGTATCAAGCAATTTGACTCTGTCTAGCTTATCAAATACAGTTTTATAGTTGTTGGCAGCTTCACGCCACCGACTGTGTATCATACCAAGCACATTAAGATTTACATTTGTGAATATATCCGACAATGCGTAAACATTCTCACACCACACACATCCCGCATATTCTAATTAACACAAGTCGTATATTAACGTACTTGCCTCCGGCATTGCTTCTATAAAAAAAAATCTATTCTACGATAATAAACTAAGACGAATGTCAACACCACTACTAGCGGTTAAGGCATTTACTGGTACATCTATAAGTTTGTGCTTGTTACTATTTGTTGTTGCTGCCGTGTGCAGCATAAGAATATGAGTCCTCTTAATTACGCTGTGTCGTGTAAGCGTTGAACATTTTATATTTGTTAGGTCATGTATGGATGAAAATTTAGCTTTATGAATGGTGATGTCCATTTTTCGGGACTGAAACTCTATCTTTATTGAAATGTTGCCATCATGAATTTCCTGCTGTATAGCTCGAAAACATGCACGGTGTCGAGATAAGATGCTATGGTTGTTGGAGTTTACAAAAGAAATGTTCTTAGGAAAATTTATAGTACTATCCCTCTAGAAAACAAATATTTTTAAATAGAACAATATCTCTTCTTAATTATAATTTAAATTGTGTAATGGGTCCTGTTTCTGTTTTGATTTTGATGCAATTTGCAGAATTCGGCTCCAATATCATTTCTAATTTCAGGCTCCTTTTGGTTTCGGTTCCGATTCCGATTCCCAACTGATTTCGATTCCTCCACCACTTTCACATCCGGTTGCGGTTATATATTGCTTATTTTCTCCTTTCAATTATTTGCGCCGCTTTCAAGGTCGTTTTGACTGGCTTCAAATTACATTTATTAAGCTTGGCTTTGGATTAGGTAAAGTATCGGTTAGGCCCTCGCCAGCGGCTTTGATCCATATTTGTTTTCGGTCTCCGTTTGGCTCCTGTACCAGTTTTGATTTTGAACTCCCTTTCACCTTTGAAAAGTTTTTACTTTCGAATTCGTTGCCGTTTCGTTGGCGCTTCCAGCTTGGGCTCTGGTTTCAGTGTTCGATTTTTTCCAATTTCGGTCCCTGTATTCGTTAGATTTTCGGCCGATTTCTGTCTGGTTTCCATTTCAGTTTTGCCCTATTTGGTTATTTTTCTGATTTCCGTTCGCAGTTGCAGTTTTTGTCCGGTTTCGATTTGTGGTTTTGGTTTCGGTTCCTGTCTCGTTTCGGTTAGCGAGAAAAGTACTCTCCGAAGATTTTTGGGAGCATCATCGATGATAATGGACTTTTGCCGGATAATGATTTGGTTCAGTGCAGAAACTAGCACCATTTAGGTTGGAGAGTTCCATTTTCATCTACTCTTTCAAAAAAGTCGGTTTCGCGTTTTGTTTCGACATTTGTTAATTTCCTTTTTGCCATCACTTCCATTCTCTTATCTCATTTCTACTCCTCTCTTTTATTTAATTCCCCCTTTACTTTCCCTTCCTCTTCTTTCTTTCATATATTATATGTTTAACTTTTATTTCTCTTGCACTTTCCCTTTGTTATATATTTAATTTTGTCCCCCCTGGTGTCTGATAATAAAAATATCGGGTTAATACAAATATCATATTTACTCGACCCTGTTCGCTGTTCATAAAACTTCCACTAACACTCACATTTCGAATACCTCATGCCAAAGACATCAAACATTTTCGGTATTGATTTAAAAAAAAAATATCGGGTTCTTCACTCAACATGCGCTAAGCCTAAGTAAAATTGTTTACCTCACATTTCTTGTAACAGCTTCACTCACGATTTTAATCTTCACGCGTACGCCTCGTTTGCTTGCGTGGAAGTTGTATAAGTTTATATGTAACTTTGTAATTAATTAACTTCAACACTCACCATTGAGATTGAGCTTAAATGAGTAATTTGGAAAAGTCGACATTCGACATGCCACCGCCCGCAATTCATTTAAGTAAATGCTACTACAAGATCGAACTTATGTATGCTTAAACCTAAAAAAAAAACTTACAAAAAAAAGCATAACAATGTGTATTTGTGGAATTGTACGACTGCACGTAATAATTCCTCTGTGCTAAAGAAAACCCATATAAGCTTAGCTCTTTAGCAGCTTTTGTTATTTTAAAAATTTGATTATGTTTGGTAAAGTAATTTTTAATTTCTGCATTTAAATAGCGGTTTCTTCTACTTTACATCAAATACACATTTTTTACTTACCATTTAATTTTGATTTTATACGTGACAGCAACTGTAAGGAAAGATTAGAAATATTGGTTAATTAAAATACTTTTATCTAAGGCCGCATAAAGATTCAAAATAAATACAGTAAAGTTTAAGATGTAACTACACGGTTAAAATGGTTCCCCTAAATCTTAAACGCTTTTACTCGGCATAAATCACTTAACTAAGTTTGGATTACAACTGAGATTATACGGCTTCCGGTTTTTAAAAAATTTAGCTTTTTGTGAGCATATCTCGCTAAACAGGTAATAACATCGATATCATAGTGAACAGCGGAAGCATTTCTTATAAAGCACTGTCCAATGTTAATAAGCTCTTGAGAGTACGCGTATAAGTATTCCGCCCAATAAGGATAAAAAAAATTGGTATGTATAAAATGGTGTATAAAAGAATAGCAACAAGAAGGCAATACTTACATGTCAAATGCAAGGCGAGCAGCGGCGCTGGTATAAAGTGTGAATATTGGATATTTCGTGTTTAATACTCAGCTCCCGAGAAGCTAGCTGATGAAGAAGTGAAATTCACAAATCTTTCACTAATATCAATAACAAAAGTAATTGTATAAAGCAATATGAGCATACCACGCTGAGCAGATAGTAATGGTTTAGCTTTTTATACCTCTTTTGAAAACGAAATGGTATATTAAGTTTGTCACGAATTTTAAAATTGTAAGTACTTAAAGGAGAAGGGATAGACACACCACTAAGTATACCGAAATGCTCAGGATGAAGAGCTGAGTTTATTTAGCCATGTTCGTCTGTCCATCTGTCTGTTTGAAAGAAAAGAGTCTCTCCCTTTGTCGGAACAGACCGGATCGGGCCACTATAGCATAGATCCGATTTTTCAGATTAGCGGTTTTTTGCCATATCTTCCTCATTTGAAATTTTTATACTCAGTTGAGCAGAGCTCACAGAGTATATTAAGTTTGATTGGATAACGGTTGGTTGTACATATATAAAGGAATCGAGATAGATATAGACTTCCATATATCAAAATAATCAGGATCGAAAAAAAATTTGATTGAGCCATGTCCGTCCGTCCGTCCGCCCGTTAACACGATAACTTGAGTAAATTTTGAGGTAACTTGATGAAATTTGGTACGTAGGTTCCTCAGCACTCATCTCAGATCGCTATTTAAAATGAACGATATCGGACTATAACCACGCCCACTTTTTCGATATCGAAAATTTCGTAAAACCGAAAAAGTGCGATAATTCATTACCAAAGACAGATAAAGCGACGAAACTTGATAGATAAGTTGAATTTATGACGCAGAATAGAAAATTAGTAAAATTTTGGACAATGGGCGTGGCACCGCCCACTTTTAAAAGAAGGTAATTTATAAATTTTGCAAGCTGTAATTTGTCAGTCGTTGAAGATATCATGATGAAATTTGGCAGGGACGTTACTCCTATTAGTATATGTACGCCTAATAAAAATTAGCAAAATCGGAGAACGACCACGCCCACTTTTAAAAAAAATTTTTTTTTAAAGTAAAATTTTAACAAAAAATTTAATATCTTTACAGTATATAAGTAAATTATGTCAACATTCAACTCCAGTAATGACATGGTGCAACAAAATACAAAAATAAAAGAAAATTTCAAAATGGGCGTGGCTCCGCCCTTTTTCATTTAATTTGTCTAGGATACTTTTAACGCCATAAGTCGAACAAAAATTAACCAATCCTTTTGAAATTTGGTAGAGGCATAGATTTTATGATGTTAACTGTTTTCTGTGAAAACGGGCGAAATCGGTTGATGCCACGCCCAGTTTTTATACACAGTCGTCCGTCTGTCCTTCCGCATGGCCGTTAACACGATAACTTGAGTAAATTTTGAGGTAACTTGATGAAATTTGGTATGTAGGTTCCTGAGCACTCATTTCAGATCACTGTTTAAAATGAACAATATCGGACTATAACCACGCCCACTTTTTCGATATCGAAAATTTCTTAAAACCGAAAAAGTGCGATAATTCATTACCAAAGACAGATAAAGCGACGAAACTTGGTAGATGAGTTGAATTTATGACGCAGAATAGAAAACTAGTAAAATTTTGGACAATGGGCGTGGCACCGCCCACTTTTAAAAGAAGGTAATTTAAAACTTTTGCAAGCTGTAATTTGTCAGTCGTTGAAGATATCATGATGAAATTTGGCAGGGACGTTACTCCTATTACTATATGTACGCCTAATAAAAATTACCAAAATCGGAGAAGGACCACGCCCACTTTAAAAAAAATTTGTTTTAAAGTAAAATTTTAACAAAAAATTTAATATCTTTACAGTATATAAGTAAATTATGTCAACATTCAACTCCAGTAATGAGATGGTGCAACAAAATACAAAAATAAAAGAAAATTTCAAAATGGGCGTGGCTCCGCCCTTTTTCATTTAATTTGTCTAGGATACTTTTAACGTCATAAGTCGAACAAAAATTAACCAATCCTTTTGAAATTTGGTAGGGGCATAGATTTTATGATGTTAACTGTTTTCTGTGAAAGCGGGCGAAATCGGTTTATGCCACGCCCAGTTTTTATACACAGTCGTTCGTCTGTCCTTCCGCATGGCCGTTAACACGATAACTTGAGCAAAAATCGACATATCTTTAATGAACTTAGTTCGCGTACTTACTTGAACTCACTTTATTTTGGTATGAAAAATGAACGAAATCCGACAATGACCACGCCCACTTTTTCGATATCGAAAATTACGAAAAATGAAAAAAATGCCATAATTCTATACCAAATACGAAAAAAGAGATGAAACATGGTGAGGTAATTGGATTGGTTTATTGACACGAAATATAACTTTAGAAAAAACTTTATAAAATGGTTGTGACACCTACCATATTAAGTAGAAGAAAATGAAAAAGTTCCGCAGGGCGAAATAAAAAACCCTTAAAATCTTGGCAGGTATTACATATATAAATAAATTAGCGGTATCCAACAGATGATGTTCTGTGTCACCCTGGTCCACATTTTGGTCGCGATCTGGAAAACGCCTTCACATATACAACTACCACCACTCCCTTTTAAAACTCTCATTAATACCTTTAATTGGATACCCATATCGTACAAACACATTCTAGAGTCACCCTGGTCCACCTCTATGGCGATATTTCGAAACGGCGTCCACCTATAGAACTAAGGCCCACTCCCTTTTAAAATACTCATTAACACCATTCGTTTGATGCCCATATTGTACAAACAAATTCTAGGGTCACCCCTGGTCCACCTTTGTGGCGATATCTCGAAACGGCGTCCACCTATGGAACTAAGGGTTACTCCCTTTTAAAATACTCATTAACACCTTTCATTTGATACCCATATCGTACAAAAGCATTCTAGAGTCAACCCTGATCCACCTTTATGGCTATATCCCTAAATGGCGTCCACCTATAGAACTATGGCTCACTCCCTCATAAAATACTCTTTAACACCTTTCATTTGATACCCATATCGTACAAACGCATTCTAGAGTCACCCGTGGTCCACCTTTATGGCGGTATCTCGAAAAGGCGACCACCTATACAACTACCACCTCTCCCTTTTAAAACCCTCATTAATACCTTTAATTTGATACCCATATCGTACAAACAACTTCTAGGGTCACACCTGGTCCACCTTTATGGCGATATCTCGAAACGGCGTCCACCTGTGGAACTAAGCATCACTCCCTTTTAAAATACTCATTAACACCTTTCTTTTGATACCAATATTGTACAAACAAATTCTAGGGTCACACCTGGTCCACCTTTGTGGCGATATCTCGAAACGGCGTCTACCTGTGGAACAAAGGATTACTCCCTTTTAAAATACTCATTAACAACTTTCATTTGATACCCATATCGTACAAACGCATTCTAGAGTCACTCCTGGTCCACCTTTATGGCGATATCTCGAAAAGGCGTCTACCTGTGGAACAAAGGAATACTCCCTTTTAAAATACTCATTAACATCTTTCGTTTGATACCCATATCGTACAAACGCATTCTAGAGTCACCCGTGGTCCACCTTTATGGCGGTATCTCGAAAAGGCGACCACCTATACAACTACCACCTCTCCCTTTTAAAACCCTCATTAATACCTTTAATTTGATACCCATATCGTACAAACGCATTCTAGAGTCACTCCTGGTTCACCTATATGGCGGTATCTCGAAAAGGCGACCACCTATACAACAACCACCACTCTCTTTTAAAACCCTCATTAATACCTTTAATTTGATACCCATATCGTACAAACAAATTCTAGGGTCACACCTGGTCCACCTTTATGGCGATATCTCGAAACGGCGTCCACCTGTGGAACTAAGCATCACTCCCTTTTAAAATACTCATTAACACCTTTCTTTTGATAACCATATTGTACAAACAAATTCTAGGGTCATCCCTGGTCCACCTTTATGGCGATATCTCGAAACGGCGTCCACCTATGGAACTAAGGGTTACTCCCTTTTAAAATACTCATTAACACCTTTCATTTGATACCCATATCCTACAAACGCATTCTAGAGTCAACCTGATCCACCTTTATGGCTATATCCCTAAATGGCGTCCACCTATAGAACTATGGCCCACTCCCTCATAAAATACCCTTTAATGCCTTTCATTTGATACACATGTCATACAAACACATTCCAGGGTTTCCCTCGGTTCTTTTTACAACATGGTGATTTTCCCTTACTTTGTCTCCACAGCTCTCAACTGAGTATGTAATGTTCGGTTACACCCGAACTTAACCTTCCTTACTTGTTTATTTTTATTTTTACAAATTGGCGGGATTGTATTTTCCTTCAGAAGCTGTAGAAGGAAGAAATAAACTCGAGAAAGTTGCAAACCCAGTTTCGAGGGGCGAGCCCGCTTAGAATTCTTAAACTCAGGTATATTAATGTTAAATGCCGAACTACTTGAAACGAGCGAACATGGTTTAGAATAATTTTCTAAAGTACTTTGATGTGAGCTGTCCCGCACACGATCTCTATACCTCAGAACAAATTTAATCGGATTATAGTTCATCATGAAGGGTATTACCCAGCGTAAGACAGCCCGGTCTTTACTTGTTATACACGAATTTTGTAAATGTAAACTTTTTGGTTTTATTTTAAAACCAGTACTTTATAAAAGTTTCTATTTTCAAATTTAGATATGTTTTTTTTTTTCAAATAGAAGAAAATTTTTCTACACGAGGTCGCCCCTCGGCAGTATTTGACAAACGCTCCGAGTGTATTTCTGTCATGAAAAGCTGTAAGTAAAAACTCATCTGCCTTGGTCCTACAAATTTACGAGTGGGCATGGGTTATACTGAACGCGGGTTTCAGAAAAATGTCCCAAGGGGGCAGCTGAAGATGGAAATGAAGAAAAGTTTACGGTAAATATGACAAGGAAACAGCTATACTCAAAGACTCGGATGCGCACCACACTAAGTGGAGAGAAGGCGATAGAAAAGACATTGGTAAATTTCGTTTTTGTTATACACAATTTTTCAAATATGCAGCAGGGTAATTATTCCTTTATATGTATGTTGTTTTAGCATGCAGCTATAAACTTGATATGATGTGACATGAGAGCTTAATTAGCAAAAGTATGACTGGAGTGAGCTCGGTCATATTTCTGTGGTCATGCATAAGTCAGTTTTAACGTTCTCATTAAGAAACGAGAGAAACCCTTAAGGAACTCTAGAACAATGGCCTGGACCAAATTCTTCCATAGAAAGCTGTGACAACGCAAGGAGGTTGCTACAGTGGATTTTATTGGGGGAGTGCAATTACATCGTAATAAATGCGTATAAAAGGCAAAGAATAGCCGACATTATGGATCATTTTAAGGCAGTTGAGGAATATGCTAAGCTATCAAAAGTCATAGAAGAAAATTTGCTGTGAAGACATATAATGCTCTATCGAAACCGCGAGCTTAAGAGGTTCTATCTAGGGGATAGGTCGGGGACGGGGAAAGAAGGAACTCGGGCTAGCGGCAACCAGTAGTGACAGTCACCAAAATCGGAACTCGATTATCTTAATATTATTTGAATGTATTTGATTTTGGTTTTTATGCCTCATACACATATATAGAACTTTCCCTAAATTTAATATGTAGTTATTAGTTGATTTAAATAAATTAATCGTTCCGTGTTTGTTTATTTTATTATAAATGTATAAATGTGCATAATGTGTCTGGGGCTTAGTTGATGCACAAAGTGCTTTGTGGCATAGTTGGAGTCACAACGTGAGCACCCATGTTGAATGACAATGCCAAAGTTGCCTGTTGCTAATTGACATGCCCCGCACAAACATACACCAACATTGTTGCACACATACAGTTTGCAGCTAAACTTCTTATTGCACATTGCTTTGTTGTTGTGATAATTGCATTGACTTTGTTGATTTTGTGCATCAAAATGGAAAATAAACATGAACACATACAAACACAAAACAAAAATAATAAATTTTGTTACAGTAACAAACTTTGCAAAAATAATAATGAACTGGGCCTTCCAAGCATCTACTTACATATATCAAGTTTTTGTACAGCTTTAATGTAAGCTTTCGTTATTGTTGTTGTTGTAATTGCTGTGTATGCATATGTCATACGCACTGCAAATAAACTGATTGTGAATTAAGCTGACAACAAACCACACAACGACAGCACAGAGACAATTGAGCTACATGGCAATAAACAGACTGCACACATCCATACATATGTAGCTATGCATAGCATTGCATTTAATCAAGCGTATTATATGTGGCTGCGCATGCGCAAATTAAAGTGCATTGACGTCATATTGCAATTATGCGAACTTAAAGCGCTTTTCATGGTAGTTGAGTGCATTGAGGCAGTGGATTACAAAATGCGTGCCAAATTGTAAATAGACGGCAAAGAAAGGCGGTAATGTCAAGTGAATAGGAGTGGCAACTTGGAAAATTTACTGCATTTGAATTGGAAGTTCTAGCTTGACTAACTGGGTGGCTAGAATATAAGAATTTTTGTTTTCACAAAGTAAGGAATGTTTGATAGTTTAAAAGAAGTATCGCCTGGTAAGAAAGTGTTTCTATAGGTACCCGTTTTAGAAGCAAAGAAAGGGGGGGGGGGGGACCTCCACTGAGTTGGAAGTAACGGGTGGTGGAGCATGTGTAGAAGTAGTATCAAATAGAAATTATTCATTTCTTTCACCTGTTGTTGTTGTACTGATAAGGACACTCACCGAAGGCCTTGAGGAGTGTTATCGATGTTGATGGTTCTTTGCCGGATGTAGATCCCGTACGTTCCGGTAACAACGACCATAAATCTATTAGCCCGACCATCTCGGGAACGATTTGGTATGAACGGTTTCAGGCCATACCGCCCTCCCACCACCTAGATCCATCAGGAGTACGGGGTTGCCAGAGCCGCGACTGTTAATGAACCAGGATTCGCCACGGTTAGGTTATGTTGACAATTGGGTTAGAAAAGCTAAATATTGCGCTGGCAACCATATGGGAGGTTTGCGCTACAGAACCCTTTCATATAATTTAGTATTTTAGTCGCCTCTTATGATAGGCATACCTACCGCAGTTATATTCTAACTTCCCTAACCCTATAGGGTGATTACTTTCACCTCTAAGTCTAATTCGTATGTGATATGTGGCAGCACCGAGAATGATACTTTAGTAATGCTGGGCTGCTGGTTAAACGGAAATTAAGTTTGTAAGTAAAAACTACTATTTTGAAAAAAAAGGTATTTTTTGAATAAATCACAGGTAGGTGGAAAAAATAAATAAATCTCTTAGCTTTGTGTTCAATATAAACACGTGCGTTATATTTTTATTTACATATATATTAAGACCAAATAGAGCTCAAGTAAAATAAAAATATCAAACTTGAATTAACGAGTTATATTTGTTGTTGTTTTTCTGGGCGGCCACCGTGGTGTGACGGTAGCGTGCTCTGCTTATCACACCGTATGCCCTGGGTTCACGCCCCGGGCAAAGCAACATCAAAATTTTAGAAATAAGGTTTTTAAATTAGAAGAAAATTTTTCTAAGCGGTGTCGCCCCTCCGCAGTATTTGGCAAGCGCTCCGGGTGTATTTCTGCCATGAAAAGCTCTCAGTGAAAACTCATCTGCCTTGCTGATGCCGTCGGCGTCGGCATGAAACATGTAGGTCCCGTCCGGCCAATTTGTAGGGAAAATCAAAAGGAGCACGAAGCAAATTGGAAGAGAAGCTGGGCCTTAGATCTCTTCGGAGGTTATCGCGCCTTACATTTATTTTATATTTTTAAATGTGTCTTTAATTTGATTTTTTATTTACTATTTCGTTGATTTATATTGTTCAGACTTTTTGTATATTTCCTTTAGGTACCGAATATTTGTGTTATTGAAGAAGTGTTTACTACCAGGACCGGTTCGAGGCCGGCTGTGACGCTGCCCGGCGCCGCTCAAGACGACGAGAAAAAAACCATTCTATATCTGTTGATTCATCACCAGATTATTGGCATTGATCAACCGACCGTAACAATAAGATACATGAAATACACGGGTGATATATTTCTACAGTTTTTAAAAAACGATAGCATCGATATCCAAGACCGTCGTGGTCAGTCGTACGTCACTGCACACAGCTTCAGTGGCAAGTACAAAGAAATGCTTTGAAGAATCTAAAGAAATGAAAGATAATGCGATTTATATCCCATGCAATGGAATTTTACAAATCTAACGGGAAATGCAGCAGCCAGAAAAGCGTGTTTGTGATGAGTTCAACGATGAGATGCGATATATTAATGAGAAACTTTTCACAACTGAAAGTATCTCACAATACTAAACGTTTGAGTGATACTCGTTGGCCTTGTCGTGTTGATGTTATAAAAGCAGTGAAAGTTAGACCTGTGCCCATCAAAAATGCACCGATTACGGTTCAGACTGTGGCTATATAGAAAGACGAGGCTAGAAGTCAAGAACACGGCTTGCAGTGAAAATGTACCTCCCCAAACTAGATATGATTCAACCATTAAATTTCTTCAAAGTCCTGCAATCACCCTACAAACTGCTGTTATTATTCCGACTTCTCTGCTATCATTTGTAAAACAAAAAATATGCGATCAGTCCATATAAGAGGCGGCGAAAAAGTTTTCAGAGACCAGTGACAATGAGTCTGTACAAAATCATTTCGCTTGCAACCCTTTGGCTCTCAGACATCCGCAGTAAAATTCTCAGCTAGAGATAAATTCCGCACGGAAACTTACAAGCTTAGTTTTTGGGAGAATCAATTGCTGAGCTGATGCTTATGTTATGAGAAGAAATCTAGCTAGTAATAATTTAGAGAGACTCAGAAGATACTTTGGGAAACAAGTTTATCCAACTAAACCATTTTTCAAATCTCCACACAAAAATGGAAAAGTTGTAGTTTACATTTATCAAATAAATATATATATATACGCTATTACTTGTCAATGGTAAGAACAAATTGCACAAGTGAAAAATCCTTCTCCAAAATGTGGAGGTATGGGAGAAGAGCCAATCATTAATTTAGTCCTTCTGAACTGAGAAAGAGATGTACTTCTTGAGCTAGCTTTTGAAGGTATTAATATTAGTATCTGGGCGATCGAGCTTTGCTCGGCAAAGTTTCGTTGTGCTGAGAAATCTTTCTAATAGTAATCTGTGAGAAATTGCAATTATTCATTTAAAAGAAAATTATTTAACATTAAGTCAAATCATGTGTAATATTTTTTACGAAGATTTTTAACTTTAATGTTCTCCTTTAAAGTTTTAATAGAATATGAGTAAGTAGAGTACTATTTCGTCTAACTACCCCAACCCTAAATGGCAACCCTACTCAAAAATGACCCTATTGTAATGCGGAGTGGAATACCTTTAGTTTGATAACCATATCGGCATATCTCATGCAATTTTTTTTTATTTCGAATAGGTGGCAACCCTTAATGGCAACCCTACTGAAAAATGTTCCTATTGTAATGCGGAGTGATATGCCTTTCGTTTGATACCCATATCGGCACATCTCATGCATTTTTTTTTAATTTAGAATAGGTGGCAACCCTGAATAGCAACCCTGCTCAAAAATATCCCTATTGCAATGCTGAGTGAAATATCTTTCGTTTAATACCCATATCGGCATATCTCATGCAATTTTTTTTTATTTCGAATAGGTGGCAACCCTAATGGAAACCCTGCTCAAAAACGCCCCTATTGTAATGCGGAGTTAAATACCTTTCGTTTGATACCCATATCTAAATATCTCATGCAATTTTTTTTAATTTCAAATAGGGCAACCCTAAATGGAAACCCTACTCAAAAATTACCCTATTGTAATGCAGAGTGAAATACCTTTCGTTTGATACCCATATCGGCAAATCTCAAGCAATTTTTTTAATTTCGAAAAAGTGGCAGCCCTAAATGGTAACCCTGCTCATAGTGTCCCTATTGCAATGCGGAGTGAAACACCTTTCGTTTGATACCCATAACGGCATATCTCATGCAGTTTTTTTTAAATTTCGAATAGGTGGCAACCTTGTGAAACATTCTGAGTGGCAGCACCTAGGTAGAAAGTCTTAGAAGGTGATACGTTATCTCTGTACCAAATCTCATTTAAATCGGTTAAGCCGTTCCCGAGATCGTTTGGCTATACAAACAAACAAGAATTGCTCGTTTAAAGTTATAAGATAAATTATATTTGCATCCAAAAAATCTCAAAGAGGCTTTTGTAAGTAGTTATATGCATTTTGCCACTAGACGTTTCATAATATAGAAATGTGTGAAATCCAAAGCATTTATTACTTAGTCTTGTATTGAGTCCCAGTCACATTCCCAGTTCCAGTCACAGTCCCTGTTCCAGACCCAGTCCCAGTTCAAGCCGGCTATTTTCGGAAAATTTGTGTCGTAAATAATAATCTGGACAGAGGGCTACCTACATAATATCAAATTTCAGGCAAATCAAAACATGAATAGAATTTGTTCGAATAGATCGGTCGCTTATCTACTTCTCGAAAAGAAATTTCAAACGAGCACTCTCCAGGTTGCTGAGAAGCTATACGGATAATTTGAATAAAATTGGGTGAGTGGTTTCAGAGTCCATATGCGAATAGAAACAGACATCCTTCTTAATATATATAGATGTAGTTCAAAGCTGACTCCACACGCAACTTATGAAGATAGATGACTTTTCGCAGAGAAGCCCTCCATAGAAAAAGGGTTTGTTCACCATTGCTCACAGCTAGGAATACTTTTGAAGTTTCTTTAATTTTTATAAGTTCCAGTGACTTTCGAGAACAGGACCCTCAGTTGTATTATATATGACAATGCAAAGCGTGATGATCATGATTTAGGTATTTTTCTTCCTCCAACTCTCGAAGGCAATTATTTTTGATTTAAAAATTCGACTTAGAATGTTAATGTTGTAATAGCACTTATAAATATGTATGTATCTTCAACATTGATGATACGTCTCAACTTACTAGTTTATTCATCAAAGAGCAGCCACTTATGCATATAACGCTCACACTCCTTGGCAGTTAATATTGATTACAATCAATGCGATTGATTGGTTTACGAGTAGATATCATTTTACGATAATTATGTTTTGGTCATGACTGTAATAGTGATGTAATTTTACATACACAAGCAGCCACACATATATATATTAAGCGTTTAAGATCCAGAAACCATTGCACATTGAACTCCACATCCATACTTTCATCAGTCAACTAAATAAGCCAACTTACCAAATGATGTGGACTATAGTAGAATTCCCGATAATAGCTCACTTATTATAATGACACATAAATGCTTTGATAGCGTGCCATCCGAGTAATCTTTGTAACTAAATAACTCTCTCTCAACTATTCTCCTCTTATTTATTTGTCTTTTAACACTTTTGCATCATTTTGCCGCATCCAATAAGCGATTTTGATTTAAATTGCTTACAATTGTGGTTTAAGACATGTTTCTTGCCAATTGTTTTGATGTGTGTGTGTGTGTATTTACTATATGCAAATTCATTGCTTGCTTATAAATAAATATGCATATCAATATTACAATTTCTATCAATAATCAGATGTAATCTAAAATTATCGAGTTTCATTTTGTAAAGACTTCTGCGCGGATTAATCTTGTACTAGAGGCACCTCAAGTTTAAGTGATGTTAATGCGTACTACAATTTTTTTATTAAGAGCGTCTTAGGCCCGGTTTTTCAGTACAAGTTCAACTCAGTTTGTCAGTTAAACTAAACTTATTCTGCAGTTTTACAGTCTACTTTAACTGAAGTTTAAGCTGAGCTTACGCGGCAGATCTGGCAGGGTTAAACTCTAGCTAAGCTATTAGTTATTTGCGTTCGTTCGAAATGGCGTCGAATATACCCAACAGCCCGAATGGGGCTTGAGTACCATTAGGGATCATGTTGATAACTAGGCATACTTCTAAAATTTCAAGAGTTGTTTCGAAACAGTCGCTCAACTCGAGAATCATAGCCTACTCAGCAAAAGAGGGAATTTTTTAGAAAGCAAGAAATGCTATTACTTAAGATTAAAAAATTTAATTAACAACTTGTGGTTCTCTAACTGGACTAAATTGTCAGATTCCATACTACAGTATTTTCACGAAAATAAAATGAAATATATATAATTTAAAAAATAAATAAATGTGACGGTTTATGAATAATTAAATAATGATGTTGGATATCACTTTCGGAAATAGATATATATTTCGCTGGAGAATTTTTTTTCCATGTTTGTTGGGTAAACAAAATCCAGCTGTTGCAGTATCTAAAAATTATCTAGATAATAAAAAACAAGTAAGGAAGGTTAAGTTCGGGTGTAACCGAACATTACATACTCAGTTGAGAGCTATGGTGACAACATAAGGGAAAATAACCATGTAGGAAAATGAACCGAGGGAAACCCTGGAATGTGTTTGTATGACATGCGTATCAAATGAAAGGCATTAAAGAGTATTATATGAGGTAGTGGTCCATAGTTCTATAGGTGGACGCCATTTCGGGATATAGCCATAAAGGTGGATCAGGGTTGACTCTAGAATGCATTTGTACGATATGGGTATCAAATGAAAGGTGTTAATGAGTATTTTAAAAGCGAGTAATCCGTAGTTCCATAGGTGGACGCCGTTTCGAAATATCGGCATAAAGGTGGACCAGGGGTGACTCTAGAATGTGTTTGTATAATATGGGTATCAAATGAAAGGTGTTCGTGAGTATTTTTAAAAGGGACTGGGCCTTCGTTCTATAGGTGTTCGCCCTTTCGAGATATCGCCATAAAGGTGGACCAGGGGTGACCCTAGAATTTGTTTGTACAATATGGGTATCAAAAGAAAGGTGTTAATGAGTATTTCAAAAGGGAGTAATCCTTAGTTCCAAAGGTGGACGCCGTTTCGAGATATCGCCATAAAGGTGGAGCAGGGGTGACTCTAGACTTTGTTTGTACGATATGGGTATCAAATGAAAGGTGTTAATGAGTACTTTTGAAAGGGACTGGGCCTTCGTTCTATAGGTGTTCGCCCTTTCGAGATATCGCCATAAAGGTGGACCAGGGGTGACCCTAGAATTTGTTTGTACAATATGGGTATCAAAAGAAAGGTGTTAATGAGTATTTTAAAAGGGAGTAATCCTTAGTTCCATAGGTGGACGCCGTTCGAAGAAACCGCCATAAAGGTGGACCAGGGGTGACTCTAGAATTCGTTTGTGCAATATGCGTACCAAACGAAAGGTGTTAATGAGTATTTTAAAAGGGAGGGGGCCTTAGTTCTATATGTGGACGCCTTTTCGAGGTATCGCAATAAAGGTGGACCAGGGGTGACTCTAGACTTTGTTTGTACGATATGGGTATCAAATGAAAGGTGTTAATGAGTATTTTTAAAAGGGACTGGGCCTTCGTTCTATAGGGGTTCGCCCTTTCGAGATATCGCCATAAAGGTGGACCAGGGGTGACTTTAGAATGTGTTTGTACGATATGGGTATCAAATGAAAGGTGTTAATGAGTATTTTAAAAGGGCGTGGGGCTTAGTTCTATAGGTGGACGCCTTTTCGAGATATCGCCATAAAGGTGGACCAGGGGTGACTCTAGAATGTGTTTGTACGATATGGGTATCAAATTAAAGTTATTAATGAGAGTTTTAAAAGGGAGTGGTGGTAGTTGTATATGTGAAGACGTTTTCCAGATATCGACCAAAATGTGGACCAGGGTGACCCAGAACATCATCTGTTGGATACCGCAAATTTATTTATATATGTAATACCTGTCAAGATTTTAAGGGTTTTTTATTTCGCCCTGCGGAACTTTTTCATTTTCTTCTACTTAATATGGTAGGTGTAACATCCATTTTATAAAGTTTTTCCTAAAGTTATATTTGCGTCAATAAACCAATCCAATTACCTCACCATGTTTCATCCCTTTTTTCGTATTTGGTATAGAATTATGGCATTTTTTCATTTTTCGTAATTTTCGATATCGAAAAAGTGGGCGTGGTCATTGTCGGATTTTGTTCATTTTTCATACCAAGATAAAGTGAGTTCAAGTAAGTACGTGAACTAAGTTCATTAAAGATATGTCGATTTTTGCTCAAGTTATCGTGTTAACGGCCATGCGGAAAGACAGACGAACGACTGTGTATAAAAACTGGGCGTGACATCAACCGATTTCGCCCGTTCTCACAGAAAACAGTTAACATCATAAAATCTATGCCCCTACCAAATTTCAAAAGGATTGGTTAATTTTTGTTCGACTTATGGCGTTAAAAGTATCCTAGACAAATTAAATGAAAAAGGGCGGAGCCACGCCCATTTTGAAATTTTCTTTTATTTTTGTATTTTGTTGCACCATATCATTACTGGAGTTGAATGTTGACATAATTTACTTATATACTGTAAAGATATTAAATTTTTTGTAAAAATTTTACTTAAAAAATTTTTTTTTTTTAAAGTGGGCGTGGTCCTTCTCCGATTTTCCTATTTTCTATTAGGCGTACATATAGTAATAGGAGTAACGTCCCTGCCAAATTTCATCATGATATCTTCAACGACTGACAAATTACAGCTTGCAAAAGTTTTCAATTACCTTCTTTTAAAAGTGGGCGGTGCCACGCCCATAGTCCAAAATTTTACTAATTTTCTATTCTGCGTCATAATTCAACTCATTTACCAAGTTTCGTCGCTTTATCTGTATTTGGTAATGAATTATCGCACTTTTTCGGTTTTTCGAAATTTTCGATATCGAAAAAGTGGGCGTGGTTATAGTCCGATATCGTTCATTTTAAATAGCGATCTGAGATGAGTGCTCAGCAACCTACATGCCAAATTTCATCAAGATACCTCAAAAGTTACTCAAGTTATCGTGTTAACGGACGGACGGACGGACGGACATGGCTCAATCAAATTTTTTTTCGATCCTGATTATTTTGATATATGGAAGTCTATATCTATCTCGATTCCTTTATATATGTACAACCAACCGTTATCCAATCAAACTTAATATACTCTGTGAGCTCTGCTCAACTGAGTATAAACAAGTAAGGAAGGCTAAGTTCGGGTGTAATCGAACATAACATACTCAGTTGAGAGCTATGGAGACAAAATAAGGAAAATCAATCTGGGGTAACCCTGGAATGTGGTTGTATAACATGTGTATCAAATGAAAGGTATTAAAGAGTATTTTAAGAGAGAATAGGCCATAGTTCTATGGATGAACGCCATTTAGGGATATCGCCATAAAGGTAGACCAGGGCTGACTCTAGAATTTGTTTGTACGATATGGGTATCAAATGAAAGGTGTTACTGAGCATTTTAAGAGGGAGTGGGCCTTAGGTCTATCGGTGGACGCCTTTTCGAGATGTCACCATTAAGGTGGACCAGGGGTGATTCTATAATGTGTTTGTACGATATGGGTATCAAATGAAAGCTGTTAATGAGTATTTTGAAAAGGAGTGATCCTTAGTTCCATAGGTGGACGCCGTTTCGAGATATCGCCATAAAGGTGGACCAGGGGTGTCTCTAGAATGTGTTTGTACGATATGGGAATCAAATGAAAGGTGTTACTGAGCATTTTAAGAGGGAGTGGGTATTAGGTCTATAGGTGGACGCCTTTTCGAGATATCGCCATTAGGGTGGGCCAGGGGTGACTCTAGAATGTTTGTACGGTATGGGTATCAAACGAAAGGTGTTACTGAGCATTTTAAGAGGGAGTGGGCATGAGGTCTATAGGTGGACGCCTTTTCGAGATATCGTCATTAGGGTGGGCCAGGGGTGACTCTAGAATGTGTTTGTACGATATGTGCATCAAACGAAAGGTGTTACTGAGCATTTTAAGAGGGAGTGGGCATTAGGTCTATAGGTGGACGCCCTTTCGAGATATCGCCATTAGGGTGGGCCAGGGGTGACTCTAGAATGTTTGTACGATATGGGTATCAAACGAAAGGTGTTACTGAGCATTTTAAGAGGGAGCGGGCATTAGGTCTATAGGTGGACGCCTTTTCGAGATATCGCCATTAGGGTGGGCCAGGGGTGACTCTAGAATGTGTTTGTACGATATGGGTATCAAATGAAAGGTGGTAAGGAGTATTTTAAAAGGGAGTAATCCTTAGTTCTATAGGTGGACGCCTTTTCGAGATATCGCCATAAAGGTGGACCAAGGGTGACTCTAGAATGTTTGTACGATATGGGTATCAAACGAAAGGTGTTACTGAGCATTTTAAGAGGGAGTGGGCATTAGGTCTATAGGTGGACGCCTTTTCGAGATATCGCCATTAGGGTGGGCCAGGGTGACTCTAGAATGTGTTTGTACGATATGGGTATCAAATGAAAGGTGGTAATGAGTATTTTAAAAGGGAGTAATCCTTAGTTCTATAGGTGGACGCCTTTTCGAGATGTCGCCATAAAGCTGGACCAAGGGTGACTCTAGAATGTTTGTACCGTATGGGTATCAAACGAAAGTTGTTACTGAGCATTTAAGAGGGAGTGGGCATTAGGTCTATAGGTGGACGCCTTTTCGAGATATCGCCATTAGGGTGGGCCAGGGTGACTCTAGAATGTGTTTGTACGATATGGGTATCAAATGAAAGGTGGTAATGAGTATTTTAAAAGGGAGTAATCCTTAGTTCTATAGGTGGACGCCTTTTCGAGATATCGCCATTAGGGTGGGCCAGGTGTGACTCTAGAATGTTTGTACGATATGGGTATCAAACGAAAGGTGTTACTGAGCATTTTAAGAGGGAGTGGGCATTAGGTCTATAGGTGGACGCCTTTTCGAGATATCGCCATTAGGGTGGGACAGGGGTGACTCTAGAATGTTTGTACGATATGGGTATCAAACGAAAGGTGTTACTGAGCATTTTAAGAGGGAGTGTACATTAGGTCTATAGGTGGACGCCTTTTCGAGATATCGCCATTAGGGTGGGCCAGGGGTGACTCTAGAATGTTTGTACGATATGGATATCAAACGAAAGGTGTTACTGAGCATTTTAAGAGGGAGTGGACATTAGGTCTATAGGTGGACGCCTTTTCGAGATATCGCCATTAGGGTGGGCCAGGGTGACTCTAGAATGTGTTTGTACGATATGGGTATCAAATGAAAGGTGGTAATGAGTATTTTAAAAGGGAGTAATCCTTAGTTCTATAGGTGGACGCCTTTTCGAAATATCGCCATTAGGGTGGGCCAGGTGTGACTCTAGAATGTTTGTACGATATGGGTATCAAACGAAAGCTGTTACTGAGCATTTTAAGAGGGAGTGGGCATTAGGTCTATAGGTGGACGCCTTTTCGAGATATTGCCATTAGGGTGGGCCAGGGGTGACTCTAGAATGTTTGTACGATATGGGTATCAAACGAAAGGTGTTACTGAGCATTTTAAGAGGGAGTGGACACTAGGTCTATAGGTGGACGCCTTTTCGAGATATCGCCATTAGGGTGGGCCAGGGGTTACTCTAGAATGTTTGTACGATATGGGTATCAAACGAAAGGTGTTACTAGCATTTTAAGAGAGAGGGGGCATTAGTTCTATAGGTGGACGCCTTTTCGAGATATCGCCATTAGGGTGGGACAGGGGTGACTCTGGTATGTTTTTGTACGATATGGATATCAAATTAAAGGTATTAATGAGGGTTTTAAAAGCGAGTGGCCCTTAGATGTATATGTGAAGGCGTTCTCGTGATATCCACCAAAATGTGGACCAGGTGATCCAGAAAATCATCTGTCGGGTACTGCTAATTTATTTATATATGCAATACCACTAACAGTATTCCTGCCAAGATTCCAAGGGCTGTTGATTTCGCCTTGTAGAACTTTTTCATTTTCTTCTACTTAATATGGTAGGTGTCACACCCATTTTACAAAGATTTTTCCAAAGTTATATTTTGCGTCAACAAACCAATCCAGTTACCATGTTTCATCCCTTTTTTCGTATTTGGTATAGAATTATGGCATTTTTTTCATTTTTCGTAATTTTCGATATCGATAAAGTGGGCGTGGTTATGGTCAGATTTCGCCCATTTTTTATACCAAGAAAAAGTGAGCTCAGGTAAGTACGTGGGCTAAGTTTAGTAAAGATATATCGGATTTTGCTCAAGTTATTGTGTTAATGGCCGAGCGGAAGGACAGACGGTGGACTGTGTATAAAAACTGGGCGTGGCTTCCACCAATTTCGCCCATTTTCGCAGAGAACAGTTACCGTCATAGAATCTATGCTCCTACCAAATTTGAGAAGGATTGGTAAATTTTTGTTCGACTTATGGCAATAAAAGTATTCTATACATACTAAATGAAAATGGGCGGAGCCACGCCCATTTTGAAATTTTCTTTAATTTTTGTATTTTGTTGCATCATATCATTACTGGAGTTGAATTTTGACTTAATTTACTTATATACAGTAAAGATATTAAATTTTTTGTTAAAATTTTAATTTAAAAAAATTTTTTTTTAAAAAGTGGGCGTGTTCTTAATCCAATTTTGCTAATTTTTATTTAGCACAAATAGAGTAATAGTAGTAACGTTCCTGCCAAATTTCATCATGATATCTTCAACGACTGCCAAATTACAGCTTGCAAAACTTTTAAATTACCTTCTTGTAAAAGTGGGCGGGGCCACGCCCATTGTCCAAAATCTTACTAATTTTCTATTCTGCGTCATAACGTCAACCCATCTACCAAGTTTTGTCGCTTTATCTGTCTTTTGTAATGAGTTATCGCACTTTTTCGGTTTTTCGAAATTTTCGATATCGAAAAAGTGGGCGTGGTTATAGTCCGATATCGTTCATTTTAAATAGCGATCTGAGATGAGTGCTCAGGAACCTACATACCAAATTTCATCAAGATACCTCAAAATTTACTCAAGTTATCGTGTTAACGGACGGACGGACGGACGGACGGACGGACGGACGGACGGACGGACGGACGGACGGACGGACATGGCTCAATCAAATTTTTTTTCGATCCTGATTATTTTGATATATGGAAGTCTATATCTATCTCGATTCCTTTATATATGTACAACCAACCGTTATCCAATCAAACTTAATATACTCTGTGAGCTCTGCTCAACTGAGTATAAAAACAAAGTTGCTGCACAAAAAAGCTTACCACCCACACTGTGACTGAAAAACTGCTCAGTAGTTTAACTGGAGTTTCAATTTGACTAGAGTTTAAGCTTAGCTTAACCAACTACTGAAAAACCGGGCCATATTCTTTGCCAAAATATGAAAGTTCTGAGGAGTGAGACCTTGCAATTAAAAAATACCCACTAAAGCATCAAAAACTAAAGAATTTGGTATAGAAAACGTGTTCAGACTGAAAAGCCTTGGCAGAGCTAGAGGATAAAAAAATGATTCTCATAACACCAAATGTGATTCTTATTGAGGTTTCAGAGTGTGCGAAAAGTCGTTCGGTAGGCTAGTGCAGTGGTGCACAATTCCGGCAGAGCTTGGAATGCAAACGTAAATATCTTTGTAATAGTATGTGTTTCCAATGAGAATGATTGAGCATAAATTTCATGCACAAGATGTTCACTGCTCGATGTACAAGCTAAAACAGATTGACTGACTGCTTTCTTTGCTAAATCTCCGTCGCTGCGCTCATACGACATGTAGATGAACGCCGAATAGTTTTGCGAAATTCTACGAAGCTCTCAGGTGCACCACTGAACTAGTGCATTTAAATACAAGTAAGGACAGGACTGTCTTCGGCTGTGCCGAAGACTTCATACCGTTCATGAATGGGGCTGAACAATCTTATCCCATTTGTAATCTCCAAATAATGCGCTGTATACCTTTTAAGATAAATATAAAAAAATGGCAAAAAAACCCCTTATCTGAACGATCGGTTGTATGGGATATATATTATATATAGCTCCGATCGAAATGATTTTTACAGGACATCTTCTATGATATATTAGAATAAATATCACTAAGGTTAACGTTTTTATATTGAAAATTAAGGCAGAAATTGCCAAAAATCTTTCCATCTGAACGATCGGTTGTATGGGATATAATTATATATAGCGCCGGTCAAATTGATTTTTTCAGGATATCTTCTATTATAAAAAAAAAAATAAATAAATGTAAGGTGCGGTAACCTCCGAAGAGATCTAAGGCCGAGCTTCTCTTCCAATTTGCGTCGTGCTCCTCTTGATTTTCCCTACAAATTGGCCGGACGGGACCTACATGTTTTATGCCGACTCCGAACGGCATCTGCAAGGCAGATGAGTTTTTAGTGAAAGCTTTTCATGGCAGAAATACACCCGGAGCGCTTGCCAAACACTGCCGAGGGGCGACCCCGCTTAGAAAAATTGTCTTCTAATTTAAAAATCTTATTTCTAAAATTTTGATGTTGCTTTGCCCGGGGTGCGAACCCAGGGCATACGGTGTGGTAGGCGGAGCACGCTACCATCACACCACGGTGGCGTCTATTATATATTAGAATATAAATCATCGAGTTTCACGTTTATACTTTCTAAATTGCGGCAGGAATGACCAAACTCGTCTTATCTGAACGATCAGTTGTATGGAAGATATATGTTATAGTGGTCCGATCCTACCGGATCCGACAAATGTCTAATATAATACAAAAATACATCCTTGTGCCAAACTTCATTGAGATATCTCAAAGTTGGAGGGACTAGTTTGCATTCAAACACACAGACAGACGGACGGACCGACGGACGGACAGACGGACATGGCTATATCAACTCAGTTCGTCGCCCTGATCAATTCGGTAGACTTAATGGTGAGTCTATCTTTTATATTTCTCAACGTTCCAAACATCGGACCAAAGTTAATATACCATTTCATGTTCATGAAAGGTATAAAAACTGGAAAGCGCATTCGATGTGGACAAACTGCAGATAAGTTTTAGGATTTAAGCAACACATAATATTGTTTCTCGATCAGTTCACGAACTTTCATTCACATTTTTTCCTGCTGCCTATAGAGCTACTGAAATCCTTATCAATTTGTTTATTTTGCAAATAACCTCAGAAATGAATAAAAATTTATAGCAGCGGAAAATGTTCATTACACTACTGGCATGTACCCAACTATCCTATACTGTTTGGCACAATTCCTACAAACGACAATGAGTACCTAGCAGACAAATCAAGGTAGCTTGCAACTAGTATCAAAGCTGGTTCAAACTAGACTATCGATGCGCCTTTTTTTGCATACAAGAAGATGGTAACTATTGCATAGATAATTTCTGTCCGATTTTAAAAATATACTAGCCTCTGACTAGTTAAAATATTAGTTTTGATATAAAAGAATAATCATGATGGGTTGTTTTAGGCCGTTCTTTGAAAAAAGTGTATTTTCTTCTACGCATTTCGATGCAATTTTTTGTCTACATTAGAAAGTAATCTTAACAATTTGACATCGACTATTGTGCGAAATATCACCCTATTTCATAATGCCATTGAAGAATACCCTATCTCTGAAATTGTTTCATAAACCCCTCAGCAATTGTAAAATGTTCTGCATTTGAGTTCAGATATGGTACTTTTGAAACAAATTTTGAGGTGTTATTGAAACAACCTTGATGAGATATTGCGTTTTCGAAACACGAGCCGGGTGATAGGGTGATATTCTACTCAGCAGTCGACATGAATTTCTTCATCGGCAAGACGGGAAATTGCGTCGAAACGGGTAGTAGAAAATAAACCAGGGATGCACCTTAACGTTAAGCTAATCGTTTATCAAAAAATTTCCACCGTTTCCGTTGAAACACTTCGAAATATTATCGATAAAGAAATTATCAAGATAAATTGTATCTCGTTTTTAACCGAAACGAAAAGCTTTCGTTAGCGTTAAAAACGTTAACAGAAACGTGATACTTTATGTTTGAATTGTGCTGGCAATGCTATAGCCATGGTGAAGCCGTAAGGTGGCAACAACGAGCGCACATACACACACAAACTCTATGTAATTTGTTTGTGTAATTCGTTGGTGGTAATGTCAAAAATACTCTGAGAAATGTTCGTACTGTCAAAATTCATGAGAAAAGTTGCAATCAGCTTTGCTAATGCTTCCTCTTTAATGACTCCGCCATCAATCAGCTTTGCCAGCATAGTTTGAAATTAATAGTCAACATAAACGATTTGATTTCGTTTTGATATGGCAGAAAACGAAACGAAATCATTTCGTTAATTTGACGAAGTCATTTCGTTTCGTTTATTAACGTTGATTATCGTAACGAAATGATATCGTTTCGTTGGTTAAGCATGCCTGAAATAAACGTTTATTTAATTCAAAGATCAGCATATGATCTCTAAAAACCAATCTACAATTTAAAAACCTGGCTCAATGAAAATAATTAAAAGGCTTGAATTCGAGTTCTGATGACAAACCCCAACAATTAACACAACAACAAGGAGCTAAGGTTAAATTAGGTTGAACTGACCGATCAAACATTAAAAACCCCAACTACCAAACATTAAAAACCCCAACTAATTCCCGTATCATAAAATAATTCCATCCTCTTGGCAAATTATAACAGTTTTCTAGGACCTAGCTTAATTTCTGACTCGAGATCTGGCAACTCTGCCGCTTCTAGTAGCTGGAGCATTGATCTGGAAAGCGCTGTACATGTACACAGAATGTATTCAACCGCTTATTCCTGCAGCTCACACTTCCTTCATCTGCTGTTACTGACGAGACTTAACTTGTAAGCATTTGACGCCAGAAGGCAGTGTTAAATGCCCATAGTGTTAGTATGCCCATCGTGACCTTTATGTTTTCTCTCCTCAGAGATATGAGCCAGTCTGTAAGTCAAATATTGTAGGCTGCGCCCATGATCTTACAAATTTTTCAGCCCGCGCATTTATCCACGCTTTTCCTGCTTGATGGATCATATAAACCTCCTATCTCGTTTTGATTTCTCCCAAACGTATGCCGTAAAGTTGTTATATATTTCTTTTGGAAAACTGCAATTGATATTTTTTTTTAGGGCAGGATTAAAAAATGTGTATTTTTAATTGAACTAACCGACCGGAAAGCTCAAAAAAAAGCCATGAAAATATAGATTAGGTTCAACTGGCCGGCCCAAGAGTATCTCATATAGACTGAATGAGTTCGCTGTGTTACGAGAAGTTTGCTTAATGACCAAACTGGAAAAACGCTATCAAAAACTAGGACCTATGTTATAAAATTACTCCGTTGGCTTGGAAAATACTAGAAGCTTTCTAGGACTTTGCCACTTGCTGCTTCTAGATCTGATAGCTGTATCACATCATGAGTTTACAGTCCTCTCTTTTTATATTCAGCTGAGCAGAGCTCACAGGGTCTATTAATTTTGTTTGCATAATGATACCCCGTAACGGCATAAACTAATCGAGATAGATATTGACTTCTATATATCAAAATGATCTGGGCGAAAAAAAAAAATTCATATAGCCATGTACGTCCGTTCGTCTGGCCGCTAACACGATAACTTGAGTAAATTTCGAGGTATCTTGATGAAATTTGGTATATAAGTGCCTGGGAACTCATCTCAGATTGCCAATTAAAATGAACGAAATCGGACTATAAATTTCGAAAAACCGCGAGATATTTATAATATAATTTTATATAATAATTTATTACAAAAGATGGATAAAGCGATGAAACTTGGTAGGTGCGTTGACCTTATGACGCTGAATAGAAAATTAGTAAAATTTTGGAAAATGTGCGTGGTACCGCCCACTTTTAAAAGAAGTTAATTTAAAAGTTTTGCAAACTGTAATTTGGCAGTCGTTGAAGATATCATTATGAAATTTGGCAGGAGCGTTACTCCTATTACTATATGTATTCTCAATAAAAATTGGCAAATTCGATAACCAACACGCCCACTTTAAAAAAAAAAAATATTTAAAGTCAAATTTTGACAAAAATTTAATATCTTTACAGCATATAAAAAATTATGTCAACATTCAAAGCCAAAATTTGTCCCCAAAGCTCTCATCTGCGTATGTAATATTCGGTTACACTTGAATTTCGCCTTCCTTACTTGTTTAAGATAGAAATAACTATGTCAGTCTAAGGTTGTAAGACCTACAAATCCCCGCGCTTGGGTTCATGCCTTCCCCGTTTTGTCGATATGCACATGATCAGGTAGGTAGGTTGAACTGGCCGGTCCATGAGGACCTCACATAGACTGATTGAGTCCGTAGTGTTACCAGAAGTTTGTTTCAACGACCAAACTGAAAAACCCTATCAAAAACCAGGACCTATGTTATAAAATAACTCCGTCCTCTTGGCAAATACTAGAAGCTTCCTAGGACTTAAGCCACTTGCTGCTTCTAGATCTGACAGCTGTATCACTCCTAATAGCTGGAGTCTTAGCCTGGCAAGTGCAGGGCACGAGCACAGAACGTGCTCGATCGTTTCCTCCTCCAACCCGCACTTCCTACACCTGCTATCACTGACCAAGCCTAATTTAAAGGCATGTGACGCCAGAAGGCAGTGTCCAGTCAGAATACCCGTCATGAGTCTACAGTCCTCTCTTTTTAATGATAGAAGCAACTGTGTTAGTCTAAGGTTGTAAGACCTACACATAATCTTCGACACTTTACAGCCCCGCGCTTGAACCCACGCCTTTTCTGCTTGGTCGATCATGTGCACCTCTCGCCTTCGCTTAATCTCGCCCAATCTAATTGGGACGTCTACGGAGCAAGCTTCAAGGGATGCGCCCTTTTTAGCTAATTCGTCCGCTTTTTCATTCCCATCTATTCCCATATGCCCTGGGACCCAATATAGATGTATGCTTCTCCCTGTCCCGATTCTCTCCAGAGACTGCTTACACTCTAACACGCATTTAGATGGTGTGCTATGCGAGATTATTGCCTTAATTGCTGCTTGACTGTCAATATAAAAGTTAACACGGTTGCAGCTTAAGCTATTCTCTTCCAGGGTTTCTACTGCTTTGGTTACGGCTAATATTTCCGCTTGGAAAACGTTACAGTAATCCGGCAGCCTGTAGGATCTGCTTAATTCCGAATCAGCATAGTATACCGCAGACCCTACTCCTTCCACTATTTTGGAACCATCGGTGTACACATGTGTCTCCTCGTCCGCCATTTGCGCACACTTGCGCCAACCGTCCACCTCTATTGTGGCCTTAAGATCTCCCTCAAAGTGCAGGTAGGGAATCATGTAGTCTGTTCGTCTTGTGACTGAGGACGCTATACTACTATGGCCATATGGTCGGCGCTCAAGCTGCCCCGAAGCATCGAGCCTGGTTGCGGTCGTTAACATGATCAGGACTTCGCTTAATCTCGCCCCTTATAATTGGGACGTCTACGGAGCAATATGAAAATATAACTTTGACTAAACTCTTTCCAATTATGAACACTTCATTATACAAGAAGATGTTAAGTTCGATCTTATTCGGATAAGCATGATAACACTCAGTTAATTCCAGCTATAAACTGGCATATTTCCTGACTACTTCTGTATCCCACTTCAGACTATCTAGACATCTCACACATTTAGGTATATACACACGTGCTTGCAAATATACAAAACTATTTAACTGCAAATGTTATTGTCTGACCAGAAACTCAACTTATGACTTAACATCAATTTTACAATACAATAGGTTTGCATAATTAAACCGTTAGCAAGTTTAAAAAAACAGTTTACAACAACACCAAAGACACTGAAGCAACCATAGCATAATAGAAAAAAAATCAAAACAAATTACCCATTTAACGGTTTTTAAGTTCTTCAGCGAATTTGTGACGTTATGACTTTTGTTCTTTGTATTTGCATTTGTATTCTTTGGTATTTCTCATTTCGTTATTATCTTTTGTGCGCGAAAAATGTTTATGATCTTTCTGCTATTTGGTAGGTTGCAAAGCTTTTTTTTTTGTATTACCTAATGACTTAATATTAATAACGGCAAAAGCGGTCGCTGTGAACCACGCAGAACCTTGACATTTGCTCAAAGTGGAGAGAATAAAAATATATATAATGAATAAATGGAGCGTTGTAAATAGTTATTAAATTACAAAGTATATAGCCAATTATATTACTTTTTTGAGTTATTATTAACAATTTTATGGTATTTTTAACAACAAAGCAATTTGTCAGAATTGCTGCTTGTCCGAAGTGCACCAGTGTTCGGAGTTTAAGTCATCAATTTGGCCGTTATCCCCATTATCCTATAGCAATTATTGACACAAATTCGGACCACCAAAAAGATCAAGTCCTCTCCCACTGTTTCGCCTAACTTAAAGCCCCGTCACATAATCAGTTTTTCATATAGATACCTTTAACTCAATCTTATGCATTATGAGTAGATTGCACGTATTTTTATGGAGAACGGTAGATTGAGCGACACTGGCGCCTGCTGATATGGAAAAGTAGCCAACTCCCAGCTTTTGTTGCAGGCAAAGCATAAAAAGAAGAATTTGGCATATGCTTTGGCTAAGGGTGCTGGCACACTTTGCAAGTGAAATTATTTTTCCCACTCGTTGACACTTTTCTAACATTTTTCGATTTTAAAAACTACAATATAACAAATGAGTATGACACAACATTTTTTAGCAAGTTTTTTTCTTTACAGGGAAAATGATTTTGAAGATGTTACTGGAATGCAAAAGCTTGTGTTAAACGCACCTATATGAATTTGATTATGCTGCGGCCTTTAATGGAAATGCCGCACGACCTCCGCTGGCAAATTCAGTTATCAACAGGAATACATATCTCATGGGTCGAACTGTATTCAGCCGTACGCATAACATTACTCAAGAAGCATTTTTATCTCGAATGCCCTCATGGCGGAACCATACAAGGTGGCAACACGGCGACATACATACAAACAAACATAATTAGAAATCCATGTACTTTGCTTTTGTAATAAGATGGGCTAATATCAAAATCGTACTGTGTCGGAAATTGAAGTGTCACGTGTATGGTTCCGCCTTCAATACCATAAAGGTCATTCCATCCTCTTTCGATACAGTCCATGATTTCAATCTGTATATCACAACAGTTACGATGAGAGACTTATATCGGATGTTTTTATGCAGCGCTCAGTCTTCTACTACTAAAGTAAAAAAAATATTTTCTGCAGTTAGAGACTCTACCACTTAAATCACATGAAGTAATTTAAACAATATCCATCTTTCTCTAGGAAGAAAAACAATATAATAGATGAACTTTTGAATGAAACCTAGAATAGAGACGATCGAAAATCTGCACACTGCTTTTACTCTTTTGCAGCTTGTGCTTGCGGAAATCGGTTTCTACTAGAGGCGTTGATTCTAGGGAAGGGTGATGAAAGGTCAACGGCAATAACGTCAAATAACCTTATGGCTTCTTATGGCCAATTATGTAAAGACATTTTATCTGAAGTGGCCACAAGCTCACTTATTTTGTTTCGCGTTATTTTTTATTAATAACTAGCAGGGTTACTCGCGTTTCTCGGGTTGGAAAGATACTAACCTAATAAAAAGGTATATTTTAACGCATTCCTTCCCGTTACTCAAAGTCAAGCAATCAGTATATAAGATTTGATTAATCTTCTTCAAAACGTATCTACCAATTTTTCTCATTCTTACCCTTTATAATTTCTTTATCTCTCCCTCTACTCTTTTTACACCCTCTACCTCTCTCCTTCTTTTTTCTTAGAGCCCTCTTTCCTCTAATTTGTCATTCTTTGCTTTATTTTTCAAATTTTATTTTGTTACACAAAATTCATACTAAAAATCTCATTATTTAATCAAAATATTTTAGCTGCACAATTTTTGTCTATCATCTCATATAGACAGCTATTTTTACAATACAATGCTTAAATTTAATAAAAACTTTTAAATCACTCAATGCAATCGCTTTAACTTTTTGTGAATTCAATGCTATGACCAAACGAAAGTTCTTCACTTAAGTACGTACATGAGTAACTTTTTCAGACATACAAAATTTGTCGCACCACCAAGTGCTGCACGTGAAATTGAAAAAACAAAACTTATTTAAAATTCTTAGTTCTGAAATATGAGAAACCTTCGTCTTGATCGAAGGAGCCTATGGTCAAAATTTAGTGATGATTGAAGTCTGGGAAATACGTTTCCATAGGGAACACACAAACACACACACACACACAGAATTTGATTTTTATATATGGGGTATTCCATCCCATTTCGACCAATTTTGAACCCGATCCCTTTAGAATTGGATGAAAGTTTTTCTTCTTTTTCTAGCTTACGAAAGACGTTTTTCAAATTTTTTCATCCAACTCAAAAAAAGTTATGAATTAAAAAAAAAACACCGTTTTTGTTTTTAAAATGCTATAACATTTTCAAAAATTTACCGTTTGGGATTTTTTTTTTTAATTTGTTTTTAAATGTACTTTTCGGAAAAAATTCAAAAAAATTTTTAAAGTTTTTTTTGTAATTTTTCAGTTTTTCGAGAGTTTTCGAAATTTTTTGAATTTCGCCCTTTTTTTCTCATAAAAAACTTCAATCAATTCTGCAATCATCCCACTAATCTCGGAGTGGGCCTAGAATTTTTTGAAAAAAAAAAAAAAAAAACTTTAAAATTTTTTTGTATCTTTTCCGAAAAGTACATTTAAAAACATATTAAAAAAAAAAAATGATCCAAACGGTCAATTTTTGAAAAAGTTATGGCATTTTGAAAAAAACATCGGTAAATTTTTGAAAAAGTTATAGCATTTTGAAAACAAAAACGGTATTTTTTTAAAAATTCATAACTTTTTTTGAGTTGGATGAAAATATTTGAAAAACTTTTGAAAAACGTCTTTTGTAAGCTAGAAAAAGAAGAAAAACTTTCAGCCAATTCTAAAGGGGTCGTGTTCAAAATTGGTCGAAATGGGATGGAACACCCCATATATAAATTTTTTTACTATTAATTGTTTCAATAAAATAATTATGCTATGACCGCTTTCCGGAAATGGTCATATCGTCAAACGAAACTTTCATAATTGGCCATAAAGTCAAATTTTAAAAGGCCATACAGTAAACGACTATTTGAAGTGGTCATGAGTTCAATTGAAATTGCGGCCTTTGAGCTTTTGTCACCCGACCGATTCTTCACTACATGGTGTAGTGTGCGTTACATTACATTGCAGGACATGCTTACTATAGTTTTTATACCCGTATATTTGGTTGAATCTTGGTAATAATGAGTTTAACTTGCTACAGCATCCAGACTAAAAGCTGAGCGTGAAGAACGCTCTACTTTCCGCGAAGTCTGATTTTCTCAACTGAAAGAACTGGTTAGATAATACCGATAATGGAGTTCATTCGGCGTGGCCCGTCAATAACATTTAACGACTTTTGTATGGATGAGATCAAGGACATAAAAAATAAATATTTGGCGCGACCATCATCCGAGGAGATTTAGGCGAGCTTCTCTTTCGATTTGCGTCATTCTTCTTTTCAAATTTTTCTCTCCGAGTTGACGAGAAGGGACGTATATGTTTTATGCCGACCCCGAACGGCAGCTGCAAGTATATGAATTTTCAGTGAGAAGCTTTTCATTGCAGAAATACACCCGGGGTGTTTGCCAAATCACTGCAGATGGCCGACACCACGTAGAAACACTTTTTTCTAAAATATTTTTATAAATTTTTGATGTTGCCGTGACTTTAATCCAAGAACTTCAGGTCGAGAAATAGGGGATAGGATCTCACCCTATGGTAACTATGTGTACTTTAACGATGCCTGGCGTCCGCACAGATAATTCGGGACAAAGAGATGATCACTCTTTATCTTCTACTAACTTTCTACTGTTGACTATTTAAAAGCTTTTGACAACCCAGCCAAAGATGGTAATGAGCGACATATCGTGTATGCGTTAACGTTCTGCTTCTAAGAAGCAAAATAAGTCTGGATGTATAAACCGAAAGCGCTTTTTTCTATACTGATTGATCTTAGCTCAGTGAAACGCTTTGCGGGAGTATTTTCGAGTTAAAGTTCGACCACTAACTTCGTGTACTTTGTCTACAGAGCCTTTACAATAAGTACGACAATATACTAAAAGCTTTAAGTTGAACTATTTTTTTTTTTTTAATTTACAAGCAATACCAAAAAATGTGAGCTAATTTCTAGAATGACTCAGCGTAGTTTGACATTGGTTGCGTTATAGAGACTGCAATGCGATAGATAGTCGCACAGACAGACGGATAGACAAGCTGACAGACAATTGCGAAATTGAACATGGCGGAGGCGGTGCTTTTGTCAATTGTTTAAGTTGTTGGTGTATATGTTGTTGTAGCAATGCAATAACCATTGCAGTTAATTTCATTTGTTACTGCCGCTGCTGTTTGTTGGTGTTGTTTCTATTGCTAGCATATCTAGACAGTTGTTTGAAACAAGACAAGAACGTGATTCTAGTGACCGCTTATTTGATATGCATTTGCCGCTTAGACGGTCTTAGCGCGACTTCTGGCTCACCGGCCATTAGTTCAAAGCTGTTCAACGTTTGACAGCAAAGTCGTAGAAATATTTTTTTTGTTGTCATACAATATAATTCCGCATTGTATTTTTTCGAATTTTTTTCACCTTTGCTTCCTCCTACTCGCTATTTTTGTTGTCGTCATCGTTATTTGTCCTCAAATGGTCATTTGTGGCATTCAGACGTAGACGTGCATACATAGCGTGTCAGAGCATATAGTCTAAGGAAAAGCTATATTGTGCTGCATACTGACTGCACTATTCGTCTGCGTGCTAAAATGCTAAGAATGATAAGCATATTTGGTCGGCTGATTGTTGACCGCCTACCTTCACCTTCAAACTCTTGTCACAATTCACGCCACTCTCTTCACTTTGCTTCACGCCTTACTTTGTAATAATTTTCTTCTTATTTTTTATTGCTGTCAGCTGCTACCCACTGCTTTTCTATTTCTATCATTTGTTGTCACGTCAGTCAGTTTTCCTATTCCTGGATATTTTTATTTTGTGTTCCAGACGCATTTCTTTTTCATGGCCATGTCCGGATTACTCCCACTTTATAAGTTTCTTTGGCAATTTCTGCTGTTTTTGTTTCTAAATTCGTGTCGTTTTAGACCCAGTTTAATATTTAAATCGCCCATTCTACTTTATTTTCTCTTAAATGCGTGCAACATTTGGCCTTTTAATTTGCAGCAATCTGGGTCATATCGCCGCAACACTGGCCGTTGTGTGTGTAAATGATGAAGAGAATAAACTGAGTTAAAAATTTGCATATTTAATCCATTTACTTTTTTAAGTTTTCTGCTTGTGCTTTTATAGGCTTTGTTTATTAATTTTAATTTTTGGTTTAGCCAGACTCTAGAACAATCTATCTTAAAAGAGCAATATAGCTAAATAAATAACTTACTTATTTACTTAATTAGCGCTTAACGGTTTAAACGGTTATGGCCATCAACCAGGGCAATTTAAATCGTTTTCGCTTTGTAATTCCAACGGAGACGGGGCCGACGTCTTTCTCTGCTTCTGCTTTTATATGCGGGTTCCTATCAAAATACTCTCTTCGCCGGGACCGCATCTTTCATTCGCATAACATGGCTTAGCCAGCGTAGCTGCTTCTTCTTCGGTACTCGCCGTCGCCAACGTGTAGAGTTCCATAAATCTTTCGAAGAACTTTTCTCTCGAACACGTCCAGAGCCGTTTCATTCGCTGTTGTCATGATCCATGCTTCTGCATCATATAGCAGGACGTTTGCGATAAGGGACTTATTGAACATAATTTTCATTTAGCGAGAGAGGAGTTTGCTTTTCAATTGCCTACCTAGCACAAGGTGGCATTTATTGGCAATAGTGATTCTTCGCTGGATTTCAAAGAGCTGATGTTGTTGCTTGTGACAAGTGCTGGTTCCCAAATAAACGAAGTATTTTACTATTTCGAAATTATGGTGGCCAACAGTGACGTGGTTGCCAAGGCGCAAATATGCTGACTCTTTGCTTGATGACAGCAGGTACTTCCTTTTTTTTCATTCACCAGCAAACCCATCTTTTAGGCTTCTTTTTTCAGTTTTGAATAAAAAGAGCTTGCGGCGCGGATGCACAGGTTGATGATATCAATGTCTTTGGCATGCGCTTGCATCGTCCATAACAAGCCTTACGTTGCTCATCGGAATGAGTTTTGACATAATAGCTTTGAAATCTTAGACGTATAATTTATTTCCTTCATGAGACAAACAGACTACCTGATTCCCTATCTGCGCTTCGAGGGAGATCTTAAAGCCACAATAGAGGTGTACGGTTGGCGCAAGGGTGCTCAAATGGTGGACGAGGCGATACATGTGGATGAACTAGCTTAAAAGGGCGCATCCCTTGAAGCTTTCTCCGTAGACGTCCCAATTAGACTGGGCAAGATTAAGCGAAGGCGAGAGGTGCACATGATGGACCAAGCTGGAAAGGCGGTCAAGCGCGGGGCTATAAAGTGTCGAAGATTATGTGTAGGTCTTACAACCTTGGACTAACAAAGTTGCTTCTATCATTAAAAAGAGAGCACTGTAGATTCATGACGGATATTCTGACTGGACACTGCCTTCTAGCGTCACATGCCTTTAAATTAGGCTTGGTCAGTGATACATCTGCTATCAGAGGTTGGAGGGGGAAACGATCGAGCACGTTCGGTGCTCGTGCTCTGCGCTTGCCAGGCTAAGACTCCAGCTATTAGCAGTGATACAGAGATCAGATCTAGAAGCAGCAAGTGGCTTAAGTCCTAGGAAGCTTCTAGTAGTATTTGCCAAGAGGACGGACTTATTTATAACATTGGTCCTGGTTTGTGTTAGGGTTTTTCAGTTCGGTCGTCAAAACAAACTTCTGGTAACACTACGGACTTATTCAGTCTATGTGAGGTCCTCATTGTCCGGACAGTTCAACCTAGGCTAACCTAGGAGCCTTTATGACGATTAAAATATTCCCGAATAATAAAGTGCAGCGTATTTTGCAATAGCGGTCCATCCCCATATTTCATGTTTCTCAGTTTTTACAGTGAAATAAATGTCGGCAGCAAAAGCAACAGATCGGGCTTATTGTTGTTAAATTAACAGACATTCGATACAGTTGATCGCAATGTGGTTAATTCATTCGAGGTTTTTCTCCAAAGAACAAATTTAGTCATTTCAACAGAAGACAATAATAGTCTGTTAAAATTACAAGCTCTCAATACACCAAAAATGTTTTTTCTGTTAACTTTCGCAATTGGTCATTTCAACAGCAAACAACTGTCAATACAATAGCATCTGCTAAATTTTTAAGGAGAAACTTACGCTCAGAAATCCTATTATTTCAACAACCTTCGCTGTAATTGGCGGTCACATCGCTGATGACGGATATAAATTCGAGACTACGAATTACTTTCTCTTTCTAGGACTGCTTACTAGCAAACACGAAAAATAACTCTTGTTAATAAGTGTTCCTTTGTACTGAGTTGGCAATTGAAAAGTTAATTCAACTCTCGACGCCCAAAAACTATTCTCTTA
Source organism: Eurosta solidaginis (assembly GCF_040869045.1). Lineage (NCBI taxonomy): Eukaryota > Metazoa > Arthropoda > Insecta > Diptera > Tephritidae > Eurosta > Eurosta solidaginis. Next base: position 363,943,138 of record NC_090319.1, on the reverse strand, counting down.
AAGTCGCTCATTATAACTGGCCTGATGTAAGGCTCGGAATCATGGAGATAGAAGGTTCTATGAGATAGTTCAGTGAATAAAAGTCTAAAGGCTTCGCTGGTTAAGTCATGTTATGCGAATGCATGAAGACGATCCGATCAAAAAAGTATTTCAGTCGACACCGCAGTATGGCTGCAGAGGAAATGTCTCCCTTTTGAACTGAGTTAATCACCCTGAGTTAATCTCCCTGGGTGTTCCTAGTTGGCGTTAGTTATCGCGAAAAAAAGCATGTGGCGTGACTTGTCTTGAAACGGCCAAAAACGCTTAGGCGGTTAAGCGCCAACTAATAAATGAAAACATTGGTCCATCAAACGATCGAACAAGAAGTTTACTAATTTCCTTTTGAGCTAGCTTAGGATTCAAAAAATCCAATGAAACACTCCTTATTTACGTCGAATTATACATAGCAAGGGGCGAGAGAGGAAACTTCGATATTTTTAAGAGAACAATGTCAGCATAAATGAAAGAGTGGCCAGAGTATAATGAAAGAAAGAGACAAGGTGTCTCCTGAGTACACCCATAAGCACCATAAACATATAGCAGTCTGCACTGGTCATTGAGATGAATAATGACGACTGGAACTACCTAAGAGACTGTTGAGGTTTTCTATGTTAGCGCCCGGTCCTAGCTAGAGTACGTCTAAGATCATAGGAATATCGAAAATTAGGACTCCAAATATTTTTGATGTTATTATTGCCTCGCCGCTACTGGTCGCTATACATCACCTGCCGTTGTGTTGTTCTTGGAGGGCGCCGACTCCAGATCGTAGCAATATGAAATCTTCCCTCCAGGTTCACTATAATCGGGGTGGCCGACGTCGCCATACTTTAAATATCATTAAAATGAAAAAAACCCGAACGCAGATTGAATAATAAAATACTGAACTTTATTTTTATTAATTATTTTTAACAAGACACGTCCGCTTTTCGATGAGTCAAAAATTATAATGATGGCCGTGAATTATGAAAATGGCGAAGGCACTATTGCCAATCGACATTTTCATAATTCACCCCACATATGTATCTTATTCTTTCTTACACGCTGCATTACAGCAGTTGAATACATATGAACACACATTCTTTTATTCTTTCTAGCAATATGCGCTGTTCAAAATGACATATGTTTATTGTGAGCAACGATGTTGCCAGATGGTTTATAAAAGATGATTTGGGGAATTTTACCATTACATTATAAATAGGTCGAGGTGATTGTAATACATTTCTGATGTAGCATTCAGTATGTTCAGACAGGTTTCATGGTATCAATATGGCCTTTCATTAGCTACTTGGGCAACGTAGGTCGCAGCCATTATATATATATACCTGTCTACCTACCTACCTATTACTCACGGAGCGCTCTCAGCTGCTGTGTATATAACGAAACCTACAAAGTGTCAGTTGTATGGACCTTGATTTTCGTTTTCGAGTAGAGACTTTGCTTCTCATTACCTAACTTATTCCAAATAAGCAAGAGTAATTCTTCGCAGAACTAATAGGCTGATCTTGTTGTTTGTGTGAATGTCGGTTTCCTTGAGAAACTCCTGTCACGAAGAAAAATTGGCGTTTTGGAGTATTCCAAATACGCGCTAAAAATGTTTAAATTCGATTTAAACAAATAATCTGAAAAATTCATATCAAGTAGATAAAACTTCCATTTATGGGTAGTACGCAAAAAAGTTATTACCATTTAATTGGCATAGCTACAAATGTAAATAAACTCAGAATGGCGCACTTCCGTTCACATAGTCGCACGCTTTCACATATAGCAGGCATGCAGGTACCACACTACACGAAAACCAACAACAAAACGAGTCGCCAAGCAAAAGAGAAAACAATATGAACAAGTAAGGAAGTCTAAGTTCGTACGAATTTGTTTGTACGATATGGGTATCAAACGAAAGGTGTTAATGAGTATTTTAAAAGGTAGTGGGTATCAAGTGAAAGGTGTTAATGAGTATTTTCGAGATATCGCCATAAAGGTTGACCAGGGGTGACTCTATAATGTGTTTGTACGATATGGGTATCCAATTAAAGGTATTAATGAGGGTTTTAAGAGGGAATGGTGGTAGTTGTATATGTGAAGGAGTTTTCGAGATATCGACCAAAATGTGGACCAGGGTGACCCAGAACATCATCTGTCGGGTACCGCTAATTTATTTATATATGTAATACCACGAACAGTATTCCTTCCAAGATTCCAAGGGCTTTTGATTTCGCCCTGTAGAACTTTTTCATTTTCATCTACTTAATATGGTAGGTGTCACACCCATTTTACAAAGTTTTTTTCTAAAGTTATATTTTGCGTCAATATACCAATCCAATTACCATGTTTCATCCCTTTTTTCGTATTTGGTATATAATTATAGCATTTTTTTAATTTTTCGTAACTTTCGATATCGTGGTCATAGTCGGATTTCGTCCATTTTTTACGCCAATACAAAGTAAGTTCAGATAAGTACGAGAACTGAGTTTAGTAAAAGATATATCGATATACATATATCGATTTTGGCCCAAGTTATCTTGTTAACGGTCGAGCGGAAGGAAAGACGGACGACTGTGTAAACAAACTGGGTGTGCCCTCAACCGAGTTCGCCCTTTTTCAGAGAAAACAGTTAACGTCCTAGAATCTAAGCCCCTACCAAATTTCACAAGGATTGGTAAATTTTTGTTCGACCTATGGCATTAAAAGTATCCTAGACAAATTAAATGAAAAAGGGCGGAGCCACGCCCATTTTGAAATTTTCTTTTATTTTTGTATTTTATTACACAATGTCATTACTGGAGTCGAATGTTCACATAATTTACTTATATACTGTAAAGATATTGAATTTTTTGTTAAAATTTGACTTTAAAAATAAATTTTTTTTAAAGTGGGCGTGGTCGTTCTCCGATTTTGCTAATTTTTATTAGGCATACATATAGTAATAGGAGTAACGTTCCTGTAAAATTTAATCATGTTATCTGCAACAACTGCCAAATTACAGCTTGCAAAACTTTTAAATTACCTTCTTTTAAAAGTGGGTGGTGCCACGCCCATTGTCCAAAATTTTACTAATTTTCTATTCTGCGTCATAAGGTCAAATCACCTACCAAGTTTCATCGCCTTGTCTGTCTTTTCGATATCGAAAAAGTGGGCGTGGTTATAGTCCGATATCGTTCATTTTAAATAGCGATCTGAGATGAGTGCCCAGGAACCTACATACCAAATTTCATCAAGATACCTCAAAATTTACTCAAATTATCGTGTTAGCGGACAGACGGACGGACAGACGGACGGACATGGCTTAGTCAAATCTTTTTTTCGATACTGATGATTTTGATATATGGAAGTCTATATCTATCACGATTCCTTTATACCTGTACAACCAACCGTTATCCAATCAAAGTTAATATACTCTGTGAGCTCTGCTCAACTGAGTATAACAGTATGAAAAACGCAAAACATCCCACAAAAACTCAATTTACTAACGCCAACAAGCAAACGAAGTAAATTCATGGCGTGCGAAATATGATGCATTCCAATGTTGTTGTCAGCAAAACACCAAAACCGAAAAATCAACCAAATTATAAATTAACTGTGCCACACAATTTGCTGTATTGACCAGTAAAGACAAGATCAGCAATTGTTTTTGTTACTGTTGCTGCAATTGTTACAGCCACATACGATTGCTGTTGTTGGTTTATTTTGTTGTCATTCATGCAAACACCGTCGGCCACCGTTCGTCGTTTGGTCCGTCGCGCGAATATTGCAATTAGTATTCGATGGCAATTGTTGCTACTGTTGATATTGTTGCAATGCTGTTATTGTTGTTGTTATTGTTTGTTATGCAGCTTGCAAAACAAACAAATAAATAAAACAATCAACAAGAAAACAGTAAGAAAACAAACAATACAACAACATTCGTTGACACATGGTTTTGTGTTTGCACAACAGCAACCGTTAAAATAACAGCAACAGCACCAACATCTTACCACACTTTACCGTTTTATTCACAATCGACATAACGATTTCAATATGCCTCTTGTTTATGTTTGGTGCAATTTCCTTATTCCTTATGTTGTGTATGTTCTTGTTATTTTGTTTATCTTTTGCATTGTTGCTTTAATTTTTTTTTTAATATTGTTTGTGACGCCTTTTTCGTCGTGACAAACGCATTTTCGCACCCGGAATTTCTGCTGATACAAAAGAGTATTTTTTAGCACATCGGAATTTCTTGACAGTGTAAAATGGATGACTGTGTAAGTTTTGAGATTCAAGTGGTCGAAGGGGGATTGATGGTGGCAAAATGCACCACAGTATTTAATATGGTCTTTGGGAGTTTCGAAATATTTTTTAGTCCTACTGAGCGAAGAAAAGAACTTTTCGCTGGAGCTCAACAGCAATTAAAACCAGGGAATCTCGTGAGCTAATAAATCGGCCCAATATGCTAACAGCAAACATCAGTTTGTTTTCCTCATCAAAGTGGACAAGGAATGACTGCAATCCATTCAAATATATATCGGTTTTAACAAAGGTACCACCGAAAAGAGCCTTCACCTACATGTCGTGTGAGCGCATCGACTGAAGTTAAGCAGGGTAACCAGTGAATCAGTTTTTTTCGCTTGTACTGAAGCAGCAAACATCTCAATCCCGAACTCTGTGCAAAAATTTTGCTTCACCATTCTTCTTAAACGCACATAATAACTACAGAAAAAGTTGCGTTTGTAATCAAAACTCAGCTGGCGCTGTTTACCCCTGGCTTATACCAAGTGCCGTAAGGTGAAGACATCTCTTAAAACTATTGAGTAAAACCCGGCTGTGTCCTTAAATATAGAATGGCATTCAAGAGTGAGCGACAGAAAACGAAATGAGGTCCAGTATCTCTTCTTATCATTGAAGGTCCTTTAAAATTGCCAAGTATTGATTTTCACACTCATAATTTCCATACTAGGAGCAAGTGAAGCTCTTCCTCCTCAACTTGACAAAATGTGTTAAAACTCTCAAGTGATGCAGTCATGTTACAATTGGAAGCCGCCGTGTTATACAGGTAGCGTGCTTGTCAAATGAATTCAAAATCTCTGATGGGTAGTAGTTCTAAAAACCCTCCGGTTATTCTTAAAGCTTCTACACAAAACAAAACAAAATATTTTTATTTGCCTTAGAAGATACCATTCGAAGTTGCAATCAAATAAATTGGTAAATCAGTTTGAAAGGACAGAGCTAGTTTTTTTCACTACTGGGACGATAACTTCAAACTGCAAAGTCCCTTTTTTACTTACTAAGAATTAAGTGTTCCTAATACTAGACCTGTTGACACCTATGTTGAACTGGTCAGCATAAAGCCAGAAGAACCTACTGGTATCCGTATGCCCTAGCGGCCAATGACAGAAAGCGCTGGTACGGAGCACGCCGCATTCAAATCATTAACACTTCGCGAAGTATTTTTGCTGTAACAACAATAATGGCACAATTGTGGGATCAGTTTGCCAGCAGAAATAAAGGCGACTGTGGCTCAAGCTCTTTGCGTGGCGTTAAAAATTATTAACTCAATCGATCTAAATGGCATAATAGAAGTATATCAACGAGTTGCATGTGCATGTTGTCATCCCCTACAGCACTAAAACAAAAACTTGCTTTATTTGCTTTTGCTAAAAATGGAAAAAAATGGGCACCATGTGAGGCTTAGATCAAACTCGACTTCTCAAATATACGATGGCTTGTTTTAGTTACAAATACAAAATACCTAGCTTTTACTCAGCAAATCAAGTTTGAGCAAATGTTCCCCATTTGATGCATGAGGCCCAACATTTTCCCACTAGATGAAATTACTTATGAAGTAATAGCGGAAATCTTGGTAACACCTACGGGTACTTCTATACATACAAGTTTTCCGAATTAAGCTAGCATTTTCAATACAGGAGGAGTACAGAGAAATTAAATGAGCCATGGCTATCTCTTAGCACTCAATTCCATAAAAAATTTACCTTTGGTGCTAAGTTGCTGAAGTTGAAACTGCCATATCAAAAAAAAAAAAAATGTGGAGCATTTATCCTGAAATTATTTGAACTTTCGTTTTCGAGAGCCTCTCAGAGCTGAAAGAAATCAAATATATGGAATGTTCCATAAGTATTTGCACGTAAATCAGTCATACCAACTTTCTGGCTCATGCAGTGCCTTCCACACAGAGGTCCATGCTATAAACAGAGCAACCAGACTAATCCTGGACAGTACAGTCTATGGAAGCAAATATCTATCTTTGTCGTCAACCAGACCGCTATAAATGATTTATAATTCAAGCTTTTAACCATAAAGCATCTCAACATCTTCCTTTGTTAGGTCCCTGGTACCAACAATATTGAAGGGAATGAATTCATAGATGAGATTGTCAGGAAAGGACATATGTGAGGTAGATAACTTGTTACGAAAACCACTATGTTATCTTCTGATAAATATTGATGATTATGAGGTTAGGGCAACGGATCTGCAATGGACAAACAGGGCTGATTGCTGTGTCTCAATTTCCAGGCAGTAAAGTCAATCGAATTTCACTTTAATTGTAAGACGGCTAAACCGGTTCGAAACTAAATTCGCAAAGGACCGCAGCTGCATGAAAGCTTTTCTTGAGAGTGTTTCGAAACAAGGCTTGTGTTTTACCAGTCTAGATTGAATTTGCCGGCTCGCAAGTACCTTAAATAAATTGAACTTTTCCCACACTGCCTTTGTTTTTTCAAAAAAAGGCGAAATTGCTTTTGTTACAACTTAGTTATTTGACGTCCCACTTTTAAACTTGATATATCCTTGTTTTGGAGCTCATAAGCTCTATATTTCCTTCGAATGCTGTCTAGAGGTCTAAAGTCGTTTAGCAGGCGTAGTTTTGTCTGTTAAACCACTTGCAGCCCTTTAAATATGCTTCTAGTTTCACAAATATTTTACAAAAGGACTATGTGGAAACGACTTGTTCTTTTGTTGTGTAAACAGTGCTTTGCCCTATTCAATAGGTGCAACCATTCACAAATAAGAGTTCAAGGAAACTATCAGTTTCAACATAGCTTTACCACATGGATGCTGCTGTTAGAGGCTTTACATTAAAACTGAAAATATGGTTGGTATTATATGGGGACTCACTAACGCGCAGGACATACATAAAGTCTGGACAAGTAAGAGTTTAACCTCTTACAGTACCCAGAACGACGATAGGTCAGAGAGAATCGTGTCACCCTTTGTAGTATGGGTTGAATAATGTGGTTTGTGACAATTGAGCAAAAGCTATTTATTCAGCATTTCATTATGCTCTTTTTTATTGAGCTCTTTTGCATCACATGCATGGTGCTCAAACGGCTGAAAGTTTACAGGGGAAAAAAATATGTCTTCTCAACACCTTAATAAATCGGATGTAAAATAACCCAGTTACTAAACGTTACAAGGCAGAGGAAATGCTATGCTCCGAAAACCGCTCAAGTTAAATTGTGGTTCTTCTTTTTGAATCTATTTTATTTCCAATTCGCTACCGCTCAGTCTTAGAGAAATCAGTATGTATTATATACCTATTCATTATCACTTTACTTTTACCAGGAGTGTTCGTCAGTCTGCTTAACAGGAAAGTTAGAATGAACCACAACAAAAAGTTGCAACATTGAAACTATAAAGATCTCAAAATCGCAGCTGGTTCGCAGATTGATCCTTTAAGTGATCATCGCATAAGTGAGCATGAATTCAATAGACACCATTCTCAGAGTCTAAGTCCTAAGTAATCGATGCTCTTCAAAAGCACTTGCGAAAACATTGTTCCTTCACTTCACCTCCCCTTATTGCATTTATGGCGCCTTTTAGTTTTGTTACAAATCACAACCACCTCCACCAAAAACTCCAACAGCCTACCACACTGAGTTAAGGAATTTTACACCCATTGCCACAATGTTGTAAGCGTGAAATACTAGACTTGCATGTGTGTGAGTATGTGAGTTGAGTGAGTGCAACATAGTCACTTTTGTAGCTGCCTTACATACATTTTGCCCAACGGCTGGAACAGATGAAGTAAAAAGCAAAACAAAAGAAATTGCTATTTAAAAAAAATCTTGTAAAAAAATTTTTACAAAAAAAAGTACAAACAAAACGAATTGCCATTTGCGGAAGGTGTTTGCATTATTGACAGTACAACAATGCACTACAACGACGAGTGTGGCATGCATGTCGCCTGTAAGCTCTAAACGAATGGCAGGCGGCAAGTGGCAAGTTGTCAGCAAGTAGAAATACATTGAGTTGTTACGTTAGAGAGTGGCAGAGAGAGCAGTAATGCAATACGTTTTAATGTTAACGTGTTAATGAAAGATGTGAGGTTTATGCTAAAGTTGAATGTTAAACCCTTTTGGTACGTTATGGTGATTTGGTGACTTTTTTGTCTTATTGAAATTTTGAAATTACCTTTCATGATTTTGGGTATTCAGCTGATTTCCCTTTTACAATACTAAAAAGTAGGATTTTGGTTTATCAATTAACTGATAACGGGTCATTCCAGAAAAGACGACGCGGATAAAAAAAAAATACTGTACGTAAATGATTGTCTTTTAACGGATGAAAAATGTCAAGCAACCATACATCCCCTAGGAATCCTATTATAACGATTTTAGTGCATTTCCGCTTATTTGCAACCTTCTGCTAACGTTCGAGTCACTAAAATGTTGAATAAATAACTCGAATATTTAATAATGCAAAACGGCCTTTATTAAAGTATTTCACAAAACCACTTCTACTTCTCGACAGATAGCGTGCTTAAATCAAACTGTTACTTTCAGCTTTACCTCCTTCTATACTCTGTGATGTCTAGTTCGCATAATTCTAGGCGCTTCTATTTCTAGAATTTACTACTCGTTTACCAGGTATAAACTTCTCAGCTATAACTACAGATGCACAATTTTTATAGCTTCTCGCAAAGCCCATGCGCGTCTATATGTGAGTGATACTTCCACAGATTATTGCCTACTTTTGGGAGTATCTCAGATATATGCATGTGTTTGTGCGTTGCTCTCCGCTGCTTGTATGGCCATATGTATAGACGTAATGATTGAGTTGTTGATGTGCATACAAGACACTGCTTAATATTGGCTTAGAGATGATAGTATCCCTTAGTGTTGCTAATATTCGTCACACTATTTTAGTAATTTTGTTGCGGGTGATTTCGAAGTCTCACTTTCTCTTAGAAATTGGTAATATTTTTTTTTTTGTAAATGAAACACCTAAGTTGCACATTTCATTATGTTTGCATTGCATCAGTACCTATTCGCCATTAAGTGCTGCAATTTCAAAACTTCTATAATTACTATTTAAAGAAAAATTACTTGAAGTTTGAGTTACGGTCGAGTCGTAATGTCCCACCCGTCATTATGAGATACCTCTTACAAAAAACCTTACGTGTGTACACCACTAAGTCATACCATGACCCGAACTGTGGCTTGGAGTATACAAATAAAATATGGTAAGCCATAAATGAAGAAAAATTTATCCGTGGGATATATTGTTCGTAGGATGAATTGTACGTGGGATGAGTTGTTTATGTAATGAGTTATTTATGGGATGAGTTGTACGTGGGATGAATTGTTCATAAGATTGGAAAGAGGTCCCGCTTTCCAAGCTCAGACACGGGACCAGGTAGTCTGTTCAGTCGGTATTAGATTGCACATAACAAGGCTATTTCGAGTTTTTTGAGAAGAGCTTCGCCGAATTCCTATAGGTTTCTTGATTAACGAATCGATAACAAATAAAAACCTCTCGATAACAAATCGATTCATTTTTGATAACATATCATAAACTGTCCGATAACAAAGCGATAACAAGTAAATGACCGTTCGATAACAAATCGATAACTTTTCGATAACAAATCAATAACGACAACAAATTATTTTCGATAACACACCGCTAACCAATCGATAACTTTTCACAAAAATTTAAATGATTTTGATAACATCGATTACCTCTCGTTAAATAATTAAGAACTTTTCGATAACAAGTCGATAGGTTTGCGACAACAAGTCGACTATTTTGTTTTTAATATACTAATTTTCTATAGCCTTTTGATAACAAATCGATAACATTTCGTGGACTTCGTACCTTTCATGACTGGAGCTGAGAAATAATTGTATACGATTCGCTTTATATTTGAATAATCGGCTGTATAAGATGTTTAATATATAGAGAAGACAGGTACACGGCGGTTTGCCATCTCCCAGTAGAAAAGGTTGGCCACATCCCTCAACTGTGGCAAACATACTTTCAAATGAATGAGAATATTGACAGTTGTCAAACAAAACATAAAAATTAAATATAGAGGTACTAAGCAACAGCTTCGATAAATATAAAAATATATATATGATATATAATCCTCACAGAAATTTTAACGTTTCGTATTGTCTGCATGAAACAGATATGACCATGAATCACTTATCTAAACAATGTACATATGTCGTATACGTAATTATTTGATGAAACTTGAAGCTCTACAACAATCGATCAGGCAACAATGCTTGCCCTATACGTAAGCATTTGGTGAAATTCAATCCAATAAATTGAGGAAGATATGACAAAAAAACCTCTTTTCTGAAAAATCGTTTGTATGGGGGATATATGGTAAAGGGGTCCGAAGCGGCCGGTTTCGAAAATTGCCTAATTTGTCATCGAAACTTACCCGCTGACCAAATTTCATCAATATATCTCAAAAATTGAGGAAATAGTTTGCGTTTAAACATACAGATGGACAGACGTGCATGGCTATAACAATGATTTCGTCATCCTGCTCATTTAAAAAAAAAACTTATTGGTATCTATCTCTTCTCGTTTAAAGACTTCACATCAAAAACTAAAAACTCCGTGTGACGTAAGAATGTGATAAGAAAATTTCCACCAAATCTGACCTGTCTACATATTTTCTGTTATATTTTTTTGTGCGGACGGAGACGCGTATAATACTACTCTACAGCGTGTTTTCTAGATTTCTTTGATCTCTTGTTAGTATTGCGACGAATATTAGCAACGCTAAGGGATACTATCATCTCTAAGCCAATACTAAGCAGTGACTTATATGCACATCAACAAGTCAATCATTATGTCTATACATATGGCCATACAAGCAGCGAAGAGCAACGTACAAACACATGCATATATCTGAGATACTCCCAAAAGTAGGTAATTATTTGTGCAAGTATCACTCACATATACACGCGTATATATACACATAGTAGAAGGTTGCAAATAAGAGGAATATCAGTAAATTCGTTACAGTATGTTAATATTTTGAGCAGGGAAAATGAGAAACAGTTAAGCAAAGTTTTTCAAAATACATGTTTAATACCACTCCCGCACTCGTACTAATCGGCTGCACAGCGAGATAGTTGGTAGCCACGTTGGTACCAACAGTGCTTGGAGGGAGTGCTATTCACTGCAGGGTACAGCGTTAAAGTCCATGTTTGTAAAGAAAATTAATAATAAGCTCAGTTCAAGTGCTTTCACTGGTGCCTAAGATTGCCTTTTTATTATTAACCTCCATAAAAAATTTTTCTTTGATAAATCCAATACGAATAATGTATGTAATTGATTTTAAAACATTTCTACAGCGCCTCAATACCACTGATAAATAAATAACTGTTTATTATTATTTATTTTCACTGCTAAATACATTTCTTATCTGACACACTTCTTCAACTTTTCACGCCCAGGAATTTTCTCAATTCCACAGCTTAAACATAATCGATATTCTATTAATCACTTAGTTAGTAAGTACTTTGGCCAAGGCCAGCTGAGCCAAAGGCAGCAATAATGGATCTAACAAAAATAGTAAAGAGCTGTAAGAGCGCCGGGTGCAAGTGCTACTGCTTAGTAAGAGAAGAAGCACGATACAATAGTAAAGAGCAATTAGTGCTAGCTGCAAGCGGTTGTGTGTTTGTGTTGGCATGCCTTCAAATTCTGTAAATTTTTTGGTTAAGTATTTGGAAAACTTGTAAAGCATTTACCAAAGTGCTGAAAGATGCCGGAGCCGATGAGCTATGGAAAAAAATTCAATAAACGGGGAAAGGAAAATAAAAAGAAATATAAAGAAGGTGAACTATAAATTAAGCGAAACAATGTATTAGAAAGTATAAACAATTTAGGGTCATATAATTCGCTGCAATCCTAGAACAGAACAGTAGTTCTTTGTACAAGCATTAGGGTATGTAATTTTATTCTATTATGCAGGGAACAGAAAAATAGCCAAAACAAATTTTATCAAATTTCGCCAGTTAAATACTTATTTTTTTATTGTCGATACTCTAAGAAAAATTACATGAGTTTTGTGACTAAAACTACTCAAACAAATTTTAAAAACATTTTCGAAAAAATTCGAAAAAATTTTTGGAAAATTACAAATTTTTTATTTGGAATTCTTTAATTTTTTAAAATATGCAGTTTTGTAGCCCAGCCGATTTTAATCTGACAAATATAAGTAGTAGGTCTCTCAAAATTCGCATTGATTTTTAAAAATCTTTTTTGGGAAGGGTGTTTTTGATTTTGCTCCACATAAAGTATAAAAAATAAATGTAAAAATAAAATGCGAATTTGACAAACCCTTAAGTTGCACTTTGTTGTACTGAAATTAAGAGTACTATAAAACTGCATACTCAAAAATATTTAGAGAATTCCAAACAAAAAGTTCGAAATTTTAGTAAAACTTTCTCGAAAATTGTATGGAAGTTGTTTTTTTAAATTTCCAAAATAAAAAATATGTATTGAAATATGATGAAAGTAATCATTTCTATTTTTCTCTTCGCTTCTGTAACAAAGAAGAGGGCATAAAATTTACCGACCCTAATGTGTATATTGATGTACTGGAATTTGCACCAATATTAACTTCCTAATTAATTGCCAGTTCATATATATTAAAATTATATCGCAGCTCTAAGAAGCTAACTTTGGTACAATGTTGCAACAATTTTATAGTTAAACTGCCGCACGCTCAACAGATCTCCTCAGCTCAGTTCGGCAGCAGCCACTGTACAGCAGCTATGTAGTGGAGTCTATTTGTATTTGCTGTGAGCATTCTAACGATCGAAATGAGAAATATACTTTGTAGTTGATCGATTATGGATTGTCCGACTCACAGTTTGAAGAAGTTCACTTCCAGATCTCCAGCAGCGCCTCGATCATTGGTTGCCATTGTTAGCGGGTTTGTACATATTTTATTATTTCTTCATTGTCAATTATTGACTTATAAGAGAGTATGTTGTTCTTGTTGGCATGGAGGAAATTGATTTTCATCATTGAAAAATACCAATTGCTATTCACATACATAAATTGTTTTGCTGATTGGCAGTTAAGTGGTTAATAATTGCTTTACAATAGTATAAGGATGAGAGGTTAACAAGAACGTTGTCAAGTTAGGATGGCTATGTAAACATACCAGATTTTTACATTAGGGTGGTCCATCAAAGAAGGGTGGTATAAAAATTAAAATGCTGGCCGACTGAGGCAGGTTAAGGCATGCCAACATTCAGATTAACTTATGAGGACTAGAAGAATTACAACTATTATTTTTATACTCAGTTGAGCAGAGCTCACAGAGTATATTAACTTTGATTGGATAACGGTTGGTTGTACAGGTATAAAGGAATCGAGATAGATATAGACTTCCATATATCAAAATCATCAGTATCGAAAAAAAATTCGATTGAGCCATGTCCGTCCATCCGTCCTCCGTCCGTCCGTCCGTCCGTTAACACGATAACTTGAGTAAATTTTGAGGTATCTTGATGAAATTTGGTATGTAGGTTCCTGGGCACTCATCTCAGATCGCTCTTTAAAATGAACGATATCGGACAATAACCACGCCCAATTTTTCGATATCGAAAATTTCGAAAAATCGAAAAAGTGCGATAATTCATTACCAAATACGGATTAAGCGATGAAACTTGGTAGGTGAGTTGAACCTATGACGCAGAATAGAAAACTAGTAAAATTTTGGACAATGGGCATGGCACCGCCCACTTTTAAAAGAAGGTAATTTAGAAGTTTTGCAAGCTGTATTTTGGCATTCGTTTGAAGATGAAATTTGGCAGGAACGTTACTCTTATTACTATATGTCTGCTTAATAAAAATTAGCAAAATCGGAGAACGACCACGCCCACTTTTTAAAAAAAATTTTTTTTAAATTCAAATTTTAAAAGAAAAGTTAATATCTTTACAGTATATAAGTAAATTATGTCAACATTCAACTCCAGTAATGATATATTGCAACAAAATACAAAAATAAAAGTAAATTTCAAAATGGGCGTGACACCGCCCTTTTTAGTTTAATTTGTCTAGGATACTTTTAATGCCATAAGTCGAACAAAAATTTACCAATCCTTGTGAAATTTGGTAGAGGCTTAGCTTCTAGGACGATACCTATTTTCTGTGAAAAAGAGCGAAATCGGTTGAAGCCACGACCAGTTTTATGCACAGTCGACCGTCTGTCCTTCCGCTCGGCCGTTAACACGATAACTTGAGCAAAAATAGATATATATTTACTAAACTCAGTTCACGTACTTATCTGAACTCAGTTTGTATTGGTGTAAAAAATGGCCGATATCCGACTATGACCACGCCAACTTTTTCGATTTCGAAAATTACGAAAAATTAAAAAAATGCCATAATTATATACCAAATACGAAAAAAGGGATGAAACATGGTAATTGTATTGGTCTATTGAGGAAAAATATAACTTTAGAAAAAAACTTGGTAAAATGGGTGTGACACCTACCATATTAAGTAGAAGAAAATGAAAAAGTTTTGCAGGACGAGATCAAAAGCCCTTGGAATCTTGGAAGGAATATTGTTCGTGGTATTACATATATAAATAAATTAGCGGTACCCGATAGATGATGTTCTGGATCACCCTGGGCCACATTTTGGTCGATATCTCTAAAACGCCTTCACATATACACCTAAGGGCCACCCCCTTTTAAAACCCTCATTAATGCCTTTAGTTTGATACCCATATCGTACAAAAAAATTCTAGAGTCACCCCTGGTTCACGTTTATGGCGATATCTCGAAAAGGCGTCCACATATAGAACTAAGGCCCACGCCCTTTTAAAATACTCATTAACACCTTTCATTTGATACCCATATCGTACAAACAAATTCTAGAGTCACCCCTGGTCCACCTTTATGGCGATATCTTGAAAAGGTGTCCTCCTATAGAACTAAGGCCCACGCCCTTTTAAAATACTCATTAACACCTTTCATTTGATACCCATATTGTACAAACGCATTCTAGAGTCACCGCTGAGTCACCCCTGGTCCATGTTTATGGCGATATCTTGAAAAGGCGTACATCTATAGAACTTAGGCCCACGCCCTATTAAAATACTCATTAATCTATTTCATTTGATACCCATATCGTACAAAATAAAGTCTAGAGTCACCCCTGGTCCACTTTTATGGCGTCATCTCGAAAAGGCGTCCACCTATAGAACTCAGGCCCACTCCCTTTTAAAATACTCATTAACGCCTTTCATTTGATACCCATATCGTAGAAACAAATTCTAGAGGCAGGCCTGGTCCACCTTTATGGCGATATCCCTAAATGGCGTCCATCTATAGAACTATGGCCACTTCCTCTTAAAATGCTCAGTAACACCTTTCGTTTGATACCCATATCGTACAAACATTCTAGAGTCACCCCTGGCCCACCCTAATGGCGATATCTCGAAAAGGCGTCCACCTATAGACCTAGTGCCCACTCCCTCTTAAAATGCTCAGTAACATCTTTCGTTTGATACCCATATCGTAAAAACATTCTAGAGTCACCCTTGGTCCACCTTTATGGCGATATCTCGAAAAGGCGTCCACCTATAGAACTAAGGATTGCTCCCTTTTAAAATACTCATTACCACCTTTCATTTGATACCCATAACGTACAAACACATTCCAGAGTCACCCCTGGCCCACCCTAATGGCGATATCTCGAAAAGGCGTCCACCTATGGACCTAATGCCCACTCCCTCTTAAAATGCTCAGTAACACCTTTCGTTTGATACCCATATCGTACAAACACATTCTAGAGTCACCCCTGGCCCACCTTAATGGCGACATTTCGAAAAGGCGTCCACCTATAGACCTAATGCCCACTCCCTCTTAAAACGCTCAGTAACACCTTTAATTTGATTCCCATATCGTACAACTAGAGACACCCCTGGTCCACCTTTATGGCGATATCTCGAAACGGCGTCCACCTAGGGAACTAAGGATCACTCCTTTTCAAAATACTCATTAACAGCTTTCATTTGATACCCATATCGTACAAACATATTCTAGAGTCACCCCTGGTCCACCTTTATGGGGATTTCTCGTAAAGGCGTTCACCTATAGAACTAAAGCCCATTCCCATTTAAAATACTCATTATCACCTTTCATTTGATACCCATATCGTACAAACACATTCTAGAGTCAGCCCTGGTCCACCTTTATGGCGATATCCCTAAATGGCGTCCATCCATAGAACTATGGCCTACTCTCTCTTAAAATACTCTTTAATACCTTCCATTTGATACACATGTCATACAACCACATTCCAGGGTTACCCTAGGTTCATTTTCCAACATGGTGATTTTCCTTATTTTGTCTCCATAGCTCTCAACTGAGTATGTAATGTTCGGTTACACCCGAACTTAGCCTTCCTTACTTGTTTATTTTATATTTATCTTAAAAATCATTTAGGTATGTACATCTGTTCATTATATATTTCTTCTCTTATAAAAAAAACAAAAACAAATGTAAGGCGCGATAACCTCCGAAGAGATCTAAGGCCGAGCTTCTCTTCCAATTTGCGCCGTGCTCCTCTTGATTTTCCCTACAAATTGGCCGGACGGGACCTACATGTTTTATGCCGACTCCGAACGGCATCTGCAAGTCAGGTGAGTTTTCACTGAGGGCTTTTCATGACAGAAATACACCCGGAGCGCTTCCCAAACACTTCCGAGGGGCGACCCCGCTTAGACAAATTTTTTCTAATTGAAAAACCTTATTTCTAAAATTTTGATGTTGCTTTGGGTGTGAACCCAGGGCATACGATGTTGTAGGCGGAGCACGCTACCATCACACCACGGTGGCCGCCGTGTTTCTTTTCTTATACATCCGATTATTTGGAGATTACGAATGGGATAAGATTATTATTCAGCCCCATTCATGAAAGGTATGAAGTCTTCGGCACAGCCGAAGACAATCCCTTCCTTGCTTGTTTCCAAATGGGAATGTGACACCGCCTACTTTTCAAAAATTCTATTCAGTTGAATATATATATTAGAGACCGAAATGATTGGTAAAACGAATTTATATTGGCTGCGGGCATGGGCGTTAATTTTACTATAAAATGAAAATTTTTTTAGTAGGTCACAAAAAAGCCTTAAAAATCAAAGTCGAAAAAAGTCAAAAAAATTAAATTTCTCAGGCTCGAAAAAATTTTTTTGGGTATGCGAAGTGGAACTTTTTTTCCTGAGCCCAAATCCTATCCACAAATTGATGGTGCGATACTTTCGTCCATACAAATCGACCCACCTCAATACATATGTTATGTACACAAATGTATTTATTTCAGTGCTACCAACTCAAAGGGTTAGCTCGAAAAATCTACTACAGAAAACAAAATGAACAGAACTCCTATACGGGTCAGAAATTTTACCAGACAAATAAAGGATTACGACGTTTTTGTTGCACTTCCATGTTAAATTTCTATCCGTGTCTGGTTAACGCGTCATTGGAACGTTACTGGTACTTCTTTTTTCAACTGTTTCCAAGCAATAAAAACAAAAAAGATAGAACACGATAATTGACCACAAACAATTTACTTACTGGAAATTTGACACTTTTATATCTGACTAAACACATTTGGAACCGCAACCGCACGCAAAATAAATTTTAATATCTAAACTAAAAAAAAAAAGTAATCAAGCTCAACAAAAACGATTTTCACACAATCAAAACTTTCCAATTGACAATAAAATATGCAACGACGATGCAACAACAACCAATACAAACCAAATCTGGCTGCCGATAAAAAGCAAATGCAATTTAAATCAACTACAACGCAATGGTGAATCCCAAAAATGGCAACACATTTAAATTTACTTCTTAAGCATAAGTAAGGTGAGTGAGTGTTTGCTTAGTCTAAGATATACATACATACTGAATTTTGTTTAAGCTTTCTAACGCTTACATTGGTCAAGAACAGGCAAGTTTGGACATCATAGATATTTGGTGCCACAGATGTGCATGAGATGCATGCGCGCCTGTGTATCTGTGTGTGTGTGTGTGTGTGTTGCATGTGTACAATTTTGCGGTCCAGCAAAGAAAGAGTAACGGTGCTTAAACTTAACGGTCAATCGTAAATCAAGATTACCATTAGAGTGAAATGTGAATGTTGTTACCTAATAAACAACAAAGGCGAAAATAGCAAAAACAATAGTAATAAAATCAACAGCAATGCCACTTGAAACAACAATAATAAACGGCATTTGAATAAAACCAAAAAAAGAAATACAAAAAAAAAAAAAAAATACATAAAACGTTACCAAACACAAAAACAAGTAGAGTAAGAACAAATTACCTATAAAAAGCGATGTGGAGACACTGAAAGTAAAACAAAACTAACTTTAAATCCAAATAACGAAAACAAAAAGTTTCGTCAGATAAGCAAAAATAACAAAAATCAATATAAAACTTTGCTCCGCATGTGGTACAACTAAATTAATAGCAACGCTGATTTGCTCCCGAAAATAAACACATAATAAAATCAAAAACCAATTAAAACAAGTAAGGAAAGTTAAGTTCGGGTGTAACCGAACGTTACATACTCAGCTGAGAACTTTGGAGACAAAATAAGGGAAAATCACCATATAGGAAAATGAACCTAGGGTAACCCTGGAATGTGTTTGTATGACATGGGTATCAAATGGAAGGTATTAAACAGTATTTTAAAAGGCAGTGGGCCATAGATCTATAGGTGGACGCCATTTAGGGATATCGCCATAAAGGTGGACCACGGATGACTCTAGAATGTGTTTGTACGATATGGGTATCAAATGAAAGGTGGTAATGAGCATTTTAACAGGGAGTGATCCTTAGTTCCATAGGTGGACGCCTTTTCGAGATATCGCCATATAGGTGGACCAGGGATGACTCTAGAGTTTGTTTGTACGGTATGGGTATCAAATAAAAGGTGTTAATGAGTGCTTTAAAAGTGAGTGGGCCTTAGTTCTATTGGTGGACGCCTTTTCGAGATATCGCCAAAAAGGTGGACCAGGGGTGACTGTGTAATGTGTTTGCACGAAGTGGGTATAACTAAAGGTATTAATGAAGGTTTTGAAAGGGAGTGGCCCTTAGTTGTATATGTGAAGGCGTCAATAAAGCAATCCAATCAACATGTTTCATCCCTTTTTTCGTATTTGGTATAGATTTATGAAATTTTTTTAATTTTTGGAAATTTTCGATATCGAAAAAGTGGGCGTGGTCAGATTTCGCCCATTTTTAACACCAAGGTTAATTGAGTTCAGGTAAGTACCTGAACTAAGTTTAGTAAAGATATATCGATTTTTACTCAAGTTATCGTGTTAACGGCCGAGAGGAGGGTCAGACGGTCGACTGTGTATAAAAACTTGGCGTGGCTTCAACCGGTTTCGCCCAATTTCACAGAAAATTGTTATCGTCATAGAAGCTTTGCCCTTACCAAATTTCATAAGGATTGGTAAATTTTTGTTCGACTTATGGTATTAAAAGTATTCTAGACAAATTAAATGAAAAAGGGCGGAGCCACGCCCATTTTGAAATTTTATTTTACTTTTGTATTTTGTTGCACTACATCATTACTGGAGTTGAATGTTGACATAATTTACTTATATACTGTAAAGATATTGAATTTTTTCATAAAATTTGACTTTTAGAAAAAAATTTTTTTTTAAGTGAATGTGTTCTTCATCCGATTGTGCTAATTTTTATTGGGCACACATATAGTAATAGAAGTAATGTTCCTGCCAAATTTCATCATGATATCTTCAACGACTGCCAAATTACAGCGTGCAAAACTTTGAAATTACCTTCGTTTAAAAGTGGGCGGTGCCACGTCCATTGTTCAAAATTTTACTAATTTTCTATTTTGCGTCATAAGTTCAACCCACCTACCAAGCTTCATCGCTTTATCTGACTTTGGTAATGTTTTATCGCGCTTTTTCCAATTTTCGAAATTTTCGATATCGAAAAAGTGGGCGTGTTGTAGTCCGATATCGTTCATTTTTAATAGCGATATGAGATGGGGGCCCAGGAACTTACATACCAAATTTCATCAAGATATCTCAAAATTTACTCAAGTTATCGTGTTAACGGACAGACGGACGGACGGACGGACATGGCTCAATCAAATTTTTTTTCGATACTGATGATTTTGATATATAGAAGTCTATATCTATCTCGATTCCTTTATACCTGCACAACCAACCGTTATCCAATCAAAGTTAATATACTCT
This sequence comes from Eurosta solidaginis, assembly GCF_040869045.1. NCBI lineage: Eukaryota > Metazoa > Arthropoda > Insecta > Diptera > Tephritidae > Eurosta > Eurosta solidaginis. The sequence continues at coordinate 363,922,602 of NC_090319.1, read as the reverse complement.
GTGAGCTCTGCTCAACTGAGTATAAAAATCAAAAAACCACAACTGTAAAGCATTCCCAGCTTCTTCACGATAAACACAAGATACCGCTACTAATCAAAGATCTTACGATAAACAAAAGATTGAGGTACCAACAAAGCATACCGCATTAAAAAAATAGAACAATCACGTTTTAAAAAACTAAACAAAAGAAAGCTACCAAAGACACGGGCGTGAAAATATAACACATAAAAATTATAGTTCATCTAAAGTTTAAAAGAAATGGCTCACGCCTTTATAGCTTATATGAACTAACATATCCGCATATCCCAAATCTCGAAATGCAAAGCGAGTATCAAAGAAGTCCGAATTAAAGGCGAGGTTAGAAAATTATTGAAACATTAAGAAGCAATGCCGAAAACAAACTTTAACTATGAGAGAAAAACTACTAAATGAGTTTGAATGAGTTGAATCATACAAACTCTAGGGCGAATTGAAATCACATCTAAGGAAATGCGCTATGTTAATTTATACATTAAGGTTAGGTTAGGCTGGTTGACCGCAGCTCTAACTAGTTTGAGCAGCTCACTTGCACACTTTTAGGTCTTTTGTGATACCATACTAACGAGCAGTCACACTGCTTTGCTTTCATTGAGTGAATCGCTGCGTAGCAACGATATACTTCGAAATGGTGCAGGCATCGATTCTCTACCCAGACAAGCATGAAGTGATTTGGTGATGCCATCTTTCTTATTTCTTCATTGGGAGTGAAATTTTCACCTTCTACCATGCAGAGGTAGATGATTACTGGGGGTATTGTTTCTACATAAACTGATTATTGTACAAATAAACTCCTCTGACCTTCCAAGTCGTTTGAACTTTGCTGTCCCACCTGGAATGTCCCGGCACTTTGTGCCTTTTCACCAACCCCTTTATTGTTGAAACTTTTCAAAAACTATTCCTCTGCTTTCCTAAGCTGATGGACCTAATACGTCGACTTCCAAAAATATTTTTCAAAAAGACCAAGACAATGGTATTGATTGGAATCTAGTGCATTCGAACAGCGTCAACTAGGTTCTGTCTTACAAGATGCTGACCGGAATCGTATGCATTCAGGCAGCAATAATTTTGTGGGTCAGGCTTTGTGCTGATTGAAATCTAGTGCATTCCAACAACATATGTATGTCATGTTAAGTTTTGTGCACTCTGGTGGCATACAATACTATACTACTCGGAGTTTCATCGTATTTCTAAGACATGCTGATTAGAATATTGTGCATTGCCACAGCAGGTCGACTGAAACCCTATGATTTCAAACAACCTTCTGAGCGGAGTCCCATATATTCTGCTGGTAAAAGTGGTTATTATTACTTTTACATATTTTATCTTTTCTTAAATTTTTATGAAATTCACTTTATTGTTAGACATAACATTGTTGATTGTTATGTTGTTATGTTGTTGTATATTCGATGTTGTTATATTTTAACTTTTGACTTGCATTAATTTTTTGTATCATTGGTGTCGACCCGTTTATGTTTGTTGTCGACTTGAAATAATCAAATAAATAAAAAATTTCAATATCCATGCAACTAACACAGTTAAGGTTGTCCAGAATACTGAACCGCGTTAGATGAACTCATAAAGGGCATTAGCCCGTCAACGCTTCAATCATCATTGTGAGATTTGATCCTCTGTGAAGCCAGGGCTTGCTTAGCTGTCACGAAGCCCATCATTCACGAAGCAGATTGCAGGTGGTAGGCTGTACCAAAGTTTCTGATGGCATTCAGTTCCAGCTCACATGTACAAGCTCGGTCTAAGAGATCTGCCTGGCACTTAAATAATCTTTATTTCGAATTAGTTTGTTGTCATAGCGGGTGATTCGAGGCACTATCCGAATATACTCAATAGCACGGTTCAAGAGCTCAGTGCGTGACTGTCCAATTTTATGTTAAACACAAGATGCACCGGATGGAATTCTGTCCACCCCATTCTTGAAAGCTTCGAATTCCACTTGGAAGAAGCTGCAGTGTGCTCCTTCCAATCTCTTTTCAAGCTCCAACTGATCTGTAAACAAGCTGTAACAAGATCGATGGTATATTATTTGTTAAGTTGACAACTGTAGGAAAACCTGACTTGCTAGGGACGAAGTCGAAGCTAGTAATATTACTGGAGTGATGATTGTAACATTTATATATTTGTTTAAAATTGGTTTGGAGAAGCTAAAAGTTGCGGCTTGGAAGAGTCGGGCGACACAGCCCCTTATATCTCCCTCTATCTGTCTTTTTTTTCTGCCAGATTTGCTTTTGCTTCAAATCTCACTATGCCTCTTCTTTTCCTTTTTCTTTTTCTTCCTTTCCTCTTCCCCATATATCTGCCTCTGTATCCTAAGCTACCTTTTCATATATCTTCGCCATCCCTCTTGTTCTTTGCTTGCATTCCTCCTCATTGGTCCCTTCCACCATCCTTTTAACAACCCTCTTAATTTCTAACCGCTCTTGTGCTCCTTTCCTATGGACAGCGGAGTGCTGCTGGATTTATGGTGAGCTGTAGCAGCGTACGTGTTTCACTGAGAGATCTTTGATATCTGGGATGTGTATAAAGAAATAGGAGGAATGATGATCACGGATGGTACCAGTAATATGGTAGCCATTTTTCCGGATATCTAATGGACTCTTTAGGCTCTCAAATCAGCAACGATAACTTTGGGTGTAGTTATTCGTCTAAAGAATAGACAGGGAAAGTTAAGATAAGTTACTTTCGTTTGTGTTGCTTCAACAGGAGGCGAGCTTGCCGCGGCGGTCATCGGCTCTAAATATTTCAGTAGCTGACGAAGTTTGTATGTCTTATCTTTGTGGGAACTTATCAAGGATCATATATCCTAGAACTGACATTAATCATCATCACTAATTGACGCTTAACCGCCTATTCGACCTTGGTCGAAGAGAGATCAAATTTTGTTCCACCCGTCTCTCCCAACCCTTAGACATAGCCAGCGTTGCCTTTGCACTTTTATTCGCTGCACTATTTTTTATCTCTGAAATGTACATTAAATACTCAACGACAAGCAAGCCTCGGAGTAGCCACTCCGACTATCTCGGCTTAGTGACTATCATCGTTTGTTCAGGATGAAAACAGTTGCACAGATTTAGGCACAAACCTTGAAGTGCAATTAGACTGGACTACGTTTTAATCTGCATTAAATATAGCAGAATGGAGCAAAGCTTACTTAATCAAACAAACGCTTAGCCTACAACCTTATAAAAAAATTTAAAAAATTAATAGCTCACAGATGTTGATTGAACAGCAATCAAGTAGCATTTTTTTTAGCTTGCAAGGACGGAATTGTACCGCAAGCGCCGGAAATCATCTTGGCGTAGTCACAACTAATGTAGCGCTATAATTTAATCCAAGGCAGCAATCATTAACACCACCTCAATCGTGATCAAGATCACGAATGATCTTTCTGTTGTTGTTGTTCAAGCTAATGATTAATTAGCTCAATTTCCGTGCAATAACATTTCTATTGTACTGCAGTAATAACGCAAAGAAACCAAAAGAGTAATAGAACGTAAAATAAAAAATAAAAAACAATAATGTGGGCGTCACTAGAAGCCAAAAAAGAACATGAATAACAAATTTTTGATTTCTTTTTTTTTCAGCTTTTTGGAGCCTAAAAGTCGACGCAGTTTGCTTTTTCAGCTAATCTCAAAAGCGCTGAACAAGGCAGCCCATTTTAGACAACAATGCACGCGCTCAGACGCTCAGCGTAAACAGCGTAAACAGCGTAAACAACTCTTGTATGCCAGGGATTGTTGTTGGTGTTGCTAAATTTGCTTGTTTGTGATTAACTGCTTTTGTTTGAAAATATTTGAACAAAATAACCACGAAAACGAAATAAAAATATGCAGGTATGTGCTTAATTAAATGTATGTATGTAAATTGTTTTCATGTCTTCTTAATGCAACAATATAGACATATACAAACGTGTACAGCAGCGAACAGTAAAATGGCAGTGATAATTTTTTCGAATTTCATCAATTAAATTCTCTCTGTATTATTTTTGATATTTTGAGAAATAAATTCATATGAATTTTGTAACTGAAACTATGCAAACCAATCTCAAAAACGCTCTCAAAAAAAGTCAAAAATTGGAGAAAATTTTACAAAAATTTAAAATTTTCATTTGGACTTCATTGAATTTTCTCGTGTTTGCAGATTTGTAGCGCAATCAGTTTGGTAGTATAGCATAAGGCGTAGATCTCTCAAAATTTTTATTGATTTTTGACAGTTTCTTTTGAGAGTGTTTCAGATTTTCTTTCCTATAATAAATAAAAAATGTTACACTTTGTATGGAGGAAAATCTTAAGCACCCCTCAGAAAAAAAATGTCAAAAATCAATACGAGTTTTGTGAGACCTAAAACTTGAAATTGTTAGACTACATTGACTGGGCTAGACACATAAAATGTTAGAAAATGTCGTAAAATTTTTTCGAACTAAAGTCACCATTTTTTTCGAACTTTTTCGAAAACGTTTTTGAGATTAAGCTGCAACTATGTCAGCTTCAAAAATTAATAAAATATGTTTCTTAAAATTTAGAAAATGAAAAAAAGAATTAGGTTAGGTTAGGTTGAACTGGCCGGTCCATGAGGACCTCACATATACTGAATAAGTCCGTAGCGTTGCCAGAAGTTTGTTTTAAGGACCAAACTGAAAAACCCTTTCAAAAACCAGGACCTATGTTATAAAATAACTCCGTCCTCTTGGAAAATACTACACCATTTCAAGTTGGATTTTAGAGAGCGTTAATTGGATTTTAGAATTGTCAGTTGGACTTTAGAAACAGTCAATGAATTTTAGAGTTGTCAGTTGGATTTTAGAAAGCGTCAATTGGATTTTAAAATAGTAAGTTGCAAATTAGAAAGCGTCAAATGGATTTTAGAAAAGGTAAATTGGATTTTAGAAAACTGGAAATTCTTCCGTTGGATTTTAGAAAACGTAAACTGGATTTTAGAAAGCATCAATTGTATTTTAGAATAATCAATTGGAATTTAGAAAGCGTCAATTGGATTTAAGAAAACGTAAATTGGATTTCAGAAAGTGTAAATTGGATTTTAGAAAGCGTCAATTGTACTTTGGAAATATTAATTTTTTATTAATTCACACGTTACATATACATACAATAGAAACAAGATGATAATGAACAAGGAATATCAGTATAAATATATATGTATATGTACATACATTTAAAATGTGAATATGAAAAGGTTAAATAAGCATAAGAAGGAGTTATAACAGGCGGTTGATACGATTATGTTAAGTAAGTAAGAGTTATAAGAAAAAGCATACAAACAGCTCATGTAACAAAGAAAAATAAAGGTTCATTCACCAACCGGCATGTGTTCTTTTGCCATTGCAGCCGCGTAGAAAATGGAGCTGTGCTGCACTGCCCTGGCACAATCTCCTCCAGTTATCGTGGCCTTAGCGGCGTCTATAAGCGTTTCCACGTATTGTAATCTTTGCTCGCATACCCCGGAGCCTACTGTAATGGGAACTTCCATTTGGCTTTTCACATAGCTCTTCACTTTAGCCCAAATAATTTCTATGGGGTTTAGCATAGGACTATATGGTCCACCCGTATGCTCCTCTATGACAGCTCCTATGCTTGCATGACATGGCACGTTGTCGCATACAACGACCAAGTCGCTAAGGCTGTTTCCCTGTTGCTCCCACAAGTCCAACATATTGCGTGCCCATAAAGCGCAGGCAGATGAAATAAAAGATCCCCGTTGTCTCTCGACAGTCACAACCCCTGATGCTGCGATTGCTCCTATTAAGTGCACGTTTGGCCCTCTGGCTTCAGAAACCTGCTGTACAGCACGACTGCCGACCTTTGACCGCCCTTTAGTATGGCGGCAAAACAAGTTTAAGTTCGTCTCGTCGATTCAAACTATTTGCTTGCCCTCTCTAATGTAATTATTTAGTTTACCAACGTAGCTAGCACGTTTCTCCTTGTTCTCTGCACTGTTCATTGTAACAGACTGCACGTGAGCCGTTTTTAAACTATAGAGCTTACCTTCGAGGTAGTTTCCTACGGTGGCCCGGGAGAGGACTACTCTGAATTCGCTTCGGATGCGCTCGCAAATTTGCTTTATTGTCATGCTGCATTTCTCCTCAACATGGCGTCAACCTGATCATTCGTGAGCAATTTCGGCCTATTTCCGCCTCTTGGTTTGAATATCTTTTCACCGGCGTTCACCCATGACCATGCCGTTTTGTAAGCGACACCCAAAGTCTGAGCCAGAGCCACCCAATTTTCGCCCCTTGCAACTACGTTAACAATCCTCTCCCGGTCATGCGATGAGGTTCTTATGTGCACTCTTCTATTGCGCGCATTCATTCCTGAGTAGGTACACAGAGTCAATATAAATAAAGCTGTGAAATTATCAATATTACATAGTTACCCGTTATATCTCTGCGGCACATAGGACAAGCTCCTCGGTCCTCTACAATCGTTTGTACACAGGTTGTGTGAAAGAAATGCCCACACGGTGAAACTGTACAGATCTCTTTGCCGCGACGCATACAGCTTAAACAAATGCTACAGTCATCTTTCTTTTGCATTTTTTAATTTTTTTTTAATTTGATAACAAAATGAGTTTAGCACAGACCGATACAATCTTCGCTTGAAAATAATTATTTTACATTTAAAACAAATTTTGCATTGACAAATACCGCTTATAAAAAAGTATATTGCCAAGTGATTCATAATGTGTACTAAAAATTTTCTAAAATCCAATTTACGCTTTCTGAAAACCAATTTACGTTTTCTAAAATTCAATTGACGCTTTCTAATTTTCAATTGACTATTCTAAAATACAATTGATGATTTTTAAAATCCAGTCTACGTTTTCTAAAATCCAATTGACGCTTCCCAAAATCCAATTGAAGTTTTCTAAAATCCAATTAACGCTTTCTAAAGTCCAACTGAACAATTTCCAGTTTTCTAAAATCCAATTTACGTTTTCCAAGATCCAATTGACACTTTCTAATTTCCAATTAACTATTCTAAAATCCAACTGACGCTTTCTAAATTCCAATTGACTATTCTGAAACACAATAGACGCTTTCTAAAATCCAGTTTACGTTTTCTAAAATCCCACTGACGCTTTCTAAAGTCCAACGGAACAATTTCCAGTTTTCTAAAATCCAATTTACGTTTTCTGAAATCCTTTTGACGCATTCCAAAATCCAACAAGCGTTTTCTAAAATCTAATTGACGTTTTCTATTTTCCAATTGACTATTCCAAAATCCAACTGACGCTTTCTAAAATCGAATTGACTATTCCAAAATCCAATTGACGCTTTCTAAAATCCACTTCACCCTTTCTAAAATCCAACTTGAAATGGTGTAGAAGCTTCCTAGGATTTCAGCCACTTGGTGCTTCTAGATCTGACAGCTGTATCACTCCTAATAACTGGAGTCTTAGCCTGGCAAGCGCAGGTCAAGAGCACAGAACGTGCTCGATCGTTTCCTCCTCCATCCCGCCCTTCCTACATCTGCTATCACTGACCAAGCCTAATTTAAAGGCATGGGGTGCCCCGAGGCACCGAGCTGATTGCAGTTCTTAAAGCTATGTTCTTTGCTACCAGGTATACAGGTGGAATGTGCAGAATGGCATATAGTGCAGCTGTCGGGGTTGTTTTCAGGGCTCCCGTAATGCTAAGCATGGATAGTCTGCATACCCCCTCTAATTTTTTGAGGTCGGATGCTTTTTGTGTGGCTTTCCATCAAACAAGAACTCCATAGTATAGGATAGGGCTTACAATTGCTCTAAAAACCCGATGAGAAGGAGAGGGTGATAAGCCCCACGTACAACCCAGCATTATTTTACATGCATAAAGTTCCGTTGAAGCCTTGTTCACCCTCTGCTTCACGTTGAGCTTCCATGACAGCTTACTGTCTAGGATGATTTCTAGATACTTTGTGCAAGACTTCTCCTGTAGGGTCACCCCTCCTAGCTTAGGCCTGATCCAATTTGGGACCTTGTACCTCTTTGTAAACAAGATCATATCCGTCTTATCCGCGTTGACTTTCAACCCGACATTTGATGCTCAGGTATGAATACCCCGAAGCGCCCGATCCATCAAAAAAAAAAGGCATGACGTGGCTGAATGAGTTTGTAACACTTCAACCATCGTAGGAGTGCGGGTTCAAATCCCACTCCCGGGAGAAAAGGCCTTGAAGAGCTTTAAAAAAGAATTAAATTGACGAAATTTATTAAAATTTTTCACTGTTATTTTCACGTTCGCTGCTGTATGTAATGAATAGCCGCACTAGGTGTAAAATGAATTGGAAAGCTTGCACTCCATTGCATTATGGCGAAAATTTGGTAAAGCTAATTTTAAGCTTCATTCACACGATATACTCCATTGAATGGAGAGATTATGTTTTTGTTGTATTATGTGAAGGTGACCTATCTACTTGCAAATGAAAATGCAAATTAGGTCGTTTTGTTCATGTAGAATATGGTGTAATGCTACGGTATGTCTGCGAAGTTGGCATAAGCAATCTCACAAAACATAACAATAAAACTTAATTTGAGTTACTTTTCAATAATTCTAAAGGGAGAAAAAAAAGTTCGTCAAAAATTCGAATTTTACTAAAAAATAACCAATATGTAATCAGTAAGTTTTGTTCTGTGTAGCTGTTCAACTATTCTGGATCCCCTGGGAATGAGAAATTTATAAAAAATTACTCATATTTAATGCAAAATATTTCAAAAGTAAAATAAATTGAAATTTTGACACAAAAATGTCTGTGTTTCAATAGTTCTAATGCTTCTGGGAAGGCAAAAACCTTTCTGCAAAATTACGCCGCAAACTCACATTTTTCTAACGGCAAAAAGAAAATGGCAGTCCCCATTCATCCAGAAAGATCAGTGCACAAATTTCCGAAAAAAAATCTCCCGATTTCAAAAAAATTTTAAAAATTTGAAAAAAATTACTATTTTCAGTTGCTTGTCTGGAGTCCAAAAAAAGAAAACAAAGTTCTGCAAAATTACTCCAACTATTTATATTTTCCCAAAAATTATTATTTAAAAACTTGTGAAACAAGAAACAAAACGTGTTGAAAAATTTAAAGATTTAAAAATTGTAAACACTTTGAAAACAAAAAACTACTGTTCTGTCAATAGTTCTGTACTTTCTGAAAACTATGCTAAATATCGGTATTTTCCCATAAGTAAGAAACCTTAGGAAATTTTGAAAATTAAAAAAAAAGTTTAAATTTTGAAACAACTAGACGCGTTGTAAACTTTAAGGATTTCATAGCTTTTAAAATTTTTAAAATTTAAAAAAATTGTGTTGCTTTACAATAGCTCTGGAGTTCGTGAAAAGAAGGAAAACAGTTATGTCAAGTTTCCTTTTTTTACCACATTTTTCAAACATACAAACTTAAAAAAAAATTTTAATTTGCCTTTCCGAGCACCCTCCAATAGTTCTGGAGTTTTTGAAAAAGACAAAAAAAAATTTTTTAAAAGTAAAACCATTTGCAAATTAAAAAAATTGTTGTTGTGATTGCTTTTTAAAGTTCAGGAGTTTTTAAAAAGGAAAAAAAAATTACTTCTACCAAATTTCGACAATATTCACATTTTTTCAAATGTTAAAATTTGGAAAATTAAAAAAAATTACTACTCTAGGGAAATTTAAAATAGTTCTGGCGTTCCTGAAAAAAGTAAAAATGTTTTGCGAAATCAAGACAAATTACAATTTGCACGCTCCGGAAAGTAGCATCATTAAGGTATTAGCCCGATCATTATTGAACCATTATGTGAACATTTTGAGTATTTTAGGCTATCAAACTGGCTACTTCTGTGAGGGAATCGTGGATGCCACGGGTAGGTGAAGTGTGTGTTGAAGAAGTTATGAATTGCGTTGGCAGCCCCTTGACGCATCGAAATGATTTTATTTATATATGTATTTATTTTTCTGTGCTATATAAGTATGTAAATTGCATGTACCTGCAGTCGGATTATTTACGTCTACCTCCGAAAATGGGATGAGTTTTAACGATCGATAGCTTATGCAGTTAGTTGAAGCAGGTAGAAGTCAGTAATTTTTAGGCGCTTGACTTATTCTGTGTGGTTTTTCTTTCGGGTTTGTTTGCTGTACCGTCCGCGTGATTGCTTTTTTTCTCAAAGCAACTTTAAAAGTTCGAATATTTCGTCACAGACAGTGTGTCCATATTTTGTTTATAATATCGTCGAATGCTTTTTTTATTTAAAAATTTTCTTCTCAAGCACATTCAGGCGTCGACTGATAGTTTTTAGACTATTAAATAGTATGCGGAATTCACTCTATCTCGGCTGTCATGTGAAAAATTCGTATGTTTGAGCTTTGGTGGAGAACAACGGTTTTTTTTAATACTCAATTTTTTAAAATTTATAAATATACTAAGGTGAAATGAGATAAGTATACCAGTAATGCAAAGCATTTAGAAAATACAAAAATTCATACCTTCGTTTCTTTAACCTGCACACTATCCTAGCGTAGGCTTATTTACCTCATTATAAATTCTATAACATAAATATATTTCCGCTTTTTTTATTACTAATCTCTTACAAGACAATCTATAAATTAACACCCAAGCAATGTGAACCACATACAATTAATGTGACTAATTAGTAGCACCTGCAACATGTTCCTGTCACAATCGCAAAATATCAGAAAACAGCATCAACATCAGCGTAATGTCAGCGACTGGACAACAAAAGAGAGAACAACAGCAACTTCAGTAAACAATGGAAGAAGAATTTATATACACTAAGCAAACGGGCAACGGACATTCATTACAACCATCACATGCTTTGATTTAAAAATATTACAATGTAGGCGACTTTCGTCAATGCAACTGTCATTGTTGGCGATAAATTCAGCACTCCCGTTTGGCTGCTTTCAACGTAAATGTGAACAAAAATAACAGCAAAACAGACATAGAACTAGAATGCGAGCAGGTAATCGAACGTGTGAGATACAGTTGAGCTAAAAATGTCTCAGGTGACGCGTTTCGTAATACAGCTATAAATATTATAAAGAAAAAGAAGCAGCAGGAGAAATGTTGCAGTTGTTTGTGACAGAAAAGAAGTTGCACTTACATAAAAAGCCAACTTGCCACATGTCACAGCAGCAGCAACAAAAAGAAAATTTATATAGCATCAGCACTGCAAAAATGAATTATCTGCCAGAAATGGGTTAAAATGAGTAGATAGTAGAAAAAGTTGAAGAAGAAGAGAAATACGCAATAGCTAACAGTAGCAGCAGCAAAACGCTAACGCCACACGGAAGATGCAAGATGCATGTTTTCTAGCAGCATATGTTATTGTTGTTGTTGTATATGCTTTGACTTTATGTAAGCTGCCGTGTGTTTTTGCTGGTATTGCTTGATAAACGAATTGCACCAGTTTTCCACAATTGTTTCATAATTTTTTATTTTTTTTATTTTCTTTTTCTCGTGCTCTTATTTTGCATTGCAACGTACCGTTGTTGCATGCAACAGTTACGTTGCAGTTGCTGTTACATACAAATACTGCTGTTAGTGCTTTCATATGTTTTTGCTGGCTATAGCAGGAATGAGGTAAAAGCAAGTGAGGAAATCTAAATTTGGAGAAAAGCAATTATTCTATACCCAATAAAGGATTTTGTACATTGTTTAAAGCAAGCGAAAAAAGTCTATCAACAATTTTTCATTACTACCTATTTTACAAGACTGATTGCTTAAAAATAAAACTTTTTCTTAAGCAATGCAACTAAAAACAAAAAATTTACTTTTTTCTTTGATTAAGCAAATATTTTCTGTACTTATTTTTACTTACCTATTTTTAATTTTGTTTATCCTTTTTTATTTGTTTTATTTTTTTATTTCATTTCATTTCATTTTATTTTATTTCATTTTATTCTATTTTATTTTATTCTCTTTTGTATTACTTTATCTTATTTTATTTTATTTTATTTTGTTTTATTTTATTTTATTTTATTTATAATTTTAATAAAAATTTTATTTTATTTATTTTTATTAAGTTTTACTTAATTTTGTATTATTGTATTTTATTTTATTTTGTTTAATTTTATTTTATTTAATTTAGTTTTATTCTTTTTATTTCATTTTATTTATAATTTTAATTTAAATAGTATTTTATTTGTTTTTATTAACTTTTACTTAATTTTGTTTTTATTAACTTTTGCTTAATTTTGTTTTATTGTATTTTGTTTTATTTTTTTTATTTTATTTTAAATTTTATTTTATTTTATTTTTTTTCCTTTGTTTTACTTTCTTAGTTTTGTTTGATTTTGTTTTTATTTTAATTTTTTTGTTATTTCTCTATTTTTACTTTTCTAAGATCAATGCCGGTAAAAGAAATTATAATTCTGCTTTAAGCATCATCACAAACAGTTATGCCAATAGTTTCCAATACACACACCAATACAGTAGAGGCTATCAGCAAATGACAGAAAGACACAGACCACTTGCAGACATTTTATTCTATCGTGGTTGCGAAAAAAAGTCATAACTTATACTTAAGAACAAATATTAAAAGATTGTACTACACAGTTGTTTGTAAATACATTCCTATCCGTATCCTTCACACGTCCTCAACTTTCGAGAACCAATTGAATTAGATTCCCACCTTTGTTTTGTGTCTTGGGATAAATATACCTTAAAGATACCTCCCCCATTGGAAAACTGTGTATATTAACCGGACATATGCATAGTGACTCTTCTTCCTGGTTGTAAAGATGAGGAGGCGGATGTGACTATAGGCTTCATAACTGCACTAAGCGATGTCATACAGAAATGTTCAGTACAAGTCTAAGAAAGTATTTTTCCATTTTATAAAAAAATACTCCAGATGTTCTTTCTAATGCCCAGAAAAATGGCCCGTGTTTTTAATACAAATCTGTTTAATGTTGTTTACTTTCGTGTAATATCCTCACAAACTGTTGTTTAAAATAAAAAAATAAAAACGCTTCACAAAAGCTTCGTATCTTACATTTGCCGGATTAACTTCAGTACGCTCCGATTTTAGCACTCCCTGATACAAGCTCAACTGTCTGTAGAACTAGTATGTTTGACCCCTCTATACTGCGGTTCGATCGATTTAAGTCGCCTCTTGCCACAGGTATGCGTACGGCAGGAATATTCTTACCCCTTTACCCTGTTTTAAGTCATTACAATAAGCTCTCTGTTAGCACTATTGGTTATAAAAATCATGCAGCTACACACACATACGCGTATTTGGATTTTTGCTGCAAGAATCGAACAGCCACCAGCTAAAAGCAAACAATCATTTAGTCAGCTGAGCCACTAAGCTATCCAATTCACTTAACGTCAACTGGAGCAAAGTTTGCCGCCGGCTGCAATATGAGCGCAACCTCGATGCACGCTTTCAGAGATACAAACGACGATACCGCTGTGTCTTTCTTCAACGTAATGCCACATCTTTTGCACTCGAACTGGAATTAGAACTAGAACACTTGAATCAACCTGAAATGTTTTGTGGCATCATAACTGCAAAGTTAGTGCACAGCATTGATGTCTAACTTCCCCACCTTCAGAATTTACTGCTAACTCTCCACTCCTTCCTAGCGTTCCTGGTTAACGTCGTGCCTCTTATCTTTTACTTGTTTGTGCGCTTACATTGGCCAACAAATTTTACAATCTCTTTTCAATCTTATGCAGCTTCTGTTGTTGTTTTTTGTTGTTGTTATTGTTAGTTATTCCGTTCAGCGTTTGCTTAATTAAACCATAAATATAAATAATGCAGTGGACGCGAGATGCGCATTGAATTGCCGCATGCATCAATGCAGACCAACCCCAAATTGAAAATCAACTCAATTCTAATCCCAAGAACGTCTCATGTTGTCGCACTGAATTGCTACTATTTACTGGTTTATCTATCGCCTGAAGTGAGTTCTTGTTCCATATGCTGTTGATAGTGATGATGATGTCTTTAGGTTATATATATTCTCGTACAAAAGTACAAAAGGATGTTAGTTCTGCAAGCGTATGATAAACGGAAATTTAAGTGCTTATGCGACACAAATGCGGGTACATGTCTGGATTACTTAAATGATGTGGTAAAGTAAGTAGAGTTTTTTTGCTCCATATGTAGGTATGGAGAACTTGATTAAAATAGGCGAGGCGCAGTGAATGATGAACATTCAGAGGTTGCTCAATTGGATGGATGATGGCTTTGACGGGAGTGTATGTGTGATCGTTTTTTTATGTCAGGCTGTGAGTAAGCGAGTAGTTTTTTAAAGGAGTTTCGCGTAGGTGTTTTTTGTAAATACATAAAAGGAAACAAAAAAACTGTAGTTGTAAGTTGTATTAATATACAGCTTTTTAGCGGCAACATCATACGATCTTTTTTACTCTACTCGAGAACACACTTCTTGCCAATTTGAGCAATAATGAAACATGTGGGATAATATCGAGCATCTAATTAGCTAGCACACTTTAAGCTGTCCGTCTCCTATCACCGACCCAAATTTCTTTAATTATTGTAGTGTTTCTGTTGGTATGTCACAGAAAGGCTTATAGAGCTTCGGCGGGTTCTTATCGGTAACAGTCGGTACTGACAAGTTTTTGTTTTATTACAGGCTCTTTTTTAAAAGCAAACTATTATCGTCAAGTTATCGGTATGTTATTTCCTTCTTATCGCTGAGTCATCGGCTTCTTTTGGGTTTCTAATCGGCTTATTATCGACGGTTTACATATGCGTCATCCATTTTATATTGAAGTTTAATTGGTAGCTGTTTCATAACAAAGAAATTAGTCGTTGAGGACAAAACGATAACACGCCAATAAATTGGTAACACTCCGCTAACGATTCGATAGCTTTTCGATCACATTTTAATAACAAATCGATGACTTTTCAATAAAAAATCGATTACTTTTCGATAGCACGATAATAAGAAACATATAACTTTTCTATAGCATAACTATAAATTTTTGATAAAAAATCAATTACTTCCCGAGTAAAAAACGATATCTTTTCTATAATTAATCAATAGTTTTCCGTTAAATCATCACTAAAAAAGGTCGCAAACTCATCAACAACTTTTGTTATGCAAAGCGAATTTGTGGCCCTTCGATAACAAGCCGTTAACTGGTCGATAAGAAATAGATAATATATTTATAACTCGTAGATAACAAAGGGATAGCTCATCGATAACAAACCGTTAACACTTCGATAAAAAATTTATAGAAATATCTCCTAAGTAATTAAGGGTATTTTTGAGTTAATTTCCGAGCCCTTTCGAACAATTTGATTTATCTGAGTTTTTTTGACTCTTTTTTAGACTCCATTCTATTTATTGGAGTCTTATAAATTACTGTTTTATCAAATTAGGGGAAAATACTCCGTCAGGGGTCATAAAATAGAATAGAATTGCCCTCTTTGATAAGCTCTTTTCAGGGCTTAAACAAGAATAGTTCATTTTGTGCGGACGTACCTAACGGAGGCATACAAATTTTCCGATATGACTCCGCTTCAAAATAATATATATCTAATCTCCTCCCTTAGTGAGTTACAGAACAGTTTTGAAGTCATTTTGGATAATTTTTTCGATTCTTTTAGATGAACTTCAACAAAAGAGCATTTTTAAATGCTGTGACAGTGAATATCGGAAAAATTTTACAACGTTCATTTACGATACTGAAATATAAAATAATAATTCCAATCAAGGAAGTCTAAGTTGAAATCGTAGTATGCTTGATTTCCAAATATGGCTTTTAATAAAACTCCATACCAAAGAGAGTTTCCTTACTTACTCACATTTCATTTCGAACGGAGAAAAATGTTCAATGACGTTTCACGTGTTTTGTGTTTGCTGCTTTTGTTCTTTTATGGTTTGTGTTTGTATGCAACTTCTAGTTTATTTGTTGTATATGTGTGACTGCTCTGTTTGTTTTTTAGCAGTTTTAAAAGTTCAAATGTTTCGTCAGAGATAGAGCTTGCTTGTTTGTTTGTTTATTATTCAACATCGAAGTTATATATTTAAGAAAATTTTAAAACTGAGAACAAATAGGCACGGCCTATCCAACAGTTCACGGGTTAAGTCAAGGTTATAAATTGGAAAACGTTAGACAAAGCAATTGAAGATTAAGATGCCGGCATTGGAGACGAGGCCTAAATTCAACCAAAGATAATATAAGCTGTCAACTTGAGAAAAAAAATTTTTAAAATATAACTGACTAGTGATGCTATTTTTCGTATAGGCATCATCGAGTAGAATACTAATCAGGGCGAAAAATTTTCAACAATATGCAAAATTTTGACCTAAGAGCCGGATTTTCGTTACATGGCTCACGCATACGCCTACATAGCATAATAGGGTATATCAGCTGATATTTCATGCATTCAGAGCTGAAAGGAGATCAGATTTTAGAGCCTTCGGCTATAGTTTGCCGCAGTTATGGATTTTCTATTCTTGCGAAAATATTTATACTGTAATATATAGTTATAATATGCTCTTTATGTCAGCATTAAGGCACAACAGAAAAGCGTGCAAATCTTTAGACTTCAATGCCACATTATGTAGCTTCCGTTACTTTAAAGAAGAAGCACACAGTCGATGAGAACTTATCTTAAGCATTTCCGAAAGCGCATGACTTCCTTGAGATTCAATTTCATGTTTTGATGCAATAGAATAAAAAAATGAGAAAAAGGGCAAACGTCAATTTTTTTCGCAATAACTTTGCAACCTCGCTTAAGAAGTAAATGTCCTTAAGTAGGATGTGTGCGTGTAAGCAAGTGCGTTTGCAAATAATATCTACTAATACATCTAAGCAAGCAGAAATCGTTATGATGGTTTCCTATCGTAATCAATACTCGTGCAAGGCAGCAGAAACATTTCTAATTAAGACATCAATTTCCGCTCGTTCATATGCATAACTAAAGTACAAGATTGACGAATGAATGAATGGAGGCCGGGGTAAAATTTGGAGCGCAATCAGAATTCGAACATAATTAAAGCATCGTTATATCTCCGGCCACCGTGGTGTGATGATAGCGTGCTCCGCCTATCACACCGTACGCCCTGGGTTCAATTCCCGGGCAAACCAACATCAAAATTTTAGAAATAAGATTTTTCAATTAGAAGAAAATTTTTCTAAGCGGGGTCGCCCCTCGGCAGTGTCTGGCAAGCGCTCCGATTGTATTTCTGCCATGAAAAGCTCTCAGTGAAAACTCATCTGCCTTGAAGATGCCGTTCGGAGTCGGCATAAAACATGTAGGTCCCGTCCGGCCAATTTGTAGGGAAAAATCAAGAGGAGCACGATGCAAATTGGAAGAGAAGCTCGGCCTTAGATCTCTTCGGAGGTTATCGCGCCTTACATTTATTTTTTTTTTTATATCTCTAGAAAAATTCGATAATATAAGTTGTACTTTCAAATATAAAATTATAAAATATATAGGAAGATATTATAAGTAATTTTAATAGTTTTTTCTTTGTCTTGCTCAAAGTTTTACAGTATCATTATATGAAGAAGTGGCTATGATAATATTGAATAACTGAGCTGGTACTAGAAGGCGCTATGTGACATCCCTACCAGTAGATATTGATGTAAGTTATTGATAAGAGGAAGCGCTGATAGCTAGTTTTTTATTGGTTGAGATAACACCTCGTGCTCAAGTAAAAAACGCTAAATCTCCAATTTTCGCCCCGATTCTGAGCGTCACCGGTAAAATAGTACCCAGAACATTATATAACCGAATATCGTTACCAGGGCTTTTATCCGCGATTCTGGCCAAAGTGGTAATGCTGCCATCACCGAAATACTCACCAGTGTCTGTGAAGAAATTTGAAAGGTACTTTTCTTCGCTTTCACTGTTGCCACTTTGGACCATTTGGACCACAAATGGTCCCTTCCAACCCCATCTGGTTCGCTGGTCCCTTTTCTTAAATTTTGGTCCTTTTTAGGCAGTAGCCACGATTGGTACTTTTATTTCTTTTCACTCAGGTAAAAATTCACAATATTGCCCAAAAACTCGCCACACTTTCGTTAGCCCCCATATAATTTTGAATTTACTTCAATGGTACTCTCACCATAAAAAATTGCTCAGTCAACAATAAAATGTACCAGAACAATAACTTTTTACCGAGGATATAAT
This sequence comes from Eurosta solidaginis, assembly GCF_040869045.1. NCBI lineage: Eukaryota > Metazoa > Arthropoda > Insecta > Diptera > Tephritidae > Eurosta > Eurosta solidaginis. The sequence goes on along the minus strand of NC_090319.1, from coordinate 363,904,455 downwards.
TTATGCCAGGCATTATAAAGAAAAGTGTTGGCAAACATTGTGGTTAATTGTTGATGAAATAACCGACTAATCAAAAAAAACTCTTGTTTTATCGGTTATACAATACTATACAATACTATGTAAAATATATGAAAATAAAAACTGCTTCTCGCCTAGCATAGCTTATAGAGAGCACTCTGCCGTGAGCCTAACACTTTCAAAACTTATACAAAGAAATTCTATGCATTACTTCTCGTATGGCACGTTGATATTTAAATCTTTCTCACCCAGCTCAATGAGTACAAGGAATTCCAGGACTATTGTGGTGTTAATCCACGCAAGGTAATTGAAAACTAAGTATCTTGGCACAAGAAATATTTTAACTCGAATACAGAAGGAAAAGATTTGATTTCGGAAGAAATGTTTTGTATGAAATTATTCCCGTAGGGTTAGCAGAACCCCTGAGGCCTGGGATCAAAACTCACACTTACTGAATCTAGGCTCTGATATGAAGTTTAAACGATAAGGGAAAAAGTAAGCATCTATAAAAATATCACTAACATAATTGCCTAGTTTCATTTATGATTTAATGAGTTTTCCACATACATAGTTCGGCAATACCAGAATGCAAATTTTGAACCGTTTCTTACTAAAACCTAACTGCACTATACATTTTATTTCATTGCAATCAACAACATAATCCTAGAACCAAGAGCTTTGTGACCAAAACTATATTCACAACGTTTGGTTGGTGAAAGACATAGACTTATGCTATGTCAAAATATAGTAACATTTTTGGTTGCATTCACATATATTTGTTTGTTCAGCTTGAATTAGAGGAAAGTCTTCACTATGTTTAGTAAAATTTCATATGGAAATATCCTAAAATTTTGTATTTTATACTAATAAAATAAAACAAAAAGTTGGTCCTTTTTTTTCGATGAACTTTGGTCCCAAATGAAAACATGGTGTGGCAACCGTGTTCGCTTTACCGAAAATGTCTCACTTGTAGATACGAGGTTAACGAATAAACGGGACGATGTGTATATGCAAATTATGCATGATAGGTTTCTACATAGGTATATTGTAATTTATTCTGTGAAAGTACATAATGTAAACAAATATGTATAGCAAGGGGCAACACTTTTACTAATATCTTTACTTATTTGCGCTTACAATTCTTTATTTTTCAGTTTTGCCTTTTTCTAAACAACAGCTGTTGTGTTGTTATTTCATTGTAACCACCTACGTTTGTGGGTAAAAAATAATCTGGCTTCTTTCGCGGGTAGAATACCAAAAGGGTGTATAAGTTGCCACATGATTTCGTTACCATAGTGAAGAATATTGTTACCACACTAGAATCGGGGCGTTAAGGACAAAATCTTCAAATTTATCGGGGAACAGCTAAAGTTTCAAATTCCAAATTAACTGTAAAAATTAGCTGAATACAAATTGGGAAAGCTGTTTCACTTACCTTCCTCTTGCTGCGCCCCTATAATACTTTTAATGTATTCATTACGTATTTATTAATAAGCGTACATAGGAGAGTTGGCGTGTATTTCTTTTTCACGTTAGGTATTTGGGTAGAAACTGGAAAAAATGTTCTGTTGATGCAAAAGAGGAAGGAAACAAGAAGAAGTAAGCCAATTTCAGCTAATCTAAGTAAAATCGATATTCTTAATTGAATATTCTATGTTTGTAAGTACATACATTATTGAGCAGTTTACAAATGCATTTCTTCGTATATAAAGAAAAAAGTTGAAAAATACATACTTATAACAACAAAAAATTAATTATATCAGATAACACGATTTGATGACGCACTAAAGACAACCAAACGATGGACATTTCCAATCGACTGAGAGGCTTGCAAACTTTTCCACCAACATGCTAATGTAAATGTAGGTGGGAAAAAATTAAAATAAAACAAGTAAGGAAGGCTAAGTTCGGGTGTAACCGAACATTACATACTCAGCTGAGAGCTTTGGAGACAAAATAAGGGAAAATCACCATGTAGGAAAATGAACCTAGGGTAACCCTGGAATGTGTTTGTATGACATGGGTATCAAATGGAAGGTATTAAAGAGTATTTTAAAAGGGAGTGGGTCATAGTTCTATAGGTGTACGCCATTTCGGGATGTCGCCATAAAGGTGGACCAGGGGTGACTTCACAATGTGTTTGTACGATATGGTTATAAAATGAAAGGTGGTAATGAGTCTTTTAAAAGGGAGTGATCCTTAGTTCTATAGGTGGACGCCTTCTCGATATATCGCCATAAAGGTGGACCAGGGGTGACTCTATAACGTGTTTGTACGATACGGGTATTAAATTAAAGGTATTAATGGGGGTTTTAAAAGGGAGCGGTGGTAGTTGTATATGTGAAGGCGTTTTCGAGATATCGACCAAAATATGGACCAGGGTGACCCAGAACATCATCTGTTGGGTACCGCTAATTTATATATATATGTAATACCACGATATTGTTCCTGCCAATATTCCAAGGGCTTTTGATTTCGCCCTGCAGAACTTTTTCATTTTCTTCTACTTAATATGGTAGGTGTCACATCCATATTACAAATTTTATTCTAAAGTTATATTTTGCGTCATTAAACCAATACAATTACCATGTTTTTAATATTTGGTACAGAATTATGGCTTTTTTTTCATTTTTCGTAATTTTCGATATCTAAAGCGTGAGCGTGGTCATAGTCGGATTTCGGTCATTTTTATACCAAGATAAAGTGAGTTCAGATAAGTACGGGAACTAAGTTTAGTAAAGATATATCGATTTTTGCTCAGTTATCGTGTTAACGGCCGGGCGGAAGGACAGACGGTCGACTGTGTTTAAAAACTGGGCGTGGCTCCAACCGATTTCGCCCATTTTCACAGAAAACAGTTATAGTCATAGAATCTATGTACCTACCGAATTTCACAAGGATTGGTAAATTTTTGTTCGGCTTATGGCATTAAATGTATTTTAGACAAATTAAATGAAAAAGGGCGGAGCCACGCCCATTTTGAAATTTTCTTCTATTTTTGTATTTTGTTGCACCATATCATTACTGGAGTTGAATGTTGACATAATTTACTTATATACTGTAAAAATGTTAAATTTTTTGTTAAAATTTGTCTTTTAAAATTTTTTTTTTAAAAAGTGGGCGTGTTCGTAATCCGATTTTGTTAATTTTTATTTGGCACACATATAGTAATAGGAGTAACGTTCCTTACAAATTTCATCATGATATCTTCAACGACTACCAAATCACAGCTTGCAAAACTTTGAAATTAGCATCCTTTAAAAGTGGGCGATGGCGCTCCCATTGTCCAAAACTTTACTAATTTTCTATTCCGCGTCATAAGGTCAACCCACCTACCAACTTTCATTGCTTTAGCCGTCTTTGGTAATGAATAATCGCACTTTTTCGGTTTTTCGAAATTTTCGATATCGAAAAAGTGTACGTTGTTATGGTCCGATTTCGTTCATTTTAAATAGCGATCTGAGATGAGCGCGAGAAACCTACATACCAAATTTCATCAAGATACCTCAAAATTTACTCAAGTTATCGTGTTTACAGACGGACGGACGGACGGATATGGCTAATTGAATTTCTTTTTTCGCCAAGATCATTTTGATATATAGAAGTCTATATCTATCTCGATTAGTTTATGCAGTTACGTATTACCGTTATGTGAACAAAATTAATATACTCTGTGAGCTCTGCTCAGCTAAGTATAAAAATACATGCATACGTCAAATTTTTCCCCTCTTTAAACGGTGTCTAATATACATATATCTTGCACCAGTATACCTTGCCTACAGAGCATGTGTTGAGTCTGTATGTTGAGGTAAATGCAACATAAATATTGTCATCATGGCTGTTGGCAACATTGCGGTGTAATGCTGTGGAGTTGCTGATGCCGCGACGACACGTTGACATTGTTGGAGACAATTTTGCCTGGATGGCTGACGCAAACCGTTGGCGGCTATTATTATTTTTTTCAGTTGTTTAAAAGAGCAATTTCAAGTGCAATAGCAAAGTCAACAACAAGAATACACAAGATATGTATGTATGTGTAGATATGTGTGGGCAATACAAAGTTGACAACAGTTGATATTACGTGAACGGAATGCAAGCAACAAAAAAAAAAAAAATATAGCAACAACTACAACGGAAGGCGCAATGCCGCGAGAATAAAACTGTTGCCGTTATTAGCTCGATTATATACTCGGTATTTATGTAACACGCATTCGAGTTTATAGAGCGTTTTTGTTGTTGTTACGGTTATGATTTAATTTGTGCAAATTTTATTTTATCAGTTTGTTTGTTTGCATGTGTGTGTGTATGTGCGTTCTTTTGCTGCTCTTGAGTATTGCGTATGTTGCAAGTTGTTGCTGCTATTTTTGGTTTTGTTATTTTTGTAGTATTTGTTATAATTATTGTAGGTCGTGTTGTAGTGGTTAAATAATAAACGTATGTATCTTAGTGTGCGCCGGATGTGGATGTGGCTTTAAGTTGTTGTGTGCTTTTCTAATTGCTTTTGTTGTTGTTTTGTTTTTATGCAAAATCTTTATGCCAAGGTGAATCTTGCGCAAAATATTCATATATATTCATATTCACACATACAAACCATACCATGCACATGGCAATACACCTTACCCATCCCCTCTGCGTCACTTCATCAAACTAACTCATCATCCACATGCCACATACTCACTGTTGCGCGTTCAATGCACCGCAACAGGAAATATGGCAAACTATTAGTGGCATTTATTTATTAATTAAGTGCAGTTAGACACCAAGAGAAGCACTAATTGCTGCACTTAAGTGTGCAAACACATAGAAATGTGCGATTCGAACTTGAGCTTTAACGTACCAATACCCTGTTGTAGTTGCACTCTAAACTTGTTTGTGTGTGCTTGCGTGTACGTGTGTCTGTGCGATAGCAATTCCTTTCTTTTTGCGGCAACGAAACTCTTGCTTTCCGCTCTGACAGTCTGATTCTGATTTGTGTCGCCTTTGGGAAATCGCAAAAGAATTAAAGCACAAATTAAATTACTTAGCGGATAAAGCTGATGTGCAACATTTTTGCATTAAGCATAGATGCGTGATATAAGTCGGTTGATCATTTGTTACAATTAAGCTTACTGGCAGCAGAATAGGGATTAGTAGGTTTAATGCTGGATGCATTATTTTGGCCTGAGCTCAAAAAATAGTTTAATTACCAGAAGTTATTTGTACCTTACTTAAGGCTTAGGATAGCTCTTAGTAGTAAGCTTTTGAAACAAACCAAACCAGGGCCGGCGAAACATAACAAATCCGGGTTGATAATTTTTCGAACCGGAAAAACTTCCCCTTATTTTGACTTTTTCTGTTATTCTTATAAAATTATAATATTATACTGTTTTCAACCAATTTTATTCATCACTTTAAGTGACAAAAAATAATTTTCTTTAAACTACAATTTAAATTAATCTCGTTGTTGAAGCGCGAATATTGCAGCTCGCTTCGAATTTTTAGCAACAAAATTTATTCACGAAGATTTCAAGATCAAGCTCGTCAGTTTGCTTTAAGTACGAATATAGAATCGCGACATGGTTCAGTCGATCTTGCGCCATAGTCGATCTCTAATATTTTTTTACTCTACTTAAAACAGAGAAACTTCTCTCGTTGGAGCAAGTTGACCCCTGAATAATAATCAGCAATTGTATAAAACTTAAATATTCAGGAAAAAGTCCCCATGAAATTACCCACAGAATATAACCTCAAAGTCTTATTTGTTCGTAGCAAAACACATCGTATTAATGCAAAACAGATATCCGTTGGATATTGCGGGCAAGACGGCTGCGACCCATTCGCTGATCAGACTTCGTAATATGAGCTATGGGCTTTTTGACTTTGTTTACTTTAGCATTTTCACCAACTTCGATTATATCCCAGGTAAAACAGGCTATTGTGTTCTGAAAATTTTCTCTTTTGCGGGCTTCAACACCTTCACTCCCTCTAGAGAAGACTGGCTCATGGGTGGGCCGAAGGTGGAACGGAAGAATTAGAGGTATTTTTCCATCAGGAGTTTAGTTGAAATGTTTATTTCCGCCTTCAGATTCTTAATATTTTCATAAATGATCTGGGTCGCAACAACTACACAACAGATATGAGGTGGATGTAATTTCACATTCTTGTTATTGGAAATGGTCTGACATTTCTCAACACAGTAAGTTTCTACTGATTGACGCAGGCTTAAACTCAAATAATGTTTCAGAGGTAGCAAAGTATTATGGTGACAAAACAAATGAATGGGAATGTACATGATATGTTCAATCTATTCCCGTTCTCAAAGAAACAGTCAAAAACTGTCCAGGGCAAGGGAATACAAATATTTATTTAATACAGGAGTAACGCAAAACTCTGAACACTGAATCAAAGCTACATTCAAAAATATATCTCTACTTCTTTTTATCTATTGATAAACCTATAAAAAATATATCCATTTTATATTTTTTATATCTCTGTATCCACTCCAAATTGATACAATTATATCCAAAGAGCAACACTGATTGTAAACATAGTTATTCACACGCACATACAGCGCGCATCAACTGACTGACGAGCGCTGACTGGTTGACCCATGAATCGATTTTACGCGCGCGTATTTGAAAATTTTATTAGATTCCAGGTCAGATCAAAAAATTTTCTTTTGCTTTCGGGGTGGCTAATTACCCACCTTCAGGTCTTCCGGGTGGGTAGTACTACCCACCATATCGACGCCTGCCGCCGGCCCTGAACAAGACAATTAAAAGTCTAGGGAAAATTCTTAACCAACACAAATTTTTGTAACAAGAATTTTGTACTTATTTAATGCAAGTCCAAATGAATGAGTACATTGCTTAATTCATTTATTCGTATTTGATACTCGTATTAAAGTATGTAAGTATGTCAAATTTTAATTAATCATTGATCAAATGTGATATAAATATGCATAAATAGCTCATTTAATTATACAATAAAAGCGAAAATATTCATAAATAATTTGAACTTACCATTTAAGGGGTTTATGTTAACTGTCCCATTGATTTATGGCACCACTGATTTATTTCGTTGTTTATTTATGTAAAACCTTTCTATATATTTCGCTATATTTTTTCGTTTTTATATCAATTTTTGTATGTGTTTTTAATTTAGCAGAAATATTTCGTATAATTTTTATTTTGTAGCTATTAATTTAGAAACTTATTTTTTTGAATTTGCCAGTAATCTTATTGAATGTGGATTTATGATATTTATTCCTGTTCGAGTTTCAGTTAATGACTTTTGTTCAGTAATGTGCACACATATGTCTTAAACTTGACACTTTTATGTTTTATTTATGCTTTAGTTATTGATTTTAGCATTCGTTTATAAAATTTCTGTTTTCAATTATTTACATACAGCGATTTGTGGCGCAATGAAATATTTGGTATTTTAGGCGCTTGAATGACTACATATCTTATAGTCATAAAAAAAAATATATAGAAAATTTAAAACTTTATTTCAAAAACGCATACACAGTACTAAAAAAAATATTAAATTCCCATTCTCAGTTGGCCAAACTTTTAATACATATCGCCAGGTAAGAGGCTAACAAAATATCGATCCACCACATCAGTGGATGATAACTCAGAACAACTATGGCATAAACTAATTCATATCAGTAAGAATACAATTTTTAAAAAATGAGCCATGTCGCATGCTATCGCCAAGTTCCAGAAGTTGGCCGTCCTATCCTAATGATGCTCCTATGAACCTTTGCAGTTCAAGAGTTGTTTCGTTTGTAACGCTCAGAAAAGTATTAAACAGTACATGTACTACACAAGACTTATTCAATTTGCATGACAACTATCTTAACATAAATCTTCCACATTATATGGCTTGTCATAAAAATCCTATCAACAGTTTACGTTTATTGATCTTGTGCTTCAGTATTTCCCACAATTCCTCTTTTTATCTTTTTTATCCGGGATATGCGTTGTTTACTGTCACTTTGTCACAGATAAAACACTTTTAAGAAATACATATGTGGACTATTCTTTCTCGAAAGGTTACTGGAAAATTGTGCTTTTAAAACTTGACCTCAGTTTTGCCGTCACTGGCTTAAATAAAGAGGCCAAAAAATGGGGTCTGTCCGAGAGCGACGTCACTGTTAACAGATGTAAATTAGAAACTAAGGTCAGCAACGAACAATTTTTAAACGTTAATGTGTATTCCATTCCAATGTTGTATTTTCGACTGAGTGGACGGATAATGTCACACTCGGTTCATCCATAATATCAGGAATCAGTGTGAATTAAAACTAAAAATTATTTTGTACCTTATTCTGTCTAAAGGACTTGGAAAATCAACAATCAAATAATGGAAATATGAAATCACATGGCAATGCACCACAGTGAAATTCATTTCAATTCAATTTATTTAACACATTTGTACAAGTGAGACTATTGTCTCTTAAAGTACATCGATATTTGGATATGTGTACAATATAATAATGTGAATATAACAATATTTATATTAATATAAAAGAAATAACAGAAATAGACAATGTATATTCGAGAAAAAAGCTAGAATAGTGTTTTTCGTATATCAAAAAATTCAGACAAAGCCAATTTAAAGCGCGATGCATTGGGCTCATTTTTAATAAAATTAGGTAATGAGTTCCATACTTTGATAGTACTGACAAAGAACGTCCTTGATGATGAGAGATATTTATGGCGTGGAACGATGAGGTTACAGGTTCTGGCAGATTTAGCAAAACATAAATATCGGAATAGGTATTCTGGTTGTTTTTTTATAAATTAATTTATTCAGGAAAATTAGATTGCGATAGTTTATGAAGGTAGTGAGACTGCAATCAAGTATTTTAAACGAAAACTCTGATATGTTGTCAAATTTACGCTTCAAGTAGATATATCCTGCACAATTGTTCAATGCAAGTTGTAGCTTATTTCTAGACTTGCAGTCTATATCACCAAACACTAACCCTCCAAACGAAATGAAAGGAACTATTAGTGACCTGACTAACATTAATTAAACATTTGGAGGAATGAAAGCAGCTGTGTACCACAATTTCCTTAACATAAAATAAATTTTTGATAAAACGTAGTTAATATGATCAACACAGTTAAAATTGGAATTTAGTTTGAACCCTAAACTACTAACGACCGACTCATACTTAATGGTAATATCCTGTAGTATAACCGATGGCAAAATCGCTACTAGTTGCGGACAGTGCGAAATGCAAATAGCTTTTGTTTTAGACGCATTTAGATTTAAATTATTATCACTCGACCACGAAGAGATGCTTCCGAGATCCTCGTTCATCCTACAAACCAAATCTTCAGATAAGCCAATAGGGCGAGATAAATATATTTGTGCATCATCAGCATACAGATGTATTGAAACACTTTTACAGCAATGAGTAATATCGTTAATGAACATACTGAACAAAATTGATCCAAGTATAGATCCCTGAGGCACCCCCGAGTACAGGCACTTCGTCTCAGGGCAACCAATTTTAACTACTACCTTCTGCGAACGATTTGTAAGATAGTTTTCGAGCAATCTTGAAGCACTAGAAGAGAATCCAAAGCAGTGTCGTAATTTCATTAAGAGAATGGAATGATCTACTGTGTCAAAGGCTTTCAAAAAATCTAAAAGTGCCATCACAGTCAAATCACCCCTATCGTAGGCGGGGCGGTTGTCTTCAGTTACCTTGAGTAAAGCCGTCCCACAACTATGGCTCGCTCTATAACTAGACTGGCATTCTGAGAGAAGGTTGTTCTTATTGAGGTGTTCGGTGATTTGGGCCACCACTAAATTTTCCCAGATTTTAGAAAGAGCGGGTAATATGCTTATCGGCCGAAAATCCATTAGCAAAACAGCCGATGGCTTTTTAGCAATAGGAATAACTTTTGCTATCTTCCAAGCATCGGGAAAAGTTAAAGTTGTTATCGAAAAGTTAGTAATATGTGTTAATGTCGAAACAATGTTGATTGCAATAAGTTTTACAAACATAAGGCTTATACCGTTGTCACCAACGGCATTGGACTTTATTGAGAATAGACTTCTTATGACATCATCCTCTGTAACTCCGAAAAATTGAAATTTGTTATTATCTGGTGTGTACATCACATTTTCATTAAGTTTGAAATTTTGATTATTTATATAACTACTCGACTGTAAAAAGAAGTCATTGATGGAGTCAGGGTCCAAATCGTATTTCGAATCATTTTTACATGCAATCCCTACTGATTTGAGATTTTTCCACAAGTTCGTTGTTGGTAAATTCGTGTCAAGCTTTGTTTGAAAAAAAAAAAAAAAATAGAAATAGAAACATGAAGAACTAGAAAGAAGAGGGATAACCAGGCGTATGCCAATAAAGCTCCTGCCGTTAAACTAAACACCGTACTTAATGTAGCACAAATGCATTCGTTTATCTTAAAGTATTTTAACAAAATATTTTTTTTTTTCCATATATTTGCCGAGTTTTTATAATAGCGTGACTGATGTATAACCCTTATACTCTGTCCCGTCCCACCCGTGACTTTATACAAGTTACAATCTTTTGCACTTTCCCTCTCGAGACCTTTTTAACACGCTTATAATAGCTTCACTTGTATGCATGCTTGTTTGTAACTCTCTAGGCTAGGTGCGCAAAGGAAAGTTAGACCCATCTAGCGGCAATTGGCGGCGGTGGTTCAATAACTCCCTACAAAATGATTTCTACTTGATAGCGGAGACACAAACCTCTGTGCTATGGTGCTGTCGGCATCGAATATCTAAGTGGATCAGCTGAGCAGAGCTCACAGAGTATATTAATTTTGTTCGCATAACGGTACCCCGCAACGGCATAAACTAATCGAGATAGATATATACTTCTTTATATCAAAATGATCTGGGCGAAAAAAGAAATTAATTTAGCCATGTCCGTCCGTCCATTCGTCCGTTCGCTCGTCTGTCCGTAAACACGATAACTTGAGTAAATTTTAAGCTATCTTGATGAAGTTTGGTATATAAGTTCCAATGAACGAAATCGGTCTATAACCACGCCCACTTTTTCGAAATCAAAAATTTCGAGAAAACGAAAAAGTGCGATAATTCATTACCAAAAACGGATAAAGCGATGAAACTTGGTAGGTGGGTTGAACTTGTGACGCAAAATAGAAAATCAGTAAAATTTTGTACAATGGGCGTGGCACTGCCCACTTTTAAAAGAAGGTAATTGAAGAGTTTTTCAAGCTGTAATTTGGTAGCTGAGTATGTAATGTTCAGTTACATCCGAACTTAGCCTTCCTTACTTATTTTTTATTCTTTTTCACAAGAGATCGTAGGACATTTTAATTTAACATTATTGGAGAAAGCCCATGGCCAAATGTATCCCCGCAAAGGGGCATCCTTGGCTTTTGCAGGGGCACATGTGAAGTTTTTTTTTTATTTTAGCAGGATGGCATATTTTTCAAATCTCAAGCAAAATATGATTTTGTAAATAATTGTTTTTTTTTTTTTGCTTTTAATTAGCGAGATCAGCTAATATTGCTTTATACAATTGTTTTTATACTCAGTTGAGCAGAGCTCACAGAGTATATTAAGTTTGATTGGATAACGGTTGGTTGTACACATATAAAGGAATCGAGATAGATATAGACTTCCATATATCAAAATAATCAGGATCGAAAAAAAATTTGATTGAGCCATGTCCGTCCGTCCGTCCGTCCGTCCGTTAACACGATAACTTGAGTAAATTTTGAGGTATCTTGATGAAATTTGGTATGTAGGTTCCTGAGCACTCATCTCAGATCGCTATTTAAAATGAACGATATCGGACTATAACCACGCCCACTTTTTCGATATCGAAAATTTCGAAAAACTGAAAAAGTGCGATAATTCATTAGAAAAGACAGATAAAGCGACGAAACTTGGTAGATGGGTTGACGTTATGACTCAGAATAGAAAACTAGTAAGATTTTGGACAATGGGCGTGGCACCGCCCACTTTTACAAGAAGGTAATTTAAAAGTTTTGCAAGCTGTAATTTGGCAGTCGTTGAAGATATCATGATGAAATTTGGCAGGAACGTTACTACTATTACTATATATGTGCTAAATAAAAACTAGCAAAATTGGATGAAGAACACGCCCACTTTTTAAAACAAAAATTTTTTAAATTCAAATTTTAACAAAAAAAATTAATATCTTTACTGTATATAGGTAAATTAAGTCAAAATTCAACTCCAGTAATGATATGATGCAACAAAATACAAAAATAAAAGAAAATTTCAAAATGGGCGTGGCTCCGCCAATACTTTTATTGCCATAAGTCGAACAAAAATTTACCAATCCTTCTCAAATTTGGTAGGAGCATAGACTCTATGACGGTAACTATTCTCTGTGAAAATGGGCGAAATCGGTGGAAGCCACGCCCAGTTTTTATACACAGTCCACCGTCTGTCCTTCCGCTCGGCCGTTAACACAATAACTTGAGCAAAATCCGATATATCTTTACTAAACTAAGCCCACTTACTTATCTGAACTCACTTTATCTTGGTATAAAAAATGGCCGAAATCCGACCATAACCACGCCCACTTTATCGATATCGAAAATTACGAAAAATGAAAAAAATACCATAATTCTATACCAAATACGAAAAAAGGGATGAAACATGGTAACTGGATTGGTTTATTGACGCAAAATATAACTTTGGAAAAAACTTTGTAAAATGGGTGTGACACCTACCATATTAAGTAGAAGAAAATGAAAAAGTTCTACAAGGCGAAATCAACAGCCCTTGGAATCTTGGCAGGAATACTGTTAGTGGTATTGCATATATAAATAAATTAGCAGTACCCGACAGATGATTTTCTGGATCACCTGGTCCACATTTTGGTCGATATCGCGAGAACGCCTTCACATATACATCTAAGGGCCACTCGCTTTTAAAACCCTCATTAATACCTTTAATTTGATATCCATATCGTACAAACACATACTAGAGTCACCCCTGTCCCACCCTAATGGCGATATCTCGAAAAGGCGTCCACCTAATGCCCACTCCCTCTTAAAATGCTCAGTAACACCTTTCGTTTGATACCTATATCGTACAATCATTCTATAGTCACCCCTGTCCCACCTTAATGGCGATATCTCGAAAAGGCGTCCACCTATAGACCTAATGTCCACTCCCTCTTAAAATGCTCAGTAACACGTTTTGTTTGATACCCATATCGTACAAACATTTTAGAGTCACCCCTGGCCCACCCTAATGGCGATTTCTCGAAAAGGCGTCCACCTATAGACCTAATGCCTACTCCCTCTTAAAATGCTCAGTAACACCTTTCGTTTGATACCCATATCGTACAAACATTCTAGAGTCACACCTGGCCCACCCTAATGGCGATATCGCGAAAAGGCGTCCACCTATAGACCTAATTCCCACTCCCTCTTAAAATTCTCAGTAACACCTTTCGTTTGATAACCATATCGTACAAACATTCTAGAGTCACCCTTGGTCCACCTTTATGGCGATATCTCGAAAAGGCGTCCACCTATAGAACTAAGGATTACTCCCTTTTAAAATACTTATTACCATCTTTCATTTGATACCCATATCATACAAACACATTCTGGAGTCACCCCTGGCCCACCCTAATGGCGACATTTCGAAAAGGCGTCCACCTATAGACCTAATGCCCACTCCCTCTTAAAATGCTCAGTAACACTTTTCGTTTGATACCCATATCGTACAAACATTCTAGAGTCACCCCTGGCCCACCCTAATGGCGATATCTCGAAAAGGCGTCCACCTATAGACCTAATTCCCACTCCCTCTTAAAATGCTCAGTAACACCTTTCGTTTGATACCCATATCGTACAAACATTCTAGAGTCACCCTTGGTCCACCTTTATGGCGATATCTCGAAAAGGCGTCCACCTATAGACCTAATGCCCACTCCCTCTTAAAATGCTCAGTAACACCTTTCGTTTGATACCCATATCGTACAAACATTCTAGAGTCACCCCTGGCCCACCCTAATGGCGATATCTCGAAATGGCGTCCACCTATAGACCTAGCGCCCACTCCCTCTTAAAATGCTCAGTAACACCTTTCGTTTGATGCCCACATCGTACAAACACATTCTAGAGTCACCCCTGGCCCACCCTAATGACGATATATCGAAAAGGCGTCCACCTATAGACCTCATGCCCACTCCCTCTCAAAATGCTCAGTAACACCTTTCGTTTGATACCCATATCGTACAAACATTCTAGAGTCACCCTTGGTCCACTTTTATGGCGATATCTCGAAAAGGCGTCCACCTATAGAACTAAGAATTACTCCCTTTTAAAATACTCATTACCATCTTTCATTTGATACCCATATCATACAAACACATTCTAGAGTCACCCCAGGCCCACCCTAATGGCGACATTTCGAAAAGGCGTCCACCTATAGACCTAATGCCCACTCCCTCTTAAAATGCTCAGTAACACTTTTCGTTTGATACCCATATCGTACAAACATTCTAGAGTCACCCCTGGCCCACCCTAATGGCGATATCTCGAAAAGACGTCCACCTATAGACCTAATGCCCACTCCCTCTTAAAATGCTCAGTAACACCTTTCATTTGATTCCCATATCGTACAAACACATTCTAGAGACACCCCTGGTCCACCTTTATGGCGATATCTCGAAACGGCGTCCACCTATGGAACTAAGGATCACTCCTTTTCAAAATACTCATTAACAGCTTTCATTTGATACCCATATCGTACAAACATATTCTAGAGTCACCCCTGGTCCACCTTTATGGCGATTTCTCGAAAAGCCGTTCACCTATAGAACTAAAGCCCATTCCCTTTTAAAATACTCATTACCACCTTTCATTTGATACCCATATCGTACAAACACATTCTAGAGTCACCCCTGGTCCACCTTAATGGGGACATCTCGAAAAGGCGTCCACCGATAGACCTAAGGCCCACTCCCTCTTAAAATGCTCAGTAACACCTTTCATTTGATACCCATATCGTACAAACATTCTAGAGTCACCCCTGGCCCACCCTAATGGCGATATCTCGAAAAGGCGTCCACCTATAGACCTAATTCCCACTCCCTCTTAAAATGCTCAGTAACACCTTTCGTTTGATACCTATATCGTACAATCATTCTATAGTCACCCCTGTCCCACCTTAATGGCGATATCTCGAAAAGGCGTCCACCTATAGACCTCATGCCCACTCCCTCTTAAAATGCTCAGTAACACCTTTCGTTTGATACCCATATCGTACAAACATTCTAGAGTCACCCTTGGTCCACCTTTATGGCGATATCTCGAAAAGGCGTCCACCTATAGAACTAAGGATTACTCCCTTTTAAAATACTTATTACCATCTTTCATTTGATACCCATATCATACAAACACATTCTAGAGTCACCCCTGGTCCACCTTAATGGGGACATCTCGAAAAGGCGTCCACCGATAGACCTAAGGCCCACTCCCTCTTAAAATGCTCAGTAACACCTTTCATTTGATACCCATATCGTACAAACAAATTCTAGAGTCAGCCCTGGTCCACCTTTATGGCGATATCCCTAAATGGCGTCCATCCATAGAACTATGACCTACTCTCTCTTAAAATACTCTTTAATACCTTTCATTTGATACACATGTCATACAACCACATTCCAGGGTTACCCCAGGTTCATTTTCCTTATTTTGTCTCCATAGCTCTCAACTGAGTATGTAATGTTCGGTTACACCCGAACTTAGCCTTCCTTACTTGTTGTTATTGATATTAGAGGAAAATTACAAAATGTACACATGGCGATGGTTACTAGGACATGTTTCTAAATTTAACTTCATCAGCGTGCTTTTCTGCAGCTGAGTATTGAACTCGGAAACTCCAACATTCATACTTTATACTGAAGTTGAAGCAGATGCCTTTTATTCACTCAGCCATATGAATTTTTTTTTTTGTTGAATTGGGAATTTTCGTAATAGGAGGCTATAAAAAAATTATATATACCTCGTCGTTCAAATCTCTCATCTCGTGTTATCTCTGTACATATTTCCATAGCATATAGCAAGAGTCCAGCGATGAGGTGCATATGTATCCGGAAAGGGGAGCCTTTACTTCCCTTCCCAATTTTCTGCTTAATCTTAAGTGGTATTTTTTACCTGAATCA
Organism: Eurosta solidaginis; assembly: GCF_040869045.1. NCBI lineage: Eukaryota > Metazoa > Arthropoda > Insecta > Diptera > Tephritidae > Eurosta > Eurosta solidaginis. The sequence continues at coordinate 363,888,260 of NC_090319.1, read as the reverse complement.
AATGCTCTCCAATTTAAAATGTCAAATTTACACCACAAAATATTTTAAATTTTTTATCAAAATCATATTTTTAATTGTAACGCTTCTTTAAATCTTTACGAATATCAGAAGTTGTTGGAACTAATGAAAATTAATTTAATTTGGATCATTCCAATAACTACTAAATTGCGTTTACAGCTTTCTTATCAGCCAGTGTAAAATTAAGAATAGCTGATCAACTGCTCATAAAATTTCATGAATATCGCTTGAAAAGCTCTACATTTCTATGATTTTCACTTTTTAACGGCTTCCTAAAATATTCCCAACGTTTTTCCTTCAGGTCAAGTTTGAAATATTTTCTCATGTCATTACATCTTAGTGTTACACTATGGACACATTCAGTCTATGTGAGGTGTTTATTGACTGGCCAGTTCAACTTAACATCTTAATGACAAAGAGGTAAAATATTAAGGGGACTCATGTAACCGTATAAATGCCTTATAAAGTGTGTAAACGTATAAATTTATCTAGTGCGTAAACGAGCTGTCAAATTTTGTATGAAAAATCATTTACACAATTTGTATAAATTTACGCGCACATTTCATTGTGTAAACGCGATAAACTCAAAGGAATGCAACCTTGCAGACATTACAGCAGGCATTTTCATCAGAAATCTCCAACATCAGCAAGTCATTTACAAGTATATCTTAGTAAAGACGTTTCAGTTTTGATTTTTTACTTAATCTTGGTATTTTTTAATTTGTATAACAATCAAAAATTGTTTTTTTGACAATAATACAGCTGATAAACAATTAAGTGTATCAAGAATATTACTACGTGCGTTCATATAACAGCGTGTGTAAATGGATATAATTTTACACCTTATAAGTTTATATGCTTTCATGATTCCCCCTATTATTTGCATAATAGCAGCGATGCTATCGAGAACTTTTCTCAGCGCTGCACTTGGGTTGGAATGTTTTATTTTCATAAAAGCTTAATTACATTTTTATGAAGAAGATCAACGAAGCGTTTCCAATTGATATTTCCAAGACATAGGCACCTCATAGCCAACTCTTATCTATTCAAATTAAAGAATCAAGCAACACAACAAAATATCGTATAGAAACATTAACAACACTTTAAAATGAACCACAAATGTAAATAGGCCATTAGGGGAATATTTTGAATAATAAATATCTTTATCTTTATAGCAGACAAAGTTATATTTTTGAATTAACTTTTAACAGGTTCATTTACATAAATTTTTCTTTTACTTTTTTATTAATTCTCTTATAAATTGTCGACATATTTTTCAGGAATTACCATAAAATGCACCAGCGATTTCGCAATGCAAGAAAGGAAAAAATCACACACAGCACTGTCGCAAAGTACGATACAAGTTTGGTTTCGATATTATTTTTGTTTTTGCTTTAACTTAACACGCGACTAAAAAAATATAATGTATACATGACAACCGCCTACTCAAATCGAAATCCGGCCTATTAATAATTTTGTTTCTTTCAGCAAACGTAATGATGTGTAGACAATGTCAGCGACACGCAATTTACAACTGTATATGACAGACGTCAATCAATCACTGTGAGCGGCCACGCAACTAAGCACACATTGAATAACGCACCGAAACGCACTTGCAATGCCAACTTTTAACCGGTTGCCGGTATTTGCTATGCTACTGCTGCTAAGACTTGTGTACTACCAAATTTTCACTGTCAAACCGCACTGCACTTAAGTGAGCACCGAACGAACGTTATTAATGCTCGTATCACACAGCGAGCGCTCCAACGTGTCCAGCTTATTTACCGTTTCTATGTTTATTTATTTTGCTGTGAGCCAATAATTGATTCCTCCACCGACAACCAACTATCGCGCGCGAGTTATAAACAGTAACTGAAGTCGTAAAGTCAAAACAATTGGAAGTATACTGGGGAGCTCCAAACAAAATCAGCAACAGCGGCTGCAGCGCCAATACAACGACAAAGCAGCAGTGGAGCTGTGGAACAAAGTGGTGGGTAAGCAACATATTGTATTTTTCTACACTCTTTTTGTGAGAGAAATTTGGAGAGTTGTGGATGGTAAGTTAACGGTTTTGTTGAGCAACATTTGGATATGTTTATAAATTAGTTTTGAATAAAATTGGGGTATTGTTAAATCATCAGATGAAGCGGCTTTGGGAGTGTTCGAGAGAAAAGTTTTTCGAAAGATTTATGGACCTCTACGCGTTGGCGATGGCGATGGCGAGTACCGAAGAAGATTTAATGATGAGCTGTACGAGCTATACGCAGACATCAACATAGTCCAGCGAATTAAAACGCAGCGGCTGTGCTAGCTAAGCCATGTTATGCGAATGAAAGATGATGCTCCGGCCAAGAAAGTGTTTCTATCGGAACCCGCCTATGGAAGCAGAGGTAGAGGGCGGCCCCCACTCCGTTGGAAGGACCAGGTGGAAACGATTTAAACTCCCTCCCTGTGTCCAATTGGCGCCGCTTGGCGGAGCGAAGGAGCGCGCCTTGTTGGACGGCCATAACCGCTTAGACGGTTAAGCGCCAGTTAAGTAAGTAAGTAATTGTTAAATTAAATAAATTAAATTTTAGAAGCGAAACAACAGCATTATTATTAGGTGGATTTTGTCAAAGTATTTAATGAAAAACAGTTGAGGTACTTAGAACGACAGCAGTCTTCCGTATCAAGAGAGTTCCGTATAATCTAGATTATTAGTATGGGGCGAAGATCTCAGAGGATGACGGAAGTTTTCCGGCATGCCTGAAGTAAGAGGACACTAAAATCCGCAGACCCAAAGGTGCGAGGTGAAAACAAAAGACTGCCGATATCCTTATCAAAGCCTTCGGTGATCATTTTTGTATATAACACAAGAACAGTTTGGATCGGACGGAGAAGATGAGGGCGGATGGTGTCAAAGGTTATTACCGCGTTGGAATGGAATGTGGTCGGCAAAAGTTCAGAAAACTATCTCGGGAAGCGAAACAAACGGTCGTGGGAGCAGTGTGGAGTATCAAGATGGCAGCAGGTGGGTGCGGTGTAATATCAGAGAGTGAGACTAATATGACTATCATAAGATGCTGCCTCCATCGCTGGACACCAACGCATTTGACTAAACTCACATGCTGCTTGTTACGTATGCGAATGAAGGCTGCTGTCGTACATCCAGACACAGTAAGTCGACCTGTGGGCTAAACTGTCCTTGAAGCAAGGCCAATGCCAAGCGGTGGAATCTGTTATGCGGATGTACGATCCTCATTTAGCGGAGTATTTGCATTTGAATCGGTATCTCTTGCTGACTCACCCAACAAGAGTCAACGTTTATTTGGAAAATTGCTGTATGTTGCTTAGCCGGCCTAAGTTTAATGCACGGAACTATTCAAGTATGATTTAAGACGTAGATGAGCTTCTGCATATCCTCGGGTTAGGCAAACTTATTTCAATATGGATAATCCAGATTCTACAGACGCACGATCTTCTTACTTTGTATTTCATTTCAGATTTCGTAAGTAGCTTTGATATGGCCTCTATTTCCTCTTATTAATTTTCTCGACCACCATTATTGCACACTAGAACACTAGAAACTATTCAAAGCAAAATAGGATCTGTCACATGATTTATCATTATTGATGCTTGCTTTGAATGAGTGTGCATATGAAACGTTGCGATATTTTCAAATGATTATATGACATACTTTGTGTTGATGAAGTGATGTGATATTTGAACAGGATGGGCGACGTATGATGTTTTATAATATGATGTGATATTTAAACAAAATGGGCTATAGATGTTGTTCATCAAAGGACGAGTTGATTTTACTATGTTCTATGTGATATATTATCATATGATATGATATAATAGATGTTTCGAAAGAATCAGCTTTGAAATGGCTGTGATGTGATGCGTTATTTTCATAAAATATATAAAGTTATTTTGTATTTCAACAGTGTGATGTCTTTTATGCGATGTGATATCTAAATAAAATATGGCGACTTGTGATGCGTTATAATATTATATCGTCTTGCTATGTGATTTATTATTCTAACTGTACCATTGGGTGGGTAGTATAATAAATTATTTAAAACGAACCTGTATTTTAAAGTTGCACTTCCTAACTTTTTCAATTTTTCCTCAAAAATATTTTATCATATATATTCCAGCTAACTTTTTGTCGAACAGCCTTATGGCCAATATTTTAATGATACTTTGTATGAAAATTTAAAGCTCTCGGTCCTTTTTCTCTGTGATATGACTTAAAAAAATTCAGATTTCATATTACCAAAGATACTCTATGTATGGTAGATATCATTGGAAATGCCATGTCAAGTAAATTTATGTTAAAATATGATGATGAAATATGATATGATAATATTAATAGTTTTTGGTATGATGTGATGTAAAATAGGGTGATATTATAAATTGTGATGTTGATATCATAGGTTGCCAAGTGTTGTGAAGTGATGTGTTATGTCATTTATGTTAGACCAGAGAATTTATACTCAACATTATAAATTCATACTTACTCAGCTATCAATTAATAACTACAGTAAAAATTACTGAAAAAGAGCAACCTTACAATAAGGTAAAGCGTGAAATCAGAAAATGTAGTTAGTTTTTGGTTTCTTGGTGTGGCACAGCTTTTTGTTGCGATACGATATTTTACAGTGCAATAAGATAAACAAAAAATGTATGTGATTGTCTGAGCGAAATTTTTGTAGTCGTTGTACATATATGTTGACAAATAAGTAATATGATATTTCGGAACTGTTTTAAGGCTAGTATCGGGAGCTTTCAGAGATCATGACGTGATTACTTTCGGGTTTGTGTACGAGGTACGTTTGGGATTGTTTCTGGTATTATTTTGGGATTGTTCTTCGGGTCATTTCGTGACATTATCGGGACCATTTCGAGAACATTGCCAAATCATTTAGGGACTATTTCAGATATATTTATGTTGGAAATCCTCAATAGTGTTACCAGCAGAATTTTATTATTTTTTTTATTTTATGTTTCTAGACCACTTTAAGATTGTGTTGATGATACTAGGAAGCATTTCAAAACTATCGTCGGAATATTTTGGAATTGATTTCGCTATTTTTCCACTAGTATTTCGGGATAGTTTTGAAATGGATTATGGAATATTTTGGTTTAATCATTACAACTCTGATTCTAATATAAAAATGTCAATAAATTTGGCATGTGGGTCATATGTATAAAACGAAGTCTAAGCGTTGTAAACAATCGGGTGAATAAAATTTCACTTTTTAACTCTACAAAATTTAGTGCTTAATATTTTTCATACGGATGTTGCAGCTAGTAAATGCTTATATATAAACAATTTATTATTGAGGTTTGCTGTTAGCTCCAGTTTTTTGCAGTAGAGTGTAAATTGAAAAGGCGAACTTCCCAATCTGAAAATTAATTTTAAAAAATATTCAAATAATTTTTTTTTAATAGAAAAAAAAAATATAACTCACCGATATACCCGTAGCTAAATTAACATAGAATAGCTTCAAACATGAAAATCTCAAAGGTATTTGCGCACGTTGTATAAAAAATAAAATCGTTTTTCTATAACGCCTTTCGCGGTCGATCCAATTGAAATGAAAAATCGCATAAGGCAGCTGATCACAATCGGCAATAAGATTCGAGGCCATATAAGAACAACGTAAAATTTGTATTAATTGACAACAGAAAAATGCAAATGCAATAATATTTTCCGGAAATTCGACAGCACCAAACCAATTGAGCATAGTTGTGGCGCTGGTGCCAAATTGTACTAAAAGCGTAATAGAAATTGCAGGAGCAACCAAATTGGCAATACTGCAATCGAGTACAAAAGAAATAATATTAACAACAATAAAATTAAAATATACCTTCTATTTTCACATAACTTACTACTTAATCTGGCGATGTGTTTGAATGCAAGCCAAAAGTTTAGCATAATTTTCATCTTCGCTCATTTCACGATTTTTACCCAAACGTGCAACACGCGCCACCAACAATTGCATATGTGTGCGCATTATTGAAATATAAACTGGTGGATAAGTATCAATGCTCAATTGATGTAGTAATAAAATAAACATTACAACTATATCCCATACGACCACACACCAATATTCCCATTCTGTACGTTCTATATTGAAATATGGCAACCAAATTGACAATGGATTACGATGTTGAAACACACCCAAAGATATTGTGGATATCTCAAAACCATAATAAGGTATACAAAATATTGCCACAATTTTACAACTAGTTTGTACGCATTTGCGTATTTTCATTAAATCTTCTGTATGCGTATAATTTTGATCGAGTTCATCGAGTATGGCAAGCGCCTTCTTCAAACGTTTCATATACCAAATAATCACAATGACTTTTATCGAAATGCCTGTCACTTGCACTGCATTTTGTATAGCCGAAAGCAATTCATTCTTATTCAACTTATCCAGTGAACTTATATAACCCATATGAAATGAAAATGGACAAAAGAAAATACAAATGAAATTTGCTGTTGTTGCATAGAGCGTGTACAAATGCGTTTTATGTTCTGGTGGATTTGTGCCAGCGTAAGTAAAAATATTGAAGATATAAATTAAGGCATCGCGCGATTTAAAAATGACACGTCCACGTCCACGCAATAACTCTAACATAATGCTTTTCAATTTTAATTATTTGTTTGAAATTGTCCGTTTCTGAAGAAATCAATTAATGAAATGTCCTTAAACTGTGCTTGACACTCAATGCACAAACGCTTTTATACGTAGCGCGTAGCATATTCGTGCAGGAGGTTGTGCATATTAATAATATAATCGGGTGTTAATGTGGGCAGTATGTTACACCTTCATACGCCTGATACTGCGTTGATTTAACCCATTGACTGATATGTAGTGTATTGGTACAGTGGAATTTTACGCAGCATTAGTTATGGAAATTTCGGAAATCCTTAACTGTTGCTTACTTTAGGTGCAATTTTGTGGAGATCCACACCAAAACGCAACATTTAAAAATTTCAAAAAAATTACCTTTCTCAGCAGATTTCTTCTACTTGTAGATTTCAATGGTAAACTTGAATGCCAAATTAAAAAATGCAACCAAATCTTGAAGCCATCAGGTAGTACTATATTTAAATTATTTTTTTACAAAGGTAGTTATCACCTAAACAACAAAGTCGCTAATTTGGAGGTTAAATAATTTTTGCAACAATTTTATTTTTTCCTATTTACATGTAAATTCATATCAAAACAAAAAATTTACATACTATACTGGTCGCACCAAAACGCAACATTCACATGTTTAATAGATTATAATGGCATTAGGGAGATATAAATTTAAAATAAAAATACGCCCTTCATTTTATGCTTATTAAGGCAGACTTAAAGTAAATAACTACAAGGATTTGATAATTTTCGAAGAGATTTTAAGCCGAACTTCTCTTCCAAATTGCGTTGTGCTCGCTTTAATTTTTCACACAAATACATGTGTTATGCCGACTCCCAACGGCATCAGCAAGGCAGATGAATTTTCACTGATATACTTTTTATTGCAGAAATATACTTTTTTAGAAAGACTTTTTTCCAATTTAAAAAAATTGGTTTCGAAATTTTCGATGCAACCTCTTTCAGGGCTTGCATCTCACGGTGGAGAGCGGAGTACGCAACTATCACACCACGCGGCCGCAGCCAAGGCAGGCTTACCCCATATAAAAATAACCTACTTTCATTTGTTATCAATGGTAAAATAAACTTTGCGCCTATTTTCTAGAAACTTTTTATATTTAATGTTTCATTTTTTGTGAACCTTCACATATTTACTTTGCAAAGCAAGATACGCCCGCTCCCAGTCAGACAGAAAATCACCAAAACTTACCTAAATTTAAAAAAAATTTAACCTTTAACTAAACTATTAATAATTGAACATTTAAACCATAATGGGAATCTCATTTATTCTCTTACACGGGCCATAATATAGCATACAAAGGCAGACGTATGAGAAGGCCCGCGTTAAACTGAAGAACTGAAGCCGACTTTAGTAAATCGGATTTCCCAGTAAACAGTTGCGATTTTCAAACTTTTTCAATGCTCCATATTGGTTAAATATCTGCAAAATCACAGGAGTGAGCTTTCTCTAAGCTACTGGACCAACCACTTAAAAATACACATCCTCAAGGGTTTTTTTACAATCAATTCACTGTAAATATGACAATAGAAAGTGGTCATGCTGTCCTAAGTTCCGTAATTTCAAAAACTAAGTAACAGGGCAAATACAGAGTAGTAAAAGGAAAATTAAGGAAACTTAGTCTTTAGTATGGTGCAGTGACATAAAGTCAACGCCAAAAGTTTGTCTTATTTCAATGGAATCCTTACTGTCCTAGCTTTTGAACAGATTTTTCACTTAAATAAAACCAGAATCAGGACAGTTAGTGACACAGAAAGAAACTTTCTGAAATTTTTTCGCTGATAATAAGTTCTTATATCAGAGAGAGCCTCACTGAGCCAGTTTTCATCCGATTTATCCCTAGAATGGGAGCTCAATATAGGAAAAAGGGCACCGTCTCCGAAATTATTATATATAAAAAATTTTGTGCTTATGTCGACTTGAGAAAAGAGAGTTGATCTTATAACCATTTCTGAAAAGCAAGAGTGATATTTGACGTTGTGAACATTTCTAACAATCAGAACTTTAATTAAATTTGTGGTCATTTAGAACGGTCGAAAGGTCAATTGATTTTATGGCCATTGACCTAATGTGACCCCTGAATAAAGAACTATCAAGCTGATTCAGGTTGGATCCCCTCAGGTTTTCATTAAAAACTGAAAAAGCTTTCTCGTTGAGAGTATAGTGTTTCTCGCTTTGGATTTTTGTGAACGAGGCAAACTTCAAGCAACTTTAAAAACTCAGAATAAAGTGTATGTAGCTATAATGATATTGAAAACCAAATGCAAACTATTCAATTAAGATCAACGTTTAAAGCAAAAATACTGAAAATTAATTCATAAAAGTTCATACCGACCCTCCCCAAAGTCACTAGCGCTAGAATTGAAATTTGTTGGAACTGGTTCAAAGTTTACTGCCGGGATATTTGAAATAATTAACAACGAATTATTTGATATGTAATTTTGGTTTTCTTGTGTGGGAATATAATGCGTGTTTAAACTGTAAAAGCTTTTACTAAATAAATTAACAATTTCATTACCTGTAAAATCCATACTATGACAATGTGGAAGCAGTTAAAAGAAGGTTTAATTAAAAAAGTTCAGCAGCGTTTAGTACATTTCTTTTATTGTTTAGACTTTTTGTAAGTAACATACAGATATATGTGTATGTACACATGAGCGGATCCAAAGATGCATTTTATGGGGGAACGTTTCGAAAAAAAAACTCGATTTTTTTGGAAGATATTGTCGACATAATCGGTGGTAGCACTGAACGATTTGTTTTATATCCTAATCAAGTCAAGCGGAAAAATCGGTAGTCTCAACCGAAAAAAAGTTTATGCCAGCATTGCTCATCCATTCATTGGTCTATTCGTCAGCATATTTGTCCGTGGGGTCATCATCTTACGTTTTTTTTTCAATAACTGTTATTTAAAGAGATGTATTATAATGAAATTCAAAACACTACTTCTTCAGACCGCGACTAATACTCCTGTAAGAAATACTATTTCAAAATGAAATACAGTTCTGTGATAAATCAATACTTTACGAGATATTTCTGCCATTTATAAGGCTACACTGCTAAAATTTTATGTGATCAGCTTGGTAAGGTTGACTTAAAACTGAAAAAAGCGCGTAGCGATGCCTACTGAGGAGCCCGAACCTTTTGAAAATCTTTGCATCGACTTAAAGACGTTTGAAGATGTGTATATGTGTAATCCTATTATTATTATTATAATTTTATTATTTTTTTTTTTTTTCCAAATAGTATTTCCCTAGACAAGAATCACAAAATCGGTTGATTACCACACCCACTTTCTATATAAAAATTTAAAATAAACATATAGAACACATATACAAAATGTGAGATCTGTAGCATCTAACCCTTCTTTCCATGGATTTGGCTAAGAAGAAATTTACATTGTTCTTAAAAATATATTTGCACAGTAATTTTAGATAATCATAAATCGAGTGAGGGCGATCAACCTCGGTATTTCCCGAAATATTTTCATCTCCAGCTCAAAGGTTAAATATTTAAAGATCCATAAAGCTACATAGCTGTAACCCGATCGAAAAATACGACACAGCGTATAGGAACAATTTAAAATATTACCCAGAAGTCGGCGAAGGACGGAAGGTTTCAAACCTGTGTCAAATTTTTGCCATAACCAACAGGGCGATCTGGTAACCAATGTCCTGAGAGTGCTCAGACTCTAGAGAGAAGTCGTCTACGTCTTCACAAATAAAGGCAGCGTTGAATCACCCAGCTATGTTGATAATGTTAAACCCGCTCTTCACAATAATTACTACTGGAGCATTCCACGGTTGGTACGGGACAAATCGTAAACATTTTTTCATTTTTAGGCCTTAACTAAAGAAAGACTATAACTTTTACAGACAAAGTTTTTAGTGCATTGGGGTTTTATGGTACATGTGTAAATAAAAATAGAAACCTGCTCTTGAAGTATTTGCATAAAGGTGCGAAAAATCACTCGGTACTAGGTAGGCATTTGAAAAATTAAGTCCTCTCTCGGTCACTTATCGTACCAGTCCTGCTATATGGTGCAGAAGCATGGACCATGACAACATCAGACGAAGCTACTCTGGGAGTGTTCGGGAGAAAAGTTCTTCGGAAGATTGATGGACCTCTACGCGTTGACGATGGCGAGTACCGAAGAAGATTTTTTGATGAGATTTGTGAGCTTTACGCTGACATCAACATAGTACAGCGAGTTAAAGCCTATCGGCTACGCTGGTAAAGCCATGGTATGGGAATGTAAGAAAATGTTCTTATTATTTATTATTTAAATTCCTTTGGTGTGTCAAATTAGGAAGAAAGTAATATATAATTTCCGTTATAGTTTATCAAATGAAAAACATATATCGCTTACGCTTGCTAGGTGACGTGCAATTTAATGTTAGTTGCTTTAACGTCAATTGATATTATTTCTGTTTTGCAAGAGAGTGAATGTCAATGACTTTAATTCGAAAGAGAATTAATATGAAGAAATTAACGCAATTGAATTAAAACAAGTAAGGAAGGTTAAGTTCGGGTGTACCCGAACATTACATACTCAGTTGAGAGCTGTGGAGACAAAGTAAGGGAAAATCACCATGTAGGAAAATGAACCGAGGGAAACCCTGGAATGTGTTTGTATGACATGTGTATCAAATGAAAGGCATTAAAGAGTATTTTATGAGGGAGTGGGCCATAGTTCTATAGGTGGACGCCATTTAGGGATATCGCCATAAAGTGGATCAGGGTTGACTCTAGAATTTGTTTGTACGATATGGGTATCAAACGAAAGGTGTTAATGAGTATTTTAAAAGGAAGTGGGCCTTAGTTCTATAGGTGGACGCCGTCTCGAAATATCGCCATAAAGGTGGACCAGGGGTGACTCTAGAATGTGTTTGTACGATATGCGTATCAAATTTAAGGTATTAATGAGGGGTTTAAAAGTGAGTGGTGGTAGTTGTATAGGTGGTCGCCTTTTCGAGATATTGCCATTAAGGTGGACCAGGGGTTACTCTAGAATACGTTTGTATAATATGGGTATCAAATGAAAGGTGTTAATGAGTATTTTTAAAAGAGAATGGGCCCTCGTTTTATAGGTGGTCGCCTTTTCGAGATATCGCCATAAAGGTGGACCAGGGGTGACTCTAGAATGTGTTTGTACGATATTGGTATCAAATTAAAGGTATTAAAGGGAGCTTTAAAAGGGAGTGGTGGTAGTTGTATATGTGAAGGCGTTTTCCAGATATCGACCAAAATGTGGACCAGGGTGACCAAGAACATCATCTGTTGGATACCGCTAAATTATTTATATATATAATACCTGCCAAGATTTCAAGGGTTCTTTATTTCGCCCCGCAGAACTTTTTCATTTTCTTCTACTTAATATGATAAGTGTGACAACCATTTTACAAAGTTTTTTCTAAAGTTATATTTCGCGCCAATAAACCAATCCAATTACCATGTTTCATCCCTCTTTTCGTATTTGGTATAGAATTATGGCATTTTTTTCATTTTTCGTAATTTTCGATATCGAAAAAGTGGCCGTGGTCATAGTCGGATTTCGTTCATTTTTTATACCAAGATAAAGTGAGTTCAGATAAGTACGTGAACTAAGTTCAGTAAAGATATGTCGATTTTTGCTCAAGTTATCATGTTAACGGCCATGCGGAAGAACAGACGGACGACTGTGTATAAAAACTGGGCGTGGCTTCAACCCATTTCGCCCATTTTCACAGAAAACAGTTAACGTCATAATATCTATGCCCCTACCAAATTTCAAAAGAATTGGTAAATTTTTGTTCGACTTATGGCATTAAAAGTATCCTAGACAAATTAAATGAAAAAGGGCGGAGCCACGCCCATTTTGAAATTTTCTTTTATTTTTGTATTTTGTTGCACCATATCATTACTAGAGTTGAATGTTGACATAATTTACTTATATACTGTAAAGATATTAAATTTTTTGTTAAAATTTTACTTTAAAAAAATTTTTTTTTTAAGTGGGCGTGGTCCTTCTCAGATTTTGCTAATTTTTATTAAGCGTACATATAGTAATAGGAGTAACGTTCCTGCCAAATTTCATCATGATATCTTCAACGACTGCCAAATTACAGCTTGGAAAAATTTTAAATTAAAAAAAAAAAAAAAAATAAATAAAAAAAAGTGAGTTGAGTGCTCAGGAACCTACATACCAAATTTCATCAATTTACCTCAAAATTTACTCAAGTTATCGTGTTAACGGGCGGGCGGTCGGACGGACGGACGGACATGGCTCAATCAAATTTTTTTTAGATCCTGATTATTTTGATATATGGAAGTCTATATCTATCTCGATTCCTTTATACCTGTACAACCAACCGTTATCCAATCAAACTTAATATACTCTGTGAGCTCTGCTCAACTGAGTATAAAAATAAATGTAAGGCGCGATAACCTCCGAAGAGATCTAAGGCCGAGCTTCTCTTCCAAATTGCGTTATGCTTTTCTTCATTTTTCCCTACAAATTGGCCGGATGGGACCTGCATGTTTTATGCCGACTCCGAACGGCATCTGCAAGGCAGATAAGTTTTCACTGAGAGCTTTTCATGGCAGAAATACACCAAAAGAGCTTTGCGAACACTGCCGAGGGCCTACCCCGCTTAGAAAAATTTTCTTCTAATTGAAAAACCTTATTTCTAAAATTTTGATGTTGCTTTGCCCGGGGTGTGAACCCAGAGCATACGGTGTGGTAGGCGGAGAACGCTAGCATCACACCACGGTGGCCGCAATTGAATTAGCGTCTATATAATAGCGAATTAATGTCAAAAATATTGTTTTACGTCGTTGACGTCACAAGTCACCTATAGCACGATACCATTTCAAAAAAAATAATTGCATTGATGTTTTTTATTTCCGATGAAGAAAATAATGTCAATCTACTTTGATTCCATTGACACTATTTCACGTCACTGTTTACTTTTTAATGTTTTCCGAATGAATGAAGATGCTCTATTTCAAAAAGTGCTTCATTCTGTAGAAACCTTGCTGCGGCTTGCAGAGGATGGTCCAATGGGAAGGCATGACAAGTGTCCCCAGATGATGGAGCACCCCTATAAAAATAGGAGTTAACAGGTTTTTTGGTAGCGAATTTACAAAACTATTCATTTCAGTTTATCTGCACTGCAGCTTCTTTTCGAAAATTATGCAAAATATCTTTGTGTTAGCAACATAACAACTTTAGCTTTAGCAATTTCGCAAAACAGCTAATTTCCAAGAAGAGTTCTGTAGAAAATTTCCAATCTTTATTGCGACTATCACACTGAGATGCAAAACAATGCAAAAATAAATTGTGCAGGTGAAATAGTTGAGCGCGTGCCATCAAAACTGCATTAAAATCAAACACTCAAATCTATGACAGACAACAATCAGCAATGCAACATTTAAGCAAATACTTCTTGTACACGTACAACACCAACATGAAGCGCAAGCGCCTCAACAGGTAGCAGCACTAAGCAAGAACAAAAAAAAAAAAACAAAAAAACGTCAGCCAAGCACATCATCTGCCAAAGAATAAGAATGAGGATGTAGCGGTTATAAAGTGTAGAGGATACCAGTGAAATTGCGAAATTCTCACCGCAGCTAATCTTTGCATTGCATTTAAATTTTATTGTTTAAGCAAACTGTACAATGACCGACCATCAACGTTGGATTCGTTGTATCTTGCGCAGAGAAATGAGAATGAAAAATGTTGAATCCGCATTGCTATTTCGTTCATAGCTCTGTGTGCACGTGCTGTTGCAAGTGATGCTGGTGGCAATTGGTTTTTCATTTCTACAACATTTTCTTTATTTTTAATATGAATTCAGCAAATAAAAAAATAATTCGTCTTAGTACTCCTCCATCCAGCTCTCTAGCTGCATCCGTTCTTTTTGTGCTTTCCTTCAACTTACTTGCAGTATTGCACATTTCAATGCCACACACGAGCATAGAAGTTATGACAGCACCAGCACCTTCCTTGCCTTGGTTGGAAATGTGGTCAAGTTGTTGTTGCAGATACAAAAAAAAAAAAAAACAAACAAAATATCAAGTAGTATAACAACAATATAAGACGTAGCATTAACATGAAACAAGAAAGCATGCCTCAATAAAACAAAATGAGTTTACCAACACAGGTGTGGATAAGAAAAATCAGAAGTGGGGCAAAGCGGAAAATGTGCAATATCACTCATACCAAATTCAACAAGGTAAAACACGCACCAAATTTTGCTATCAAAAATCCATATCAACTAAGTGTTGTGAAATTATTTTTGTGAAATAATAAAAGCCCAACCAAAATCACTTTCTTCAAATTTTAAAAAGAAAAGAAACAAAGCTAAGCAAAATTTATAGAAAATCTGGTCTGCTCTGCAGACTTTAATTTGTGTGATTCATTTTGCTCATCTGTCATACCTGTCTAATTGATTTGTTGTTAGGTTTGTGCGATTTTCTCCACCGTGAAATTTATTAGTTTTGGGTTTCTTTGCTAAATTTTTTAAACGCAATACTTTTGTCATGATTTTTAAATGCTGTTGTGTGTAAAAAAATAACAGCAAAATTATTTATAAATTATCTAGTTTTTTCTTTTATTCTTATATTTACAGTAGGGCAATTCCTCCAGTCAAGGAAGCTTAGTTTTCGACATTTTTGTCACATTTATAAATTTTTTATTCAAACATATTGGGTTTGTGTATAAAAAATGTATAAACCGTAAAAAATTTTTTACAAATGTATTTTGTTGATGGATGTAGAAAAATTTTGACAGTAAAAAAGAAAACTTTCTAGAGAGAGAAAATATCCCTATTTTTTCTTTCTTTTTTTTTTGTTAAATAAGGAGTTGCAAACCAAAACGTAATAAATGCACCCTTAACTTTTTTCGAGATATGGTATCCCATCTATTAGCAGCACTTTCTGAAATCGTTTCAGCATCTTCATGAGAAGTAAATTAGCCATTCTGGAACAATTTCATTTCATTTTTACACTTTTTGAGTTGCAGACTTTGTTATGTTTATATGAAGTTGTGAAGTACTCGTATACTCATTAAGGATGATTTAAGCAGAACTTTAACGCAGTAAATAATTGGAGTCCAAAATTTGTTATTTGTTTCACATGGGGAACCCAATAAGTCCATATAAGCTCGTTTCACTAGGTCTGACGGATTCAGACGAAATTCCTTGAACATATACATTACAGAAGTACACGGTTTAACGTAAGGACCTGCCATTGTTGGCCTAACTTCACGGTGCATCCATGCACAAACGTCCACCCAAGAATCGCTACCTTTGTCCCAATTGATAATGTGAGTGGACACATCATCACCTTGGTGGGGTTGGAGGCCTATCTAATACCTCTTCCATTCTATGGGTCATGGTACCCGGTTGCAATGCAACTCCACATTCGAGCTGACCAACTCTTACTGCATTTCGATATCAAACCACAACCACCACGATGCTCCCAAAGGGGCCTACCGCAATAAACAGAAACGGAGCAAGCTCCGTAGGCTATCTGTTCCCCGTGGTACCACTTTAAAGTATTGATATGACTTTCGCAGCCGAAGCTACTACCGGTTGCGCATCCACCTACTCCGGACGGCGCCAAGAAAAAAAAATAAAAAGATATAAACAACTAAAAGGAAAACAAGATGGGGTTGGAGCCCCAATTCACACACACAGACACACATCCATTCATACTAACCACCACCATTAGACACCAAAATGAGACGCCGTCGAAAAACTTTAACTGCAAACGCATTCAACAAACTAACCAACCGATTATTGGATAAAGCCCCACTTACATTAAAACCATTACTACAAATTTCAATCCCAAAATTATTCAAATTTCTAACGTCTGAGTACTCCGGACATTCACACAAAACATGCACCCAACTTTCACTCAAAACTCCACGCACACAACGCTCCGTTTGGCTCAGGCCTCTCTTATGGAAAAATATATTGAGAGAACCATGACCCGTTAGCAGAAAACCCAGACTCAGACTAAATCTGAAATCTGGATTCTCTGCCACAAAAGAAACGTCCCGAATGTACTCATACGTTACCCTTCCTTTAGAACTACAAATCCAACGTTCTTCCCACTTAGAATTTAAAACACCGTCCAAATGAATTTGGCTCGCCAACATTCCCCTCTCAAAATCACCATCAGTACAGTACAGTCGGAAAGTATTAGAACAAGATAAAAAAGATGTTGTTGTTGAAATAGCTTCAGGATTTTATTTTTCCAAATTGAAAATGGTCAAGCGACAGGAAATATCCATCAAAATACGAGCCCAAATCCCAAATTCCCAAAGGGAAAAACTATCGAGACATATCCAAATTTTTGAATATATCTCTGTGTTTCAGTTCATACGGCCATTAGTAGATATCGGGAAACTGACCACAATACTAACAGAAATCTGCATCATTAATTCGTGCTGATATCAATGAAGACAATATCGCCCGCGACAGTAAAGGCTTAAAGAAAAATGTATGGTTGGACGCACTGCTGTCAGAAATCCTCTTCTACGCCCAGTAAATAAACAGAAAAGACTGAAGTTCGCTCAAGAGCATATTGACTGGACGATTGATCGGTGGAAATCAGTTTTATGGTCAGACGAATCAAAATTCAAACTTTTCGGTAGCCATAAGCGTCAATATGTTCGCAGAAACGTCAATGAAAGATTCAAAGCAGGTTGAATTGTGCCAACTGTGAAACATGGTGGTAGCTCAGTGATGGTTTGGGGCTGTTTCAGCTACGCTGGCGTTCGTCAACTAAAAAAAAATTTAAGGAATTATGAAAAAAGAGCAGTATCACGGCATACCCCAACGACAGGCAATACCATCTGGCATTAATTTGTTTGGTCGTGGATTCATTTACCAACAAGAAACATACATCAAAACTTTGTACTTCTTGCAGGTGACCTTGATACAACGGAGCGTCCACCACAATCCCCCCATTTAAATCCCATCGAACTATTGTGGGAAGAATTGAATCGACGTGTGGTAGATCTAAAGCCAACAAGGCTTCCTGACATCTGGGATTGTTTGAACGAAGCGTGGAATAATATTCCACATCAAACACTTCAAAAACTTATCGAAAGAATGCCGAAATTTTGCGCTGCAATCATCAAAGCAAAAAGTGGTAATTTTCAAGAAAATCGATTAAAGTTACATACTCACTATTTTCTTATAAATTTTGATGGAACTTTCAGTAAAATTCATTAAAAATGTCCTCGGATCATACATATAACTATGTTGAATATACAACACTATTGCGAATATGTGAATAATATTTTAATGAATGAAACGATAAACTGACAAAAACAAATTGTTTCAGCTTGTTCTAATACTTTCCGACTGTACTGTACGCACCCCAAATAAAACAAAAACTATTTGGTTAGCTGACACACATTCTCCTTGATGAGCTCATAATAAATAACGCAATGTATTACAGAAGTAACTAAGCCTACTATGGTAATATGTCAACTGAGAACTGTTTTTAACGGTTTTATTTAGATTGCCTTGACAGGCCGGCCAGCCGGCCGGCACGAATTTTGTAATTAAAATTTAGCTAACTTCCCGATAAGCTACAAGCTAAAAGCTTCAAACTTAGAACATAGTTCATGACAATGCAATAATAAGAAAAGAACTCCGATAGTTGGCGCATGGATCGAAATATTTAAAAAAATCGTATTTTGTGGTTTGATTTGGCTCATATTTGGAACAGATAATACATACATGAAAAGAAAGCGATATTTAAAAAAAATTGCCGCCAGGTGGCGCAAGGATCGAGATATTCATAAAAATCGTATTTGTGGTCCGATTTGGCTCATATTTGAATACATATAACATGCAGTAGGGTAGAAGTGACATCAAAATACTTTGGAGTTTGAGGACTAAGATTATAACAAATTATCAGGAAAGAGTCTTTGTAATAATGAGTCACTAAATGAACCAAATGGATTTAGAAATAATAGGCAATTAAGACTAAAAACTTGAAAATAATTAGGTAGGTCCTAGGTACTAGTCATCACACTCCTCATCAATTTAAGGCGTTGATCAGACAATTAAATAAAAGCGTTGGACACGTGAAATTTCTAAAATGGTGAGGCGTAGCATAACCTGATTAAAGTTCAGTTGGTCTTACTTATGAATATCAATAGAAATTTTACGCGTCCAACACTTTTATTTAATTATCTGATAAACGCCCTAGATTGATGAGGAACTAAAGTTTTTTTTTTTTTTAATTTTATTTTATTGTATGTTACCAATACTTTCAAAAATGGAGCTCCTAGAAAAAATTTTTAATTTGAAATTAACGACCCCAAATTAGTGTGACACAAAAACATCATAAGATAGGCAAAACGTGCTTTTTCGCCCACCAGTGTAAACATTTAAGATACGTTGACCCTTATGCCCAAAGTTAGGTATGCTAATATTATAAAAAGTTCACTGTTTTAAATTGCTCAACCAATCCAAAAAGAAATGTTTTGCTGACTAGAAAATAGAACCTTGTGGTGTTTTTATCATACATGTCTGCATCTGGCCAAGTTATAAGCAGTTTCGTTTGGCAATAATGCATTAAGTTAAATATTCCAATGTGAGTGAACACATAAACAGCAATTACGACCGTGAATCTCAGCAACATAAATATTCGAAGACGTGTTTATTCATAAGTATTAACATACAGAGACATATGGGGTATTCCATCTCATTTCGACCAATTTTGAACCCGACCCCTTTAGAATTGGCTGAAAGTTTTTCTTCTTTATCTAGCTTACGAAAGACGTTTTTCAGAAGTTTTGCAAATTTTTTCATCCAACTCAAAAAAAGTTATGAATTTTTAAAAAAACACCTTTTTTGTTTTCAAAATGCTATAACTTTTTCAAAAATTTACCGTTTGGGATCATTTTTTTTTAAATATGCTTTTAAATGTACTTTTAGGAAAAAAATACAAAAAAAATTTTTAAGTTTTTTTTTTCAATTAAAAAAAAAATTCTCGGCCCACTCTGGGATTAGTGGGGATGATTGGAGAATTGATTGAAGTTTTTTATGAGAAAAAAAGGCCGAAATTCGAAAAATCTCGAAAAACTGAAAAATTACAAAAAAAAAAACTTTAAAAATTTTTTTGAATTTTTTCCGAAAAGTACATTTAAAAAAAAAAAAAACAGATCCAAAACGGTAAATTTTTGAAAAAGTTATAGCATTTTGAAAACAAAAACGGTGTTTTTTTTTAAATTCATAACTTTTTTTGAGTTGGATGAAAACATTTGAAAAACTTCTGAAAAACGTCTTTCGTAAGCTAGAAAAAGAAGAAAAACTTTCAGCCAATTCTAAAAGGGTCGGGTTCAAAATTGGTCGAAATGGGTTAGAATACCCCATATATACTTAGTTATACAAATATACATGTGATTGCATGCAGGTGAATATAATAAAAACATGTGCATACGTAGAAATGCTGAGTTCACCACCAACAGACAGGCGGACAAATGACTGAACATTATTAATACGCATAAATAAAAGCCGCCAATGAAAGTTTGTGGCAGAAGCGAGAACCAAAGGCTATTGGCCAAAGTGGGTGACTTCCTTATATGCGGTCAATAAAAATGTCAGCTTCTCGACAACTTTATTTACACTTAGTAGCGTACAAGATAGAGTCTGTATGAACAAGCAATAATAAGAAAAAAAACAATAAAAACAGATTGTATGTGAACATATTTACACATTTGCAAGATTATAGTTCAATTTTCTCTTTTACTTGCAGTCAGCTACACGTGCGCACGCACAACTTCACTCCCACTCCACCCGCAATGCGCCTGACAGTATTCACAGCATCTTTTATCATATTTTTGCATGGCATCACAGTTGTGGCTAAGCTTTTTGTCTATAATTGCTTGTATATTTGTATTGATGCATGTAACACTTAAGCGTAGCAACTGGGGCATGCTGCACGTGTAAAACAATAAATTAATATTATTCCAATTAATTTGCATACTACACACCTTTAGCATGAACATTTAAAAACGATTTCTCACGCTGTCTGTCTATTGATTTTTTCTCCGCGCACTCCGCTCTTTAGTGTATCACTGGACGAAATAATCGAACGCTATCTGTAAATTATTTATTCTATGTTTCTTTATATAGAAAGTGATACTTTTATATTTATTGTGATGAGTTAAAATTTGATTTCATTTGTGGCGTGAAATGTGATTTTCTTTACACTGTCACATAAATTTGATGTGCTCCGCCTACCACACCTTAGGTCCTGTTCAAGTAACTGAGAATGCTTGATATTGACATTTATGAAAAAGTTCTTTCAATTAAAAACAAATATTTTTGTGTGGGTCGCCTTTCGACAGTGGTTGCTATTGTTGTTGCATTAACGGTAAAGACACTCACCGATTTTGGGGAGTGTTATCGATGTTGATGGTCCTTTGCGGGATATAGATCCGTATACCTTTCAGTAATAAGCACTATTGAGGTACTAGCCCGACCATCTCGGGAACGATTAATATGACCACATTTAACCTTCTAGGCCATCAATCCCCCCTTCACCCCTAGTATCATGAATAACTTGGGATCTTCAGAGCCTCGCCTTCTAAGTATGTGTATGTTACATTCATAAATGTAGCAGGATTCCCCTCTCGTAGGTGAGGTTGACAATTGGGTTGCGGAAGCTCTGAAGCTATTAACTTTTGTATGGGGCTTATCAACCCCTTGATAACAAAAAGTGGTTTGACAAACACTTCGAAAGCATTTCTGTATCAAAACCGGATTAGTGAAAATCCATCTGCCTTGCAGTTGCCATTCAAAGTCGTCATAAAACATGTAGATTCCGTCCCACCAAAAAAAATTATTATTACATCCCTTATATTAGGTCGGTTGAATGTTTGTCCGCTTTTCATATAAATCTTGAAATCAATTTTAAAGTAACTTCTCATTGAGCTACAAACTTGAAACTTTACAAATAGGTTAGAACACTATCATGATGCAACAAAAGGAAAAAGAATCCGTTAGGTAACGCACGGATCAATTTTCAAACTAGCTTTTAAGGAACCCCCAGCGGGTTAGGGGATCAGAATATACCCGCGGTAGGTATGCCTATCGTAAGAGGCGACTAAAATACCAGATTCAAGGGGATGTGTAGCGCAACCCTTCAGGTTGCCAGCGCAATATATAGCTTCTCCAAACCTAATTGTCAACCTCATCTATCCACGGCGAATCCTGTTCCACTAAAAAATGAGGTTCTGGCGACCCCAAGATCCTCATGGAACTTGGGGGTGTGGAAGGAGGGAATGGCCTGAAGGTTTAATGTGGCCACATAAATCGTTCCCGAGATGGTCGGGCTAGCACCTTAATGGTGCTGTGGTACCGGAGCGTACCGGATCTGTATCGGGCAAAGGACCATCACATCGATAACACTCCCCAAAGCCTTCGGGGAGCAACCTTATCGCTGCAACAACAACAACAACATGGGCTAAAGACTTGAAATTTCACACTTAATTCAGGGGTCGATGACAGCCGATGACACGATACAAAAAGATTCGCTAGGGGGCGCACGGGTTGAGATATTTAGAAAAAATCAAATGGAACGGAGGGAATTTTGGGATTGACTTTTATGTAAGTTCTCATTGAGCTACAAGCGTAAAACTTAACAGATAGGTTAAGACACCGAGAAAATATAAGAAAAGGAGAAAATAAAAACAAAATAAGAAAATTCTAAGCACTTCCTTTATATAAATGTACAAAAATCAGCGAAAAATGTCTCCTTATATAAATACATATTCCTGCTAAACTTTGATTTTTAAATTTTGACATAGAAAATGCAAAAATATTTATGAGAAGTACAAATATAAAGGTGGAGCGTAATTGGTTGACTAATAATATCTCCTTTCCTACCAACTTTCCAATCCAAGTAATGTGCGCTCCAATTTTATTATGTTTTTATTTATCATAAATATTTTTGCAATATCTATGTCAAAATTTAAAAATCAAAGTTTAGCAGGAATATGTATTTATATAAGGAGACATTTTTCGCTGATTTTTGTACATTTATATAAATGAAGTGCTTTAGGTTGAACTGGCCGGTCCATGAGGACCTCACATGAATTGCTTAGAATTTTTTTATTTTATTTTTATTTTTTAATTTGGAATAGAAGAAAATTTTTCAGACACCTGCCATCTGACACCTGCGTTGCCCCATCTGTTGCAAAGCGCTAATAATTTTGGATTTATGTTTACTATCAATCACTTTTTAACATGTCCTCGAGCACAAGTCTTATTAATATTTTTTTGTTTTTGTTTTTATCGGCCTATTGATAAAGGGTTCTTCATTATCAGTGATTTGCAACAGATGGCGCAACGCTGTTAAAATATAGTTGGTAAAGAGGAAAAGAAGTAGCATTTGATCAGTCAAAAAAACCACAGCTGTTTTTTTTTTTTTTGCTTTTGTTTTTGCAAAAATTCTTGATTAAAAACTCCATAGGTTTCATTTTTGAAAGCGTCCTTTGCCAAAAAATTTATTTTAATTGTTATAGCTTAAGGCCCAGACACGTTCGAATTTTACGTCGCTTTAGCGTAGGCATCTCTTTAAATTAACGCACGTTGAAAGCTTCCCCGCCACAATGAATTCAAAAAAAAAAAAATAAGTCACATTTTCATTTACGTTATGAATATAAATGAAAAAACCACATTCTTTTTTACAGAAATACAAAACTATGATTCAATGTATTCCAAGAAATTTCAAGAACGAATTTACTACGCCAGTAAATCGTATTTTTATACTCAGTTGAGCAGAGCTCACAGAGTATATTAAGTTTGATTGGATAACGGTTGGTTGTACATATATAAAGGAATCGAGATAGATATAGACTTCCATATATCAAAATAATCAGGATCGAAAAAAAATTTGATTGAGCCATGTCCGTCCGTCCGTCCGTCCGTCCGTCCGTCCGTCCGTCCGTCCGTCCGTCCGTCCGTCCGTTAACACGATAACTTGAGTAAATTTTGAGGTATCTTGATGAAATTTGGTATGTAGGTTCCTGAGCACTCATCTCAGATCGCTATTTAAAATGAACGATATCGGACTATAACCACGCCCACTTTTTCGATATCGAAAATTTCGAAAAACCGAAAAAGTGCGATAACTCATTACAAAAGACAGATAAAGCGACAAAACTTGGTAGATGGGTTGACGTTATGACGCAGAATAGAAAATTAGTAAGATTTTGGACAATGGGCGTGGCCCCGCCCACTTTTACAAGAAGGTAATTTAAAAGTTTTGCAAGCTGTAATTTGGCAGTCGTTGAAGATATCATGATGAAATTTGGCAGGAACGTTACTACTATTACTCTATTTGTGCTAAATAAAAATTAGCAAAATTGGATTAAGAACACGCCCACTTTTTAAAAAAAAATTTTTTTAAATTAAAATTTTAACAAAAAATTTAATATCTTTACTGTATATAAGTAAATTAAGTCAAAATTCAACTCCAGTAATGATATGATGCAACAAAATACAAAAATTAAAGAAAATTTCAAAATGGGCGTGGCTCCGCCCATTTTCATTTAGTATGTATAGAATACTTTTATTGCCATAAGTCGAACAAAAATTTACCAATCCTTCTCAAATTTGGTAGGAGCATAGATTCTATGACGGTAACTGTTCTCTGCGAAAATGGGCGAAATTGGTGGAAGCCACGCCCAGTTTTTATACACAGTCCACCGTCTGTCCTTCCGCTCGGCCATTAACACAATAACTTGAGCAAAATCCGATATATCTTTACTAAACTTAGCCCACGTACTTACCTGAGCTCACTTTTTCTTGGTATAAAAAATGGGCGAAATCTGACCATAACCACGCCCACTTTATCGATATCGAAAATTACGAAAAATGAAAAAAATGCCATAATTCTATACCAAATACGAAAAAAGGGATGAAACATGGTAACTGGATTGGTTTGTTGACGCAAAATATAACTTTGGAAAAATCTTTGTAAAATGGGTGTGACACCTACCATATTAAGTAGAAGAAAATGAAAAAGTTCTACAAGGCGAAATCAACAGGCCTTGGAATCTTGGCAGGAATACTGTTAGTGGTATTGCATATATAAATAAATTAGCAGTACCCGACAGATGATTTTCTGGATCACCTGGTCCACATTTTGGTGGATATCACGAGAACGCCTTCACATATACATCTAAGGGCCACTCGCTTTTAAAACCCTCATTAATACCTTTAATTTGATATCCATATCGTACAAAAACATACCAGAGTCACCCCTGTCCCACCCTAATGGCGATATCTCGAAAAGGCGTCCACCTATAGAACTAATGCCCCCTCTCTCTTAAAATGCTAGTAACACCTTTCGTTTGATACCCATATCGTACAAACATTCTAGAGTAACCCCTGGCCCACCCTAATGGCGATATCTCGAAAAGGCGTCCACCTATAGACCTAGTGTCCACTCCCTCTTAAAATGCTCAGTAACACCTTTCGTTTGATACCCATATCGTACAAACATTCTAGAGTCACCCCTGGCCCACCCTAATGGCAATATCTCGAAAAGGCGTCCACCTATAGACCTAATGCCCACTCCCTCTTAAAATGCTCAGTAACAGCTTTCGTTTGATACCCATATCGTACAAACATTCTAGAGTCACACCTGGCCCACCCTAATGGCGATATTTCGAAAAGGCGTCCACCTATAGAACTAAGGATTACTCCCTTTTAAAATACTCATTACCACCTTTCATTTGATACCCATATCGTACAAACACATTCTAGAGTCACCCTGGCCCACCCTAATGGCGATATCTCGAAAAGGCGTCCACCTATAGACCTAATGTCCACTCCCTCTTAAAATGCTCAGTAACACCTTTCGTTTGATATCCATATCGTACAAACATTCTAGAGTCACCCCTGGCCCACCCTAATGGCGATATCTCGAAAAGGCGTCCACCTATAGACCTAATGTACACTCCCTCTTAAAATGCTCAGTAACACCTTTCGTTTGATACCCATATCGTACAAACATTCTAGAGTCACCCCTGTCCCACCCTAATGGCGATATCTCGAAAAGGCGTCCACCTATAGACCTAATGCCCACTCCCTCTTAAAATGCTCAGTAACACCTTTCGTTTGATACCCATATCGTACAAACATTCTAGAGTCACACCTGGCCCACCCTAATGGCGATATCTCGAAAAGGCGTCCACCTATAGAACTAAGGATTACTCCCTTTTAAAATACTCATTACCACCTTTCATTTGATACCCATATCGTACAAACACATTCTAGAGTCACCCTGGCCCACCCTAATGGCGATATCTCGAAAAGGCGTCCACCTATAGACCTAATGCCCACTCCCTCTTAAATGCTCAGTAACAACTTTCGTTTGATACCCATACGGTACAAACATTCTAGAGTCACCCTTGGTCCAGCTTTATGGCGACATCTCGAAAAGGCGTCCACCTATAGAACTAAGGATTACTCCCTTTTAAAATACTCATTACCACCTTTCATTTGATACCCATATCGTACAAACACATTCTAGAGTCACCCTGGCCCACCCTAATGGCGATATCTCGAAAAGGCGTCCACCTATAGACCTAATGCCCACTCCCTCTTAAAATGCTCAGTAACACCTTTCGTTTGATACCCATATCGTACAAACATTCTAGAGTCACCCTTGGTCCACCTTTATGGCGATATCTCGAAAAGGCGTCCACCTATAGAACTAAGGATTACTCCCTTTTAAAATACTCCTTACCACCTTTCATTTGATACCCATATCGTACAAACACATTCTAGAGTCACCCCTGGCCCACCCTAATGGCGATATCTCGAAAAGGCGTCCACCTATAGACCTAATGCCCGCTCCCTCTT
This sequence comes from Eurosta solidaginis, assembly GCF_040869045.1. NCBI lineage: Eukaryota > Metazoa > Arthropoda > Insecta > Diptera > Tephritidae > Eurosta > Eurosta solidaginis. The sequence continues at coordinate 363,861,696 of NC_090319.1, read as the reverse complement.
AAAATGCTCAGTAACACCTTTCGTTTGATACCCATATCGTACAAACATTCTAGAGTCACCCCTGGCCCACCCTAATGGCGATATCTCGAAAGGGCGTCCACCTATAGACCTAATGCCCACTCCCTCTTAAAATGCTCAGTAACACCTTTCGTTTGATACCCATACCGTACAAACATTCTAGAGTCACCCCTGGCCCACCCTAATGGCGATATCTCGAAAAGGCGTCCACCTATAGACCTAATACCCACTCCCTCTTAAAATGCTCAGTAACACCTTTCATTTGATTCCCATATCGTACAAACACATTCTAGAGACACCCCTGGTCCACCTTTATGGCGATATCTCGAAACGGCGTCCACCTATGGAACTAAGGATCACTCCTTTTCAAAATACTCATTAACAGCTTTCATTTGATACCCATATCGTACAAACACATTATAGAATCACCCCTGGTCCACCTTAATGGTGACATCTCGAAAAGGCGTCCACCGATAGACCTAAGGCCCACTCCCTCTTAAAATGCTCAGTAACACCTTTCATTTGATACCCATATCGTACAAACAAATTCTAGAGTCAGCCCTGGTCTACCTTTATGGCGATATCCCTAAATGGCGTTCATCCATAGAACTATGGCCTATTCTCTCTTAAAATACTCTTTAATACCTTTCATTTGATACACATGTTATACAACCACATTCCAGGGTTACCCCAGATTGATTTTCCTTATTTTGTCTCCATAGCTCTCAACTGAGTATGTTATGTTCGATTACACCCGAACTTAGCCTTCCTTACTTGTTTAAATTCTTTTTGCGGTATTTTGGCATTGCCGGTATATTTGGGACGTAGCAACGAGGAAGTGTGTGTTCAAAATGAGCTGCTGACGCAATGACGTATGTTAGAGTCAAAAAGACGCATATGTCGAAAGCGTTTGGATTTTTACTGCCAAAAATATATTAAAAGTCTCAGCGTTGCATCATCCGAATCTGAGATTGTTTGACAATAAGGTTCAAGTCATATATGATGTTCGCAAGGCATCTTTTAATACAGATTACTACTCCTGATATGCTTCTATCTTACATGTGACCTTTTACAATTGAGGAGTTACGTGCAAAAAGGAAACTTCTTCAAAAATTACATTTTGAGATTTTCTTATTTTAGTTATTTCAAGTGATAAAGCATTTTTGTTGTTGTAGTATTTAGAACCTTTTCGTAATATAAAGCATATTTGAAATCTAATCTTTCCAATGTATATGTTGACAAAATCCATGCCAATAAAATCTTTGTATGTTCTTACGAAAAATGGCAAATATAAAAATTCAGCGAAATCGGGCGACGTTTACATACACAGCTTGTATGGGAAGGCACACTATTTGGGAGTCTGAGTAACTTAAAATTTTTTGTAAGAACAAAGCAAAAATTTGCACAGAGGTTTATGTTTTGCGTTGTCGAGAAAACAGATTCAGAGATGTAAATTCGTGAAGGTATACAACTTAACCTCTACTTCCTAATGATCTGTTTTACGCAAAAAGTTATCCTTTTTTGCGCGCAACTCCTCAATTATTCTAAGTTCATATACCTTCCTTAGCCTAATGGCGTTGCGCACTTTTACATTGTTTTCATTTATCAGTTTTTCAATATTTTTTTTCTATTGTTCATCCTTAATTTCGATTTCATCATCAAAAGAATGCATATCCCTGCGCAAATTGTGAATAATGATGCATAATTAATTCCGCTCCAGATTCGCATTACAAAGGAATTCTGCAGTATGAATATCGCTATCGTAGAGATTCAATGACGCTCGAAGTAGTGCTGCACACATATGCATACAAAAATATATATATACATATATGTACCTTAGGGTGGCCCTTATTTTCCAAAGTGTTCCGATTCTCCATCTCACCCCATAGAAATATGAGAATAACCTAAAACCTAGAACATACAAAGTTTTAGTTCAATCGAAAAAGGTTTGGAGGTGGCGCAAAGAGCTTGAAGTCCTGAGAAATTACGAATTTTTACAATTTCTTAAATTTGGCCAAACCAACTTCATTTGTTATGGGCGAAACGTAATTTATCGTGTTATTAGTAAGTTCTAGAGATATTTGACTTTCAAATAAATCTAAAGCAACGAAAACTGGTCAAATAATAATAACGTTATAAAATAAATTATGCCTTAAACGCGGTTTCATTACTTCAAGAATGTGTATATAATGTGTATACGTAAATGAGTTTGTTTAAAATTTTTTTTAGAAACTTTTACGAAAATACATTTTTAAAACATATACATACATATATCTTGTGAAACTTTAGCTGACACATATATAATATGATATTATTTCCTAGAATCTAATTAATGATGATTTATTATGTGATTCAATTTGTTTTTGTAATCAGTTACAACTTGTAATAAATATTGTTTTTCTTGTTCGTCATTTGTAAGTATTCTATTATATTCTTCTATAAGTTTTACTCCCCGTTCTGCTGTATCGTTGACTACTTTTATATTTATAACAGTATCCTTAGCTTTTTTATAGGTTTCTGTATCCCCCCAGTATAGTGGATGTACCTCCAGAAATTGATATGATATCCCAAACCGACCAAAAAAATTAATTGTATTTCCTGTTACAAAATCGTGTAGTTCTTTTTCTATAAATTTATTGATTCCACTGGGCCTTAAGTGTAACCTCTTTAAATTTTCTTTTTCCTTGTCGCAGTTGTCTATGCTTTTGGTTTTTTCGACAAGCTTTTTCTTCATGGTACAAGAGACGGCATCATCGAACAATGCCAATGCAATACATTCTTCGGACAAGTACCATAGGTGGTTACAGAACTTTTTTATTGAAATATCAGATATTTTTTTATTAACTTTTCAGTATTTATAAATTTTTTTAATAAAAGATAAGTATTGAAGAGGTGCTCTATGAGGATTGGTATAGTTAAACCAAAGCTTAACATCGAATTGTATAATAAACGCGCATATACTTGCTATCGAATTCTCTTCATACTCCGCTAGTTTAACCTGATCACGAAATATATAAATTTTTAAGCAACACAATGCCTTAGATATCCACCGAGCATGAGTGGGCCTTGGTACACGAAACCTTACGCCTTCAATTGCTCCTAGACATATATACGTTAATTCCAATAATTTCCTATAGTCATCTCTTATTATTTTCTTTTTCAACTCTTCCTTAGAGAAATTTAGAATAATATCTTTGCTATCGCTTAAAGTAATTTCAATTCGTTATTTTGCAGCAAATCTCTAAAATTAATTTTGTCGTTGTTTTTCCAATTTTCTTGAAATCACTGAAATAACTGAACGTCCTTACTAGTATTTACTGGAAAATAACTCTCAGCAAAACTTCATAAATATGATCACAACAAGGTAGATACAAAAGATTTCGCTCAAGTTTTTTTCTAATAACGTTGCAGCTCCTTTTATAACGCCTGTGTTAACCCATCCCGTATCAAAACAACAAGCCACAATATCATCCTTCAGATCCCATTCAAATAACAGTTCATACAACGTATCAGCTATTTCCGAGCCTGTTGCAGCATATAATTTTGGAGCTCCTATTAACTGTTCGCCATTCCTGTAAGTAACAACAACTGGAAGTCGTTCCACCTTTTCACGACCTGTTATTTGTGGAAGTGGGTTTCCATCCCAATGCAAAGTGCCGCAATTTATCTATTTAAAAAAACCTTCTATTCAAAACTTGTTCATTCAAGAGCAGTATAGTTTTAATAAGAAAACGTCAAAGAAATTTTTTGTAGTTGTTTGCAATTTTAAAATATATATTTACGTTTGAGCGTCTTTACCCGAATATCACGATTCACTGATAAACACATTTGCACAGACTTAATTTACTTTTCATATTTGTTTGTCGAAAGAAATATATATTTGGCCCTGTAAATCTGTTACTGATCGACCGATTTTGAAGATTGTGGCCAGTTTAGAAAAGAAAGAAAATACAGATCTTATTAGGGTATGGAAAGGCAGTAAATTTTCGTAGGTTTTGGAAATATGGAAACCTGAAAAACGAAATTGTAAAAATTCGTAATTTTTCAGGATTTCAAGCCCTTTGCGCCACCTCTAAATCTTTTTTGATTGGCCTAAAACTTTGTATATATTCGTTCTTGAGCTATTCGCATATTTTTAGGGAGTGAGATCAAGAATCCAAACACTTTTTCCCCCCTCCATACAACGAAGGGCCACCCTAATGTACCTATGTATGTGGAGATACGCGTGCACTTAATCTGACACAGATGCGCTCGACTTACGTTGATATTGCACTTCTATGAAGCAGTAACTTCATATAAAACAAGCACAACTCCGCTTTTTGGCAAATGAATTTATTTATTTCTGCACAGTTGTGTACGCATTCGTGTAGGCGGAAATCTCTGTATATATATATGTATGTGTGTATGTAAGGCCAGTTGCCTTATCACTTATAGCCAGGGGCGGAAACTGTTATTCCTTTTATAATATAATTCCTTGTAAAACTATTAGTTTTGGACTTTTAATATTTTTGGATCAAGATAAAAATTTTTTCGGATTTTTAATACCAGAGTCCGATAGAACTAAAATACAAATACAGATTTTACCTTTATATGTGGACTTTTATGGAAAAAGTTCGAAAAATTCATGATTCGACATGATATTGCTATAGGGATACCTGCGAACTCAAAAATTTTTACCTAGGACAATTTTTTTTTACCAGGAATTTTTCGGCTTCGAAAAAAAAAAGTTATTCAGGCCTGTTTTGAATTCCGATTCCGATCAATTTTTTCGGAATCGAAATGGATTGGTGTTCTCAATTTCGATTCCGACCAAAAATTATCGGTTTGAAAAGTATTGCCTCTGAGCAGTCGGAATGAAAATTAATTGGCATATTATACATAAATGTTGCGATATTTGTCTTTCAAATATTTTTTTTTTTAATTCTTCATTTTATTTGGAAGAGTTGTGTGTATTTTTTTTTTTAAATTTGAGTTAAATTGGCATAATATATCTTTCTTTAAAAACTTCTATCAAAATGAAGTCGACCTGTTCTGAATTCCGATCCAGCGCATTTTTACGATTCGCACACACAATAGCACGTCTTCTTGCGTATGCGCATCCAAAAACCATATCTGCAGGCATTTTTAATTAAAATAAAATTTTATGATACTTAAAACAAAACACATAAACAAAAACAGCTGATTAAACTGGTTACCGAATCGGAATGAAAACGATTCGAAATCGACTTCGAATCGATTTTTTACTATCGGAATTGAGAACACCAAATAGAAACCGAGTCGAAATCAATGTCGTTTTACTTTTCATTCCGAATCGGAATTCAGAAAAGGCCTGATTATTATTCTCCGTCCCTGCTTATAGCACTGTGTACATTATAGTGCAACACCGAACTTAAATAGACAAAATACTAGTGTAACTCAAAAAATGTCTCATTGAAATGTAGCTCATCCATAAAATACTACAATTCCACCAATTGTATTCGCAAGGCCCTGCAGTACATTTCTAATAATACCTTAACTGTACTCATATTAACATTTGGTTTCCATGATATTTTGTTCTCTAGGACATATTAATTGTAATTAATAAATCTTCTTCACTTGGTTTGTGTGCATCAAGTTTTAGCCAATTCGTTAGTTCCTTTTATTTTCCTTTCTGAGCTCTGCATGGACATATTTACATGCGCCCAAACATTTGTGAGGTTACTTGACCTGTTTTGCAATTAATTTAATATAACCTTAACAACTTGAAAACTGAAACTTTCAAAGTTTTACGGTTAGAGAATGTGAACAACTGTATGTTGCTGCAATATTTTCCAATCTTGCACTGAAATTTTTGATCAAACATGATAGTGACTCAACACAAAGGAAAACAAAAGAAAACATAAGCCAAAAATGTAATTTTCTAGCCCATTAGATTTAAGGCTAAGGCCTTAGAATTTTGCATAATCAGCCTCAAGCCTTAAACTCTGTTATGGCGTTTACGCAAAACAAAACTGAGATACGACATCATTATTCACCGGTAAGACGATTTTTTGAAACCTTTTTTGGACAAGGCATTCTGCAGTTTAATTATGAAATGTAAATTTTATTGAAAAATACTAATTTAGGACTTTTTTAAAGCCACAGCTGAAATCGGTAGAATCAATCATTGATTCTCTCTCTCAACTTCTTCCACTCTCATTAACTGTTTCTTTTACTTTCTTGCTCTGTTTCTTTTTGCTCCCTCCCATGAAATTATTTCGCTTTCTTTATCCGTGTAACACTCTTCACCTGTTTATCTCCTCTGCCTTACATCTATATCTTCAGTTATTCTCCTTGAATGTTTTCTCTCTAACTTTATTTATCTCCCACAAATTGCCTATCCTCCCTAATGGGTCCCTTTCTATCTCTCATGCTTTCAAGTCTCTTAGTTTTATATCTTGTGATAAGCATTGCTTTTTTCTCTTACTCTACCTCATTTTAGTTTTATCTTATTGTGCCCAATTTTGCTTCATTATTTTTCATCAGATCAAAAATTCAAGTTAGAGGAAATTATTCGAAACAAAATTTCAATGTAATAGGATAAGTGAGTCTGACATTTTAAAACTTATATGCAAATGCCTTCGTACTTAATGTCAACATGGTAAAGGTTTGAGTGCGAAAATATAACTGACTTGAATAGTTTCGTTTATCGAAGGTGTCACGCCCACTATTTCAATCGTCTTTCAACGGTACCTAGCATTAAATTTCGAGGCGAATTATGTATAACGCAACGAGTCATTTTTTCTCGTGTTAATCAAAATTCGTATCACATAAGAGCATTCATTCATTTCAAAGACTGACAGTAAACCTGAACGCCTTCATGAAATGTTTTGTTGTTTTTGTTGTAGCAGTGCTTCGCCCCATCTAAATGTGCGACGGATCACAAATTGTCATCAATGTCCTCCATCGGCAACCCAGGGAAACTTTCAGTCTCAACAGCGGTGGACCACATTGCAAGCAGGATATACATTTTGTATAACGTGTTACAGTACCCAGATCAGCTATTGAGCTAGAATGAGGCGCGTTTCCCTATGGAAACTGCGTTCCTCTTCGGCGAGTTCTAGGTATTTTTCTTTAAGAACTGGATTAGCCGGGCAATTCCTGACATAGAGATCCGACGCCTGTTTGCGGATATCACTGATAATCTGCTTGTGCTTTTTTGCTTCATACGGCTGCGTTCTCTGGTGCGTTTTTCCTCATAATGCTTACGGAGATGACCCCTTGAGTCCCTGGCAGGTGTAGCCTCATCAATCAGGATGCCCAGGTTTCTGGGTATTCAACAGAAACTGTTTGTTCAGCATTTCATTTCTCTTCTTAATGAGGAGTATTTTCGCCTCATTGTGTAGGTGGTGTTCAGGCGACATAAGAAGATGGCCCGTAGCGGTTTTTAGGGCAGTATTTTGGCAGGACTGTATTTTGTTCCAGTGAGTAACCTTTAGGCTAGGCGACCATATTGGGGATATGTAGCATACAATCGCCGGCCAATTGCTTTGTAAGTGGTAATGAGCGTTTCTTTGTCTCTAGCCCAAGTGCTGCCGTCAAGAGATTTGGGGATTTTTTTACGACTCTGGATTTTAGGAACAATTTCGTTTGCCTAATGAAACATTTTGATATTATATAGTGGTGAGTGTGAATTAGAGTTACTGCGACGCAAAATATCACGGCGTAATACATAATCTGCACTTAATTTATCATCGATATTGGAGGTAAATGGACTGAGATATGGATGATCATTTATAAATGTTTCCCCTATTTGAGTTATTGCCATTCTCATTTCGTTAAAAAAAAAGTGGTGTACTTTGAATTAAGTTGATCTCGGGATTTTTTTGAAACAACCTGATTTGTCACTTTGACTTGTTGGTGACTTTGCCAAGATATGTTCTGAATCACAGTACTCGTAATAACATTTCCAATCACAGCACTAGCTATAGCAGGAAAAATAGCTGTGACAATTCGAATCAAGGAATCCGTGATTAGTGCTGCGATTCACTGCAATATATCGAAAAAATGCTGCGAGCGGGGATGCGAATCTAGCCGAGCGTAATATAAGAGCGTCCACGACAATAAGTCGGAGATCCTTAAATAGTGTTGAATATGAGATGGGGGGAGTGAATGTGACAACAGATAACACGGTGACATTTAAATGCAGGCCATAATTTGGGGCAAATTGATTGGAACGAGAACTTTTATTGGGCCTATGATGCTGAATAGCAGTCGCCACGGTTAGGAAAAAGAAGCAGATACCGTCGTAGTCAGTCACTCATAATGAATCATTTGAAGTTATCGCTGAGATTTAATTTATGAAAATCAGTCACAGGAATATATTCAAACGTAGTGAACGGTACTCTTCTTCATCGTCGATTGTGGTGTAAATCTCATAATTCCTTCGTTATTTAACAAAAATAAAAGGTCTTCCCTCCATATCTTAATTAAGCACGCAACGTGGCCCTACAGGCAATTTAAAACTTAGTGAAATCATAATAAGCAACCTTGGTCTGCTTTTAGTTTATTCTAGTTAAGATATAACGAAGTAAAGCAGGATTTAAGCACACGAAAAGAAATGACTATAAAAAAAGCTTTGCGCACTGAAGTGGATCAAATTTATGTTTTTGTTTTTTAAACTTGTTTATATACTTACGATTTAGCAGTTTCTTAATAAATCAAATAACTTCCCCAATTAGTGCTGAAATTGCATTCGCAGTACAAATGTCACTTAAGTTTTGTAGAAGTACAGGATGACATTAACCTTTCCGGTTCTCAATAAAATTGTGTCAGCAAGTCAAATAAATAAATTTAAATAGAAAACTTAATGAATGTACGAAGGAATGTAAGTCAGTAATTTTAATAAGAAAATAAGCTATAAAATGATTTACAGGAAAATACTGAAAACACAACAACATTAACTACAAATTTCTTATATATATACATACATACATACATACATATATGAGTAAATAAGTGTTGCCAATGTACATCATGACGTTTAGATCTTCGAACATATTTACTTAGAGCAGAAATGAAAATAAGAACGGAAAATACATTTATCCTTCCTTGAATTGTCGTGTAGTGCTGCATATGTGGCACTTTCATGAGACATGTGGCATGTGTTGAACTTATGTGCCACTTGCCACATATAAGCAGCACTAAAATATATACACAACATACTTACATAAAAATTACAAAGTTCAAACTTAAAATGCAGCACATGTTTGTGCAATAAGAGTGCAAAACAACACAAAAAAGTAAAAACGGGTCCAAAGGATACTAAAAACTTCTAAAGGAAATTACAAAACGAAATGAACTGTAAGTATAAAGATTAAAACTTCAAGTGTGTAAATGCTCAGATCAGAACAAAGACGGAAATTGAAATGGAACAAAGTATAACCTTACTTTAAGGTTTCTTAATATTTAAAAACTTATTTGATACAGTTAAAGTTTTGTTTTTCCTCAGCATATGAGATTAGAACCTCAGATCTGTGGTCTGTGCAACTTGTGATGACTGAAACGTGACATTATCATAACCCTACCCATAACAATAACCATATTCATAACCATAACGATAACCATAACCGTAACCAAAACAACAGCCATAAACATAACCATAACCATGACTATAGTAATAACTGTAACCATAACCATAACCACAACCATAACCATAACCATAATCATAACCATAGCAATAACTTTAACCATAAACACAACCATAACCGTAGAAAGAACTATAACTATAACCACAACCATAACTATAAACGTAACCATAACCATAGCCATAAACATAATTTTAACCATAACCATAGTCATGACCCTAATCATAACCATAACCAAAACAATAGCCGTAACGTTGACCATGACTATAAACATAACCATAACCACAAGCATTATCATGGCCATAAGCAAACCTATAACTATAACCACCGTCATAACCGTAGCTGAAATGATTAACCTAACCGTAATCGTAACCGCAGCCGAAGATATTCCATTAACTAAGAAAAGCACAACAGAAGTTGAAGAGTACAAATATATATCAAGAGAAACATAGCCAGAATGAAAGAATTACAAGGAGTCAAGGATACCAGTCAACTAATAGCGGTACGCACCGGTCTTTGGGCTTTAACAACTATAGCTGATTATGACATATATCCAATTTAATATTCATTAGGCTCAGACGGCTTTTTGAAATCTTCTTCGTAAGCAATTTCACTATAACGCTAGTCTAGTAAATAAGTGTTGTACAATAATGACAGCAAAGTAAGCAATCACACATATATTAGCAGCAGCTAAAAGTGAATTATAAAGAGAAAACAGACACACATACACAGCAATAAACAGCGCATGTTACTAATCCAGACACACACATATGTATACGGGATACAGAGAGAGTACAAGAGCTCAGAAGTTGCTACACATAAATGCTAACAATAGCTGAACGCGAAAAGTTATTACTCACACATACATACGTGAACAACTAGAGGAGAAATGATACAGACATAAGAAATAAAAAAAACAACTTTTTGAGCAGGCTGTTCGTGAGGAGTCTAGACCATAGGATAATTAAGCTAACGAGACAACTGAGATCAGTTTGATTTTAACACGGTGTAAGTGAAGTAAGCGTGTGATGTAATTGTGAAGTCCTGCTACAATAGTAGTGTTGTAAATAAAGAATATTTTTTGCAATGAATATTTTAGTTATTTATTCGACAGCTCAGCGTTGTGAATGTAGCAGAAGGAGCAGAATAATCAAAAATTTCTTAAAATTTTTACAATATCTACCCATCATCGATGACAGCCCCTCTTACTTGTTGCTATTTTTGTAGCCGTATTTTTTCCTGCTTAACTGGCATGGCCGCTCATAAAATTAGCATCACGATCTTCTGACAAAATTCCTAGAAAATTTGCAATTTTAATATTTTAGTATTCTCTTAATTGAATGAACATATCTTATCATTCTAGGTCTTACAATTACGAAACAAAACACTTAATTCATTTTGAAAGCTGAACTGTGTCGGATCTACATCATTAAAAATAAAATAAATGTAAGGCGCGATAACCTCCGAAGAGATCTAAGGCCGAGCTTCTCTTCCAATTTGCATCGTGCTCCTCTTGATTTTTCCCTACAAATTGGCCGGACGGGACCTACATGTTTTATGCCGACTCCGAACGGCATCTGCAAGGCAGATGAGTTTTCACTGAGAGCTTTTCATGGCAGAAATACAATCGGAGCGCTTGCCAGACACTGCCGAGGGGCGACCCCGCTTAGAAAAATTGTCACCTAATTGAAAAATCTTATTTCTAAAATTTTGATGTTGCTTTGCCCGGGAGTTGAACCCAGGGCATATGGTGTGATAGGCGGAGCACGCTACCATCACACCACGGTGGCCACCGCCAGTTCATAAAATATCATTTACAAATTATCTAATATTCTACGTTATGAATTAATGATCATCCGAAATGCAACTTTGTAAAAAGTATCTTTCATACCACTTTCCCACAAATAAAACATAGATATTCGTATAATATGCATATATCGTCCTCTTACGTGCAAAATGCCAGCCTCATTTCAGGATTTTCTTCCGCATAGAAAATGCATTCATTTCCAGCTTCTTTAACCTTAAACTCATTACAAATGGTACTTTAGTAAATTTTGCGAGTTGAATATATCAACTTACTGAAAATCAAGTTTTTTTTTTGTCCTACATATTAAGCATAACATAAAGTTGGGCATACAAATTTCATAAAATAATTTTCTTGATAACAATGAATGCAAAATATGACTGGAATGGGGGCAAAGCTAGCAATGAGGAGAAACAATTTAAGCATTCCTGCAAAAATCTGGCTTAAAAAATTTGAATTTCATAGCAAAGATACTCTTGTAAATATATTCCATCACATAAAAACTTTTGTGTATTTGTTGTGCATTCTTTTGCTTTTCGCTAGCAAAAGGGAGCGAATTCAATATAAATAATTTCGTAGAAATTCCGCATATTCTATGCCATAGATTTTCAGTGCTTTGCCAAAAACTTTGCAAAAATCAGCCCCCTTATTCTTTTTACCCCAAAACTACTCACACACACACACACTTCCATGAGGCTCAATGTATCTCCAGGCTTTTATTTGCTTACTATAGATGGGAAACACCCGTTTCGTATTGCTTCTGGCTAAGATAGTAAGAGGTTTGTCTAGGGAAAGTACATACGTAAAATCCATGTATGTATGTATGTTGTATGTGCATGCAGATATGTCTTGTTTTTTTGTTTTTATATGTACATATTTGTGTCAATTCATTTTATGGCTTTTGCTGCAGCATACTTCATATTGAGTTTAAATGTTGTAAGTACCTATGTGGTTACGTTAATGAAAATTGCTTTATCGGGAGGCTGTTCTTAAGGGTATTTCCCTTTTTGTATAATTACAAAAGAGTGTCCCCAAAATCGTAGCTTACTCAGAGAGAGCCTCTACAATTTTTTTTTTTACAAACATAGCCAAAATTGCTTTTAAATACGCTTAGATTAGCTTCTTTTATATATTTATATGTCTCCTGCTCTATTTTTTACCAAAACTCATATAAAAAATGTTACGTATACGCACCGGTGCCCGTGTTTGCTGGTAGTATGGGTATGCTTTCCTGTAATTGGGTGGTTTATAACAAAACAACGTTCTTATTAATTTACTTAACAATCCAAAATAACAATTTTTTTAGACTTCAGAAGCTATATTCTTCCTTTAATTATACTTTTGAGCTCTGATGTCGTTTTCGAAGTCCTATGGTACGACTGAAGCTAAATTGGAAAAAACAAGTTCATAAAAAACCCTCGATACAGGTTCCTGTAAACCGTAGAGTATATTCGTGCTTGTTATCACGCATTCAATTCAAACTGTATCGGTTCCTTATCCGAAAAAGTTCCCGTTTATTACCGATACATTCCCAATTTGTTTTTGCAGTTTTAAAGGTTTTTATCGACGAGTTATTTAAGTGTAATTGATTTACTACCGCCGAGCTAACGGTTTGTTTTCGACAAGTTATCTATAAAACCGTTATCGATTGCTTAATGGCCTGTAATCAAACAGATACGGACAATGCTTCAAAAAAATATGCCTTAATAGCTCAAAAAACTTTCTGAAAATATCTGAGACGATATCCGCAGAAGTCCAATAAATAATGCCAGACCCGTACTCACTCAATTGTTTCACATATCCCGTAGTACTACAAAAGTAGTCTTTATATGTTGAACCAACGTCAATTATGTTCTTGAGACCCATAGTGAATTCTACGTAGGATATATCAATGTATGACTAGAGGGAACTAAAGAGACCATCCATTCATCTGTCAGCTTGGAAATATGCTTACAGAGGGTATAGATTGTAGGAACCTTTATAAACTCTAGTTCAATTAACTAAACCACAGAGTTTTTAAATGTTTAGGAACAGTAGAAATCCCACAATATTTTTTCAAAGAAGCTGACGCCATCGTATAACAGATATTCACCTTTTTGGTATTGATATTACTTAAATTAGTTATCTACATATATAAAAATCAAATTCTGTGTGTATGTTCGCTGTGGAAGCGTATTTCCCACACTTCAATCATCACCAAATTTTGGTTATAAGTTCCTTCGATCAACGGAAAGGTTTTAGGCTAAAAATAATTTCGAAATATAAGAGGGGCGTGGCACCTACCATACAAATGGAATTTTTGGTACTGCATAACTTCGAAGGTATACATGCCAGAACATTGAAATTCAGTAAGGAGATATATGAGGTCAATCCCTAACACCACCAAGAAAATGTGGAATTGGGAAAAAGAGGGCGTGGCACCTCCCATACAAATGGATATCTCTGGATGTAGTAATGTTAGGATAATGAAAATTGGTAAGGAGCTATATGACGTTAAGTCCTAACACCTCCAGTAAAATCTGGAATGGGAAAAAAGGGGCGTGGCACCTTCCATACAAATGGGGTTTTCATAACTATGGCTGCCTTACAAAACTAGGTTATTTTAACACCTAAAGTTTGACTGCATTGTTGAGTTTGGCTGTTATGCTTTTTGGTCGTTTAGTAATCTGCCGCAGCAAACTGCGGCCACCGTGGTGTGATGGCAGCGTGCTCCGCCACCACACCGTATGCCCTAGAATAACACCCCGTGCAAAGCAACATCAAAATTTTAGAAATAAGGCTTTTCAATTAGAAACAAATTTTTCTATGCTGGGTCGCCCCTCGGCAGTGTTTGGGGCAAGCGCTCCGAATGTATTTCTGCCATGAAACCTCTCAGTGAAAACTCATTTGCCTTGCAGATGCCGTTCGGAGTCGGCATAAAATATGTAGGTTCCGTCCGGCCAATTTGTAGGGAAAATCAAGAGGAGCACGACGCAAATTGGAAGATAAGCTTGGCCTTAGATCTCTTTTGAGTTTATCGCGCCTTACATTTATTTTTTTTTTTTTTTTAATCTGCCGCATTTAAAAACATTTTTTAGTTTCAGTCTATCTACATCTTCTATTAAAATCAAATTCTGTGTGTGTGTTCCCTACGAAAACATGTTTCCCATACTTCAATCATCACCAAATTTTGGCTGTGAATTCCTTCGATCAAGACGAAAGTTTTTCATATTTCAGAATTAAGAATTTTAAATTTAAATATTTTTGTTTTTGGCTATGCGAACGAACTATCTTATCTCCTAAAAATGATCATGTTAACAAAATCAATGATTGCATTCAAAACCAATTTCATGGTGAAGTGACGAAATATAAATCGATCGACACAGTTACAGATGAAGATAAATTTGTGAGTTATCCAATTGAATTTTTAAACTCTTGCGTACCAAAAGGAATGCCTGCGCATATATCAACTTTGAAAATTGGCTCACCAATCATATTTCTTTTGAATTTAAACCCACCAAAATTGTACAATGGAACCAGATTTTGCGTTTAGAAATTAATGCCGAATTTAATCGAAGCAACAATCATAAGCGGTAAAAGCAAAGGTGAAAATGTGCTCATACCACGGATCGCAATGATTCCTATAGATTTGCCATTCAATTTTAAGCGCTTACAGTTTCCTGTACGCCTTGCTTATGCAATTACAATCAACAAAGCACAAGGACAATTGCTTACTGTTGCAGGCTTAAATTTAGAGAGTCCATGCTTTTCGCATTGCCAGCTATATGTTGCTTGCTCTAGAGTTGGAACACCAAACAATTATGTTTATCTTTGCACCGAACGAATAAACCAAAACTATTGTGTACCCACATGCATTACAATAAGATACAAGAATAAAATGTTTTAACAGAAAATTTCACCAAATATGCGTACAAAATTCAAAGCAATTTACAGAACAATAGATTAAATAATCAACAAACAAAACAAAAAAAATGACGCAACATTCATTCGATCTCAGGCATGACAACGCCGGGTAGAGCTGGTGTTTCTATAAAAAACCATTTTGTTGGTTTCTTTTTCAGAGGGAACACTGTATTTATATATCGGCACATGTACACTTTCACTAACAAAACCAGGTATTTATCAGGAAATAAAAATTAGATTTTTCGTCAATATGATTGTAAGTGGCTTTTTTCGTTCAACTTTCGATCATATCTATGTGAAGCATTTAAAGCGCTAAGTTAAATAGTACCGATGGTCATCACTTCTGTAAATACAAAAGTTTTTTTTTACTTTATCCACTTTTTTACAATAAAATAGAAAGGATTTAATATCAGTTTCATCAATCTCACTTTTGTGCGCGAATGTGCTGAAGGGAAAAACGACGATGAATTGTACGAAAAACCCATTGGGTAAATTTTCCATCTGCAAGCACAAATTCTCCAATGACTATATGACATTTGTTGACCCAGTTATTTTTGTCCCCTGTATGTATGTATATATGTAGGTTATTTGCATGCTTACGTGATAAATATGCATGTAGCACTAATACATTGATATACAAATAAGTTTGCGTTAAGTGGTTGAATATTTTAGCACAGAGGTGTTAGCTTCTGGTTGCATTTACGAAGACGGTGAATTTTAATATGCCGTTTGACTTAAACTTTATTAGAAATTGCAGACATTTTGACCCCTTTTGGATTAACCTGTATATGCTAATTTTATTCTTATTGGTAACTATGTGCTATTCCTGCTTTCTTTCTTCTTTGGAAAAATAAGAAGAGAGCAGAAAGATAGCGATTTTGTCAACGTTATTCTTGTTGTAGCGATAAGGAGTGTTATCGATGTTGATGGTCCTTTGCCGGAAGCAGATCCGGTACGTTTCGGTACCAAGCCCGACCATCTCGGGAACGATTTGTTATGACCACATGCGACCTTCTAGGCTATACCGCCCTCCCACCCTCTAGATCCATGAGGAGCTCGGGGTCGCCATATAAAAAATAAATAAATAAATGTAAATCGCGATAACCTCCGAAGAGATCTAAGGCCGAAGTTCTCTTCCAATTTGCGTCTTGCTCCTCTTGATTTTCCCTACAAATTGGCAGTACGGGACCTACATGTTTTATGCCGACTCCGAACGGCATCTGCAAGGCAGATGAGTTTTCACTGAGAGCTTTTCATGGCAGAAATACATTCGAAGCGCTTCTGCCGAGGTACGACCCCGCTTAGAAAAATTTTCTTCTAATTGAAAAGCCTTATTTCTAAAATTTTGATGTTGCTTTGCCCGGGGTGTGAAGCCAGGGCATACGGTGTGTAAGGCGGAGCACGCTATCATCACACCACGGGGTCTCCATATACTCGGCTGCTAATGAAACAGGATTCGCCACGAATAGGTGAGGTTGACAATTGTGTTTGGAGAAACTGTATATTGCACTGGCAATCTGAATGGGTTGCGCAAAAAAACTTCTTGAATTTGGTATTTTAGTCGCCTCTTACGACAGGCATACCTACCCAGGGTATATTCTAACCCCCAATCCCGCTGGGGACACTTCAAATTTTTTCAGCATGGGAAGCTATGGTGATTCCTTCTGGTGAAAAAGGTAGTTTAGATATGCAGTAATTAAACACAAGTGGGGACAGGGCACAATCCGGTGGAACTCCTGCTAAATCTTTCATTAATTTGCATTTGACGTCGCACTGTATTCAGATAACTAGCAGTTGACCTGTTTAGTCAACAGGAGGGAGAAAAATCTACTATGCCTTCGAGGGCTACCATATTGACCTGAGACTTTTGTATTATTCAAACGCCGTGATCACTGGCCCGTTGATCTTTATGGCGTTTGGCACGGTGGTAGTGTTACGTGTTTTATGGAAACCACGTTATGATTGGCCAATGGAAAGTCTGTGATCTAGTATAGGAGTAGAATTGCATGCAGCATATTCGCTCCTGGCGTAAGGTTTCCAAAGTTTTTGTAGTGGTAAAGATGCTGCATATTTTCATCTTTCAAGAGAGACAAAGGAGAACAGTGAGGGGTTGAAGACATGTTTTAGTTGTTTTACTCCCTCATCGCTTAAGGCCACTGAAACCATTGATTCGAACGAGATAATTCGTTTTTGTTTGCGCATGCGTTTGTTCGCGGTCTAACCTTTCCAACCGAAAGAAGCATCACGAATCGCAAGCAAAATACTATCGCGCACTTCTTCGGATTCAGAAAAAAACAAATAATATCTTGTCACCCACGGAAGCCAGAGTTTATCAGTATCAGCAGAGTAGTGGCTTAGTTGGAGATGTTCTTCTAATTTGTAACGTTTGTGTTGGCCTACAAACCGGTAGCGGGTTAAGTTATCGACTAAATCCAAAAACAAAAAAAAACAAGTAAGGAAGGCTAAGTTCGGGTGTAATCGAACATAACATACTCAGTTGAGAGCTATGGAGACAAAATAAGGAAAATCAATCTGGGGTAACCCTGGAATGTGGTTGTATAACATGTGTATCAAATGAAAGGTATTAAAGAGTATTTTAAGAGAGAATAGGCCATAGTTCTATGGATGAACGCCATTTAGGGATATCGCCATAAAGGTAGACCAGGGCTGACTCTAGAATTTGTTTGTACGATATGGGTATCAAATGAAAGGTGTTACTGAGCATTTTAAGAGGGAGTGGGCCTTAGGTCTATCGGTGGACGCCTTTTCGAGATGTCACCATTAAGGTGGACCAGGGGTGATTCTATAATGTGTTTGTACGATATGGGTATCAAATGAAAGCTGTTAATGAGTATTTTGAAAAGGAGTGATCCTTAGTTCCATAGGTGGACGCCGTTTCGAGATATCGCCATAAAGGTGGACCAGGGGTGTCTCTAGAATGTGTTTGTACGATATGGGAATCAAATGAAAGGTGTTACTGAGCATTTTAAGAGGGAGTGGGTATTAGGTCTATAGGTGGACGCCTTTTCGAGATATCGCCATTAGGGTGGGCCAGGGGTGACTCTAGAATGTTTGTACGGTATGGGTATCAAACGAAAGGTGTTACTGAGCATTTTAAGAGGGAGTGGGCATGAGGTCTATAGGTGGACGCCTTTTCGAGATATCGTCATTAGGGTGGGCCAGGGGTGACTCTAGAATGTGTTTGTACGATATGTGCATCAAACGAAAGGTGTTACTGAGCATTTTAAGAGGGAGTGGGCATTAGGTCTATAGGTGGACGCCCTTTCGAGATATCGCCATTAGGGTGGGCCAGGGGTGACTCTAGAATGTTTGTACGATATGGGTATCAAACGAAAGGTGTTACTGAGCATTTTAAGAGGGAGCGGGCATTAGGTCTATAGGTGGACGCCTTTTCGAGATATCGCCATTAGGGTGGGCCAGGGGTGACTCTAGAATGTGTTTGTACGATATGGGTATCAAATGAAAGGTGGTAAGGAGTATTTTAAAAGGGAGTAATCCTTAGTTCTATAGGTGGACGCCTTTTCGAGATATCGCCATAAAGGTGGACCAAGGGTGACTCTAGAATGTTTGTACGATATGGGTATCAAACGAAAGGTGTTACTGAGCATTTTAAGAGGGAGTGGGCATTAGGTCTATAGGTGGACGCCTTTTCGAGATATCGCCATTAGGGTGGGCCAGGGTGACTCTAGAATGTGTTTGTACGATATGGGTATCAAATGAAAGGTGGTAATGAGTATTTTAAAAGGGAGTAATCCTTAGTTCTATAGGTGGACGCCTTTTCGAGATGTCGCCATAAAGCTGGACCAAGGGTGACTCTAGAATGTTTGTACCGTATGGGTATCAAACGAAAGTTGTTACTGAGCATTTAAGAGGGAGTGGGCATTAGGTCTATAGGTGGACGCCTTTTCGAGATATCGCCATTAGGGTGGGCCAGGGTGACTCTAGAATGTGTTTGTACGATATGGGTATCAAATGAAAGGTGGTAATGAGTATTTTAAAAGGGAGTAATCCTTAGTTCTATAGGTGGACGCCTTTTCGAGATATCGCCATTAGGGTGGGCCAGGTGTGACTCTAGAATGTTTGTACGATATGGGTATCAAACGAAAGGTGTTACTGAGCATTTTAAGAGGGAGTGGGCATTAGGTCTATAGGTGGACGCCTTTTCGAGATATCGCCATTAGGGTGGGACAGGGGTGACTCTAGAATGTTTGTACGATATGGGTATCAAACGAAAGGTGTTACTGAGCATTTTAAGAGGGAGTGTACATTAGGTCTATAGGTGGACGCCTTTTCGAGATATCGCCATTAGGGTGGGCCAGGGGTGACTCTAGAATGTTTGTACGATATGGATATCAAACGAAAGGTGTTACTGAGCATTTTAAGAGGGAGTGGACATTAGGTCTATAGGTGGACGCCTTTTCGAGATATCGCCATTAGGGTGGGCCAGGGTGACTCTAGAATGTGTTTGTACGATATGGGTATCAAATGAAAGGTGGTAATGAGTATTTTAAAAGGGAGTAATCCTTAGTTCTATAGGTGGACGCCTTTTCGAAATATCGCCATTAGGGTGGGCCAGGTGTGACTCTAGAATGTTTGTACGATATGGGTATCAAACGAAAGCTGTTACTGAGCATTTTAAGAGGGAGTGGGCATTAGGTCTATAGGTGGACGCCTTTTCGAGATATTGCCATTAGGGTGGGCCAGGGGTGACTCTAGAATGTTTGTACGATATGGGTATCAAACGAAAGGTGTTACTGAGCATTTTAAGAGGGAGTGGACACTAGGTCTATAGGTGGACGCCTTTTCGAGATATCGCCATTAGGGTGGGCCAGGGGTTACTCTAGAATGTTTGTACGATATGGGTATCAAACGAAAGGTGTTACTAGCATTTTAAGAGAGAGGGGGCATTAGTTCTATAGGTGGACGCCTTTTCGAGATATCGCCATTAGGGTGGGACAGGGGTGACTCTGGTATGTTTTTGTACGATATGGATATCAAATTAAAGGTATTAATGAGGGTTTTAAAAGCGAGTGGCCCTTAGATGTATATGTGAAGGCGTTCTCGTGATATCCACCAAAATGTGGACCAGGTGATCCAGAAAATCATCTGTCGGGTACTGCTAATTTATTTATATATGCAATACCACTAACAGTATTCCTGCCAAGATTCCAAGGGCTGTTGATTTCGCCTTGTAGAACTTTTTCATTTTCTTCTACTTAATATGGTAGGTGTCACACCCATTTTACAAAGATTTTTCCAAAGTTATATTTTGCGTCAACAAACCAATCCAGTTACCATGTTTCATCCCTTTTTTCGTATTTGGTATAGAATTATGGCATTTTTTTCATTTTTCGTAATTTTCGATATCGATAAAGTGGGCGTGGTTATGGTCAGATTTCGCCCATTTTTTATACCAAGAAAAAGTGAGCTCAGGTAAGTACGTGGGCTAAGTTTAGTAAAGATATATCGGATTTTGCTCAAGTTATTGTGTTAATGGCCGAGCGGAAGGACAGACGGTGGACTGTGTATAAAAACTGGGCGTGGCTTCCACCAATTTCGCCCATTTTCGCAGAGAACAGTTACCGTCATAGAATCTATGCTCCTACCAAATTTGAGAAGGATTGGTAAATTTTTGTTCGACTTATGGCAATAAAAGTATTCTATACATACTAAATGAAAATGGGCGGAGCCACGCCCATTTTGAAATTTTCTTTAATTTTTGTATTTTGTTGCATCATATCATTACTGGAGTTGAATTTTGACTTAATTTACTTATATACAGTAAAGATATTAAATTTTTTGTTAAAATTTTAATTTAAAAAAATTTTTTTTTAAAAAGTGGGCGTGTTCTTAATCCAATTTTGCTAATTTTTATTTAGCACAAATAGAGTAATAGTAGTAACGTTCCTGCCAAATTTCATCATGATATCTTCAACGACTGCCAAATTACAGCTTGCAAAACTTTTAAATTACCTTCTTGTAAAAGTGGGCGGGGCCACGCCCATTGTCCAAAATCTTACTAATTTTCTATTCTGCGTCATAACGTCAACCCATCTACCAAGTTTTGTCGCTTTATCTGTCTTTTGTAATGAGTTATCGCACTTTTTCGGTTTTTCGAAATTTTCGATATCGAAAAAGTGGGCGTGGTTATAGTCCGATATCGTTCATTTTAAATAGCGATCTGAGATGAGTGCTCAGGAACCTACATACCAAATTTCATCAAGATACCTCAAAATTTACTCAAGTTATCGTGTTAACGGACGGACGGACGGACGGACGGACGGACGGACGGACGGACGGACGGACGGACGGACGGACATGGCTCAATCAAATTTTTTTTCGATCCTGATTATTTTGATATATGGAAGTCTATATCTATCTCGATTCCTTTATATATGTACAACCAACCGTTATCCAATCAAACTTAATATACTCTGTGAGCTCTGCTCAACTGAGTATAAAAAAAAGAAACCGCGTCCCACCCGTGAATGGATAGGGAATGCTAGTTAATGCCATCGCTAATGCAAAGGCTGACATCGTCGGAAGAAAATTATTTGAAAATACAATAGATTTGAGAAAAATTTAAAACCTGCAGAGAAAGGAACTAACAGCGAAAGCCAAATGCAAGTTTTTGAATTAATTTTGCGTTACTTTGTCATTGCCGTTGCGTTGCCTATGTATTTAGAACATAGCCAAGGAGACGTGTGTGTTCAAAGTCAGCTGGTGACGCATCGCAGGCGCCACAGCGACGCAAAAGTCGAATTTGCTGTTGATGTTGTATTCGTTTTTAATAAAATTGTTTGAGAAAATATTCTAGGATTGAAAAAACAAAAGCTGATAGTGGTTTTTGTGTCAGCCTAATTAAAAACCAAATTTGATGCAAGCCTGAAAACATTGTTATTTTATGACTTTATGACCGTTTTAAATCTATGTATATAAAATTCAAATTATGTATATATTTATGTATGTAGGTATAGATGGAGTTGCGTCCTAAACCAATAGAAACCTTCCAAGGATGGTCATAGGCTAAAAATAGTATAGATATATAAAAGGAGCGTGGTACCTCCCATGCAAAATGAATATTTGGTACTGACTCATAAACAGTCGCTGCAAGTTTTAGACCGAACCCTTAAGAATTTAAGGTGTAGTGATCATCTGAAAGGTGGTGCTTTCCTGTTACTTGTTAGAACAGCCGAAGTTGAAGTAAATGCGTGCTTTTCCGTCTACAGACGGCTTTACGTACAAAAATTTACTCTCTTTAGAAATATGAGAGGGCATTTTGGCGGAAACACTTCAGCAACAGCTTTTTCTAAACAACTTCTTGAAATTAATTATGGCAAAATTCCTTTTTCTTTACTAACAGATTTCATATCTTTTCCTGCAAGTTTTTGAGAAATTATGACATCACGTGAAACTTTAATAGCTAATGTTTCTTCCAAATATTGAATCTATCTTTACAAACTATAAATGGCTTTGAGAAAAGGCATTTTAGGCACCTTAAAGTGAGGATGTTAATATCACTAGAACCAAGACAACTTATCACTCTATTAACACAGTCGTGGAAGAATCCCAAGTTGTGCATATCCGATTGAGTTTATTAGCTCTTTTGAGCTATCAGAAATTTTTCCTCATCGATTGATCCTTAAAAAATGGCCCATAATACCTTAATATTTATGCTTCATTTTTATTGTAGTGGGACAAGGCTTTTCATCAAAAAACTTTTACGAATGTCATTGAAGCAATTCTTTTTATCGTATAAAAACGTTTAAAACCAAGGATTCCATTGACACTGATAGATTTGTCTTTTCAATTTTAAATGACTCAAATTTCCTATCCCTACCAATGAAGCTCAATGACGATCATTAGCTGCGAATCAAGGGATTGATGAGTGCAATACAAACCTTTTTAGCTTCAGAGCTTCTGCAACTCAATTGTCAACCTCACCTACGCGAGGGGAATCCTGTTACAAATATGATTATATCATACAACAACAGTCATTAGCTGTAGCAGAAGTCAATCTTACCAACTCATGTTTTACCCATGGCCAGTTACGCGTAGCCTGCATATTTTTATAGAAACGTGGGGTAAGACCCACGGGCATAAGCTAGTCCTTTATAATTTTTAATAAGTCTTATTCATAATTTAAGTAGGTAAATATCCCGTTAACTATTTTGTTATGCAAACTTACCAGATAATTAAGGCGTTTTGCGGTAAATTGTTTCCGTTACTTAAAATTACTCCCAGGTAAATTTAAATTAAATCAAAAATAAATCGCACATTGCTCTTGAATTTGTTATTTATATTTTTTTGTTGCTTTAGTTACCAAACCATTTAAAACACATTCAGAAACATGGAAGTATGAGCAAATGTTGATGGACATTCACCTCGACCACAATTCGGTATAAGGAAAAGTTTAAATAAACCGCAGCATTTTGGAATGGCAAATAAAATATGCAAATAATAAAATGTGCAAAAAGCATAAAATCTCAGGATTCAGAAAAAGTTAACAGAGCACAAAAATAAATACTTCAACAAGGGTGAACATGTTTTTTATAACCAATAGCGCTACTAGTTTACGTAGATAAAATATTCACTGATATGACAAGGATAGTTTTTCACTAAAGGCCTGAAAATTTGATATATGGATACTTTTCCTGACATTTGATTAATTTTAATTAGAGTTCGCTTTCCAAAAATAGTAAACTGTAGAAGAAGTAACAAAACAGGTATCAAAAACTATCATTTCGGTAACAAAGCGACGAGCTGAGGTGATTTAGCCATGTCCATTTGCCGCCAGCCAATTCTAGTAGACTCTTATGTAATTTGATATTAGAACGTAATTTTATTTTATTTTAACTATTTATAGCAGCTTGTGGGGTCGGACCACTGATGGTTATATTTTTGATGCAGTTAATATTTGAATCGGTTACATTTTTGAACCGATTATTCTCTTTAACCGGTTAATTTTCTAAACGGATTAACTTTTTTAAGCTTTTCGTTTTTAAAAAGTTTAATTTTTTCTGCGGATAATTTTTTAAATCTTTAAAATTTTTTAAACCGATTTTTCTTGAACCCGTTAAATATTTTGAGCCGCTTTATTTTAAACCGGTTAAATATTAGGAAAGATATTATTTTTAGGTGTTTAGAATTTTGAAACTGGGTACTTGATTGAAACCGGTTATTTCTTTGAACCGGTTGGTTACTCCATTCGAACTAATTACTTTTTTGGCGCTGGCTACTCGCTTGGGACCGGTTACTTTTTTTGAACTGGTTACTTGTGTAGAACCGGCTACTTTTTAGAAACTATTTACAAATGTGAACCCGGTTACTTTTTAAAAACTAGTTGCAAGTGTGGAACCGGTTACTTTTATGGAGCTGGTTACTCGTTTGGTGCGGTTACTTATATTGAACTGGTTACTATTGTGGAACCTGTTATTTGTTCGAAACTGGTTACTCGTGGGGAAGCTGTTACTTTTTTGGAGCTGGTCAGTCGGTTCGTTATTTTTTTGGAACTGGTTGCTCATTTGAAACCGGCTACTTTTTGGTAATCTGTTACTCGTCTGGAGCCGGTTACTTTTTCGGAACGGCTTACTTCTTGAAAACGGCCACTTTTTGAACCTGATTACTCATTTCAAAACCGGTTTCTTTTATAGAATGTGTAACTCGTTTAAAACTGGCGCCTAATTTCGAGCTGGTTACTCAATTAATTCCGATTACTTTTTGGAACCGAACTAAGCGAATGTTTCCTTTACTAACACACGCCTTTGACTCCCCTTAGCCCACATAAGACTCGAGATTTCTAAAAGTATCTCCATATAGAAATGAAATCTTTCACAAATTGTTGTCCCCCTCAAGGTATTGTAACGAATTTACTGCAAATCCTCTTATTTGCCCTTCTGCTAAGTTCGAATCACTAAACTGATGAATAAATAACTTCAATATTGAATAATGGAAAAATGGCCTTTATTACAGTACTTCACAATAGCACTTATACTTTGCAACTAGCTGGCTTAACAACCAAACTGATTGATAGCTCAAAAGAAACTCTTCAAAATAATACTGCTATGGCTCGCTGCCTTTTATACTCTCTGATTTCAACGTTCGCATCATCTAGGCGCTTGCAGAATCTACTAGTCCATCAGCTCTCAAACTTCTCAGCTGTAACTACAATTGCACAATTTTATAGCTTCTCTCATTACATACATTCAGGAGTATCTCAGATATACGCATGTGTTTGTGCATTGATTCTCCGCTGCTCGTATACGTACATGGTACATATGCGTAGACGCAATTATTGTTTCGTTTATGTAGATACATAATGATTGAATTATTGATGTGAATTCACGTCACTGCTTAGCATCATTCTCATATTATATAAACCGATTTTAGGCCTATTTGGGTCCACATTTTAAGTGATATATCTGCAGTTGATTACGATTTCCAAATGAAACTACGTTCATTGAATCCTCATTATCGATTTAGTTGGTGTCCACAATGTACAATCGTATTTTGGTAAAAATGCTTGTTGCGATATCTTAAAAATCAGATTGTACATATTTTCGAAACCGATCGGAATATCCAAGTCATCTTTTGCTCATAGTGTTTTAAACAAATGTTAGACGTACATAGGTTTAAGTATGCCTCGATATCTAAAAACAATTTCTAGTACGCCGATATAAAGGTTTTCCTGCACTTTACATGGGCCCCTTTTGTTAGTTTCCAATTTACTTAGTACTAAAAAGGATAGGGCTTATGCATCCCAGATCAATATTGATTAAGATATCCAGGTAAAAAGCATCGGTCGTTACAGGACTCATAAGCATCTGAAAGGTTTTATCGACATAGCTTTTCGGATCTAGAAATAAAAAACAGCGCGTATTTATAGCCAGGTTAGCGCCTTTCCCTTGATACCAATATTGTAAAAAGAGATTTTGGTTCATTTGGGTCAACATTTCCCTACAAATCTCTAGAACTTTCTGAGCTGCCTGAATTTGGTGGAGCTTTTTGTCCATAACTGTAGTCTGCACTTTTAAACGTCTGTTATGCATTGAGAAGTTTAGGCGTGGTTGCAAGCCCTTACACAGTAAAATAAACATTATTATATCTAGGTCACATTTGTGTCAATATCTCCTAAACCGTATGAGGAATCTTATCTTATAAATATTATATATGTGAAATTTTGGATGTTTAGATATTTTTATGTCAAGACCTTTGGCTTAGCGACACAATCGCGCCAGAACAAATGAACAGATTTGGATGAAATTTGACCCAAAAAGACACAGTTGTGCTAAATGATCCACTAGCCCTGAGTGCACTCACGTCAGACCAATAATATTTGGTCACTAAGATTGAGGCATTATCACTTGTGGAAAAGTAAATAGTGTCACTTACTGGATTATTTAACGATTAACTCTTTACGATCATTATGCGACCAGAACCGCGACAGAAATTTCTCTGTGTCTGTACTATTTCCGGATCATCTTCGGATCATTTCGGAATTGCTTTCGGTATAATGTCGGAACTGTGTTGGGAACTATTTCAGGATTGTTAACAAAATTATTTCAGGACCGTTTCAGGATTGTGTTCGGAATAATTTTGGCATCAATAGGAGCACGACGCAAATTGGAAGAGAAGCTCGGCCTTAAATCTCTTCGGAGGTTATCGCGCCTTACATCTATCTATCTAGGTTACTTTATGATTATTCGCAACTGTTTCGGGATTAACTTAGCAACCATTTCAGAGCTGGATCAGGATTTTTGAAACTGCTGCGGAACCGTTTTTGAATTTAGATAAAGACCCTCTCGGGACTGTTTTGGATCAGTTTTATGGTTGTTTTCGTAGTAATATCGTCGACACCATTTAGTAACTATTTCTGTTATTATCGGCGTATGATTTCAATATTGCTTTCGAAATTATTTCGGGACTATCTCGGAACGTTTTGGTAATGTTTTCGGAGCCATTTCGAGGCTGTTCGGGAATCATGTTGGAATCCTTTCAACATTATTTAGGGATAATTTCGTAAACATTTTTAAAATCCAGTATATCCTCCACCATAGCTAGTTTATATCCGGACTACTTTACGATTGTGTGCGCTATTATTTCGGAATCTTTTCGGATCAATATTATATTCAAGACTATCTCGAAACTGTTTGAGAATCATATTTGAGTATATCGCAATAGTTTAATTTTGTATCTTCTTTGTGCCTACTGGGCCGAGGGTGTAGGAGAGTTAAAAAAAAGTATAAATATGTCCTTTTCTTGACTGAGCGTGTATGGTTCATCTCTGATTTTCAGTTATATTTCTGCTTGCTCAATGTTTGATTTTGATGCTGTTTACGTAAAGTTTGTAAAAATTATTTCATTTCGTACAAATAAAAACAACAAATTTGAGAATTGATATTGGGTATAAAAATTATTGCGCTAGTTGAGTTAAGCAATTCCATTAAATCTTGTTGCTGTTTTAGTCTCACCATTTTTTGTCGTTTTATGCCGATGTTTACTTTCTGGTACATTTTTTTCGCATCATTCACCTACCCGGCATAACAACAACGGAATTTAACTTTAACCTTAAATGAACGTACAATCCATGTTTGTAAGCAAGTATAATAAAATACAAACATATGTTTTGTTCTATGGGACTAAACTTTTTTCTAAATAAATAAATAAATGGCTTTGGTTCTTTGCAATTTTTCCCTTGAATGCCTCTTCATGAATATTTACCTACTTTTTGGCTATTACCAAATGCGTTGTTATCATTTATTTTATGTGTTTGTTGTTGCTGCCGTAAAGGCTTACAAGTAAAAGATACGAAAACTTTGTTTGTTATCAAACTAGTGTAACAGATTTTTGTCTGCCGCCAACTTGGCTTCCATTTTTTGTGCACTGTCGACCCAAAAAACACAATTCAACAGTGGCAGGCAGGCGGACAGTAAGTCGCTGATTCTTAGGTAGCAATTTAATGTTTCTAACAAAAAGTTGGCAACAACCTGCTATTAAACAAAGCAGCACAACGACCCATCGACCAAGAATTTTCTTATCTAGCAATGACATCGGTCGGCATGGCGCTATGGGTTATGATCGTCCATTGTATAGACGCTTGAGTGTGGGAAAGGCAGAGACGGAAGATAGATAGAGATGGCCATAATATTGCAATGGTTAATTAATAGAAAACTGCATTTAAAATTCACTGAACCGAAACCAAAAAAAAAAAAGTTTATTCAATAAAAGCGAAATAATATATAAAAACAAATAAGAGTATTATATGTATACCCAGCTGTTTATTCTCAAATTTTGATTTCAGTGAAAACAAAATTAAACTTTGTTGGGTTTATGCATTCAAACTGTTGTGTAGAGATTTTCTAAACAAGTCCAGGTCACGTCCATATTCAAATTTTCTAAAAATCTCGCTCAGATTACTTCAATGTCACTACAGAAGTGAAATATTTGTGTAATTTTTTTAAAGTTAGACTTCTAAGTAGTCGTAGGTGTGGTCATTAAAGGATTTTGCTCACGCCTTGAAGTTTACTCCTGTCTAATTTAAACATATTATTATCAACGGCTTTTGATTTTTGTTTTCAAAATTTGAAATTTGTGTCTATAAATTCTGCGTGGTACTACGCCCATTTTCCACAAATTTTCATATTTCTATATTTAATAAAACCACTTGCTAAGTTTCACCATTTTCAAAGTATTTATTAATGAATTAACGCATGTTTTTCCGTTTTTCGAAATTTTCGAATTCGAATAAGGAGGCGTGGTTATCATCTGATTACAGTTACAATATGTTTTTTGCCACTGTATAGCATGTGGTAAAGCTGTTTCCTATATAGTCACAGAGAAAACTCTCTAGTCCGTATATAAATTTGGGCAAGACTTTTAACCAATTTTGCCTAGTTTCACAGTAAACACGTATCGTTAATTTTTTCCAGTGAGCGTGGTCGTGGCCGGTGTTTATACAATAGCAAGTAAAATCCCCTTTAAAATTTCAACACTACACACAAAACTTTTTACTTAAAACTTTTCAAACTTGAAAATTTTCTTCTTTCAAATGTTTTTTTCTTTTGAATTATAAGCTTAAAACATGCACTACTTTCAAAATCTCTTTTTCATTATTGGGTAATGAGTTATAGGATTTTTCTTTTAATTTTCGATATCAAAAAGTGGGCGTGGTTAACACGGTTATCCATTTTTCGAAGTTTTCGATAGTGAATTTTCGAAATTTCTGATATCGAACTTTCGAAATTTTCGATATAGAAAAATTTAGCGTGTTTAGCCCCAAATCATGGCAGATTTTGCAATTTTCGATATCGAACTTTCGAAATTTTCGATATGGAAAAAGTGAACGTGGTTTATGACCAAAAAAGTAAGCGTTGTTATTTTCGGAAACATCGTATTTACTCCATTTTTTTTGAAATTTTCGATATCGAAAAAGTAGGAGTCCGATTTTGCTCATTTATCAATATCAATAATCTATTCTGTGTGTGTCGGGGAGAAAAACCGAGGGACGGACATTGCAAAATTTAAATCTTTTCCGTTGTGATAATTTTGATATAAGAAAGTATTCGTCCATTTCAATGCCTTTCTACCATTATAATCTTATTACAGTTAGAACACCACATGTAAAAGTAAATATGGGTATAAAAAAGTTTGCTGCGCCTATATTTTACAATCTGCCTGCCACAGGTGTTTTTGCGGAAGTCCAAAAAACTTGTTTAAGCATTATTCTCAGCGGCACCGGCAGAAGCAACGATTATGTTTTTCTTTAAGATAAAGAAATACAAAATTTAAAATTAAAATGTTAGAAAAAGCATTCACTTAAGTAGATACATATACATAGCTACTTTTCAATTTAATGCATTACTTACAAGTATTTATTAGAGTTCACAAGGCACACTGCACACTGATTGTCTCCGGCTGCTCGTTACGACCTTTTGTCACGACACACATGGCCAATGGAAGGGCTCACGTGCCGTTGCCGCTACTGATGAGGTTACTGCCACCGTTGTTGCTGGCGTTGTTGTTCTTTCTTTGTCAGCGACTTTTTTTGGGTTGGCTGCAGCCGCCAACCGATGACATTCACAATCAGTACTTTAGCCAGCCAATTTTATGCTACAGCCACTTCTATGGCCACTGTCATTGCCATTTGCCTTTATTGTCATTGCGCTTAAAGTGGCCAAAATCACGATCCAGCGCCAAGGCAAAGAACATGCACAACAATGCATTTAACACAAAAAACAAAAACAAAAAAATTATATGCTATAAAGACATGCAAGAACAAATAGAACAAGTAAGGAAGGCTAAGTTCGGGTGTAATCGAACATAACATACTCAGTTGAGAGCTATGGAGACAAAATAAGGAAAATCAATCTGGGGTAACCCTGGAATGTGGTTGTATAACATGTGTATCAAATGAAAGGTATTAAAGAGTATTTTAAGAGAGAATAGGCCATAGTTCTATGGATGAACGCCATTTAGGGATATCGCCATAAAGGTAGACCAGGGCTGACTCTAGAATTTGTTTGTACGATATGGGTATCAAATGAAAGGTGTTACTGAGCATTTTAAGAGGGAGTGGGCCTTAGGTCTATCGGTGGACGCCTTTTCGAGATGTCACCATTAAGGTGGACCAGGGGTGATTCTATAATGTGTTTGTACGATATGGGTATCAAATGAAAGCTGTTAATGAGTATTTTGAAAAGGAGTGATCCTTAGTTCCATAGGTGGACGCCGTTTCGAGATATCGCCATAAAGGTGGACCAGGGGTGTCTCTAGAATGTGTTTGTACGATATGGGAATCAAATGAAAGGTGTTACTGAGCATTTTAAGAGGGAGTGGGTATTAGGTCTATAGGTGGACGCCTTTTCGAGATATCGCCATTAGGGTGGGCCAGGGGTGACTCTAGAATGTTTGTACGGTATGGGTATCAAACGAAAGGTGTTACTGAGCATTTTAAGAGGGAGTGGGCATGAGGTCTATAGGTGGACGCCTTTTCGAGATATCGTCATTAGGGTGGGCCAGGGGTGACTCTAGAATGTGTTTGTACGATATGTGCATCAAACGAAAGGTGTTACTGAGCATTTTAAGAGGGAGTGGGCATTAGGTCTATAGGTGGACGCCCTTTCGAGATATCGCCATTAGGGTGGGCCAGGGGTGACTCTAGAATGTTTGTACGATATGGGTATCAAACGAAAGGTGTTACTGAGCATTTTAAGAGGGAGCGGGCATTAGGTCTATAGGTGGACGCCTTTTCGAGATATCGCCATTAGGGTGGGCCAGGGGTGACTCTAGAATGTGTTTGTACGATATGGGTATCAAATGAAAGGTGGTAAGGAGTATTTTAAAAGGGAGTAATCCTTAGTTCTATAGGTGGACGCCTTTTCGAGATATCGCCATAAAGGTGGACCAAGGGTGACTCTAGAATGTTTGTACGATATGGGTATCAAACGAAAGGTGTTACTGAGCATTTTAAGAGGGAGTGGGCATTAGGTCTATAGGTGGACGCCTTTTCGAGATATCGCCATTAGGGTGGGCCAGGGTGACTCTAGAATGTGTTTGTACGATATGGGTATCAAATGAAAGGTGGTAATGAGTATTTTAAAAGGGAGTAATCCTTAGTTCTATAGGTGGACGCCTTTTCGAGATGTCGCCATAAAGCTGGACCAAGGGTGACTCTAGAATGTTTGTACCGTATGGGTATCAAACGAAAGTTGTTACTGAGCATTTAAGAGGGAGTGGGCATTAGGTCTATAGGTGGACGCCTTTTCGAGATATCGCCATTAGGGTGGGCCAGGGTGACTCTAGAATGTGTTTGTACGATATGGGTATCAAATGAAAGGTGGTAATGAGTATTTTAAAAGGGAGTAATCCTTAGTTCTATAGGTGGACGCCTTTTCGAGATATCGCCATTAGGGTGGGCCAGGTGTGACTCTAGAATGTTTGTACGATATGGGTATCAAACGAAAGGTGTTACTGAGCATTTTAAGAGGGAGTGGGCATTAGGTCTATAGGTGGACGCCTTTTCGAGATATCGCCATTAGGGTGGGACAGGGGTGACTCTAGAATGTTTGTACGATATGGGTATCAAACGAAAGGTGTTACTGAGCATTTTAAGAGGGAGTGTACATTAGGTCTATAGGTGGACGCCTTTTCGAGATATCGCCATTAGGGTGGGCCAGGGGTGACTCTAGAATGTTTGTACGATATGGATATCAAACGAAAGGTGTTACTGAGCATTTTAAGAGGGAGTGGACATTAGGTCTATAGGTGGACGCCTTTTCGAGATATCGCCATTAGGGTGGGCCAGGGTGACTCTAGAATGTGTTTGTACGATATGGGTATCAAATGAAAGGTGGTAATGAGTATTTTAAAAGGGAGTAATCCTTAGTTCTATAGGTGGACGCCTTTTCGAAATATCGCCATTAGGGTGGGCCAGGTGTGACTCTAGAATGTTTGTACGATATGGGTATCAAACGAAAGCTGTTACTGAGCATTTTAAGAGGGAGTGGGCATTAGGTCTATAGGTGGACGCCTTTTCGAGATATTGCCATTAGGGTGGGCCAGGGGTGACTCTAGAATGTTTGTACGATATGGGTATCAAACGAAAGGTGTTACTGAGCATTTTAAGAGGGAGTGGACACTAGGTCTATAGGTGGACGCCTTTTCGAGATATCGCCATTAGGGTGGGCCAGGGGTTACTCTAGAATGTTTGTACGATATGGGTATCAAACGAAAGGTGTTACTAGCATTTTAAGAGAGAGGGGGCATTAGTTCTATAGGTGGACGCCTTTTCGAGATATCGCCATTAGGGTGGGACAGGGGTGACTCTGGTATGTTTTTGTACGATATGGATATCAAATTAAAGGTATTAATGAGGGTTTTAAAAGCGAGTGGCCCTTAGATGTATATGTGAAGGCGTTCTCGTGATATCCACCAAAATGTGGACCAGGTGATCCAGAAAATCATCTGTCGGGTACTGCTAATTTATTTATATATGCAATACCACTAACAGTATTCCTGCCAAGATTCCAAGGGCTGTTGATTTCGCCTTGTAGAACTTTTTCATTTTCTTCTACTTAATATGGTAGGTGTCACACCCATTTTACAAAGATTTTTCCAAAGTTATATTTTGCGTCAACAAACCAATCCAGTTACCATGTTTCATCCCTTTTTTCGTATTTGGTATAGAATTATGGCATTTTTTTCATTTTTCGTAATTTTCGATATCGATAAAGTGGGCGTGGTTATGGTCAGATTTCGCCCATTTTTTATACCAAGAAAAAGTGAGCTCAGGTAAGTACGTGGGCTAAGTTTAGTAAAGATATATCGGATTTTGCTCAAGTTATTGTGTTAATGGCCGAGCGGAAGGACAGACGGTGGACTGTGTATAAAAACTGGGCGTGGCTTCCACCAATTTCGCCCATTTTCGCAGAGAACAGTTACCGTCATAGAATCTATGCTCCTACCAAATTTGAGAAGGATTGGTAAATTTTTGTTCGACTTATGGCAATAAAAGTATTCTATACATACTAAATGAAAATGGGCGGAGCCACGCCCATTTTGAAATTTTCTTTAATTTTTGTATTTTGTTGCATCATATCATTACTGGAGTTGAATTTTGACTTAATTTACTTATATACAGTAAAGATATTAAATTTTTTGTTAAAATTTTAATTTAAAAAAATTTTTTTTTAAAAAGTGGGCGTGTTCTTAATCCAATTTTGCTAATTTTTATTTAGCACAAATAGAGTAATAGTAGTAACGTTCCTGCCAAATTTCATCATGATATCTTCAACGACTGCCAAATTACAGCTTGCAAAACTTTTAAATTACCTTCTTGTAAAAGTGGGCGGGGCCACGCCCATTGTCCAAAATCTTACTAATTTTCTATTCTGCGTCATAACGTCAACCCATCTACCAAGTTTTGTCGCTTTATCTGTCTTTTGTAATGAGTTATCGCACTTTTTCGGTTTTTCGAAATTTTCGATATCGAAAAAGTGGGCGTGGTTATAGTCCGATATCGTTCATTTTAAATAGCGATCTGAGATGAGTGCTCAGGAACCTACATACCAAATTTCATCAAGATACCTCAAAATTTACTCAAGTTATCGTGTTAACGGACGGACGGACGGACGGACGGACGGACGGACGGACGGACGGACGGACGGACGGACGGACATGGCTCAATCAAATTTTTTTTCGATCCTGATTATTTTGATATATGGAAGTCTATATCTATCTCGATTCCTTTATATATGTACAACCAACCGTTATCCAATCAAACTTAATATACTCTGTGAGCTCTGCTCAACTGAGTATAAAAATATAGTATGTAAAAATGCTTTAGTTATCCATATAAAAAATGATAATAAAAACAAATGCTCACATACTTAAACCATCATTTGAGCGTAAAACATGTGGAATGGCAAAAGAATAAGAATTAAAATTTCATGCTGAACAAACAGAGTTTGAAACAAGTAAGGAAGGTTAAGTTCGGGTGTAACCGAACATTACATACTCAGTTGAGAGCTATGGTGACAACATAAGGAAAAATAACCATGTAGGAAAATGAACCGAGGGAAACCCTGGAATGTGTTTGTATGACATGTGTATCAAATGAAAGGCATTAAAGAGTATTTTATGAGGGAGTGGGTCATAGTTCTATAGGTGGACGCCATTTAGGGATATAGCCATAAAGGTGGATCAGGTTGACTCTAGAATGCGTTTGTACGATATGGGTATCAAATGAAAGGTGTTAATGATTACTTTAAAAGGGAGTAATCCTTAGTTCCATAGGTGGACGCCGTTTCGAGATATCGCCATAAAGGTGGACCAGGTGTGACCCTAGAATTTGTTTGTACGATATGGGTATCAAATTAAAGGTATTAATGAGGGTTTTAAAAGAGAGTGGTGGTAGTTGTATAAGTGGTCGCCTTTTTGAGATATAGCCAAAAAGGTGGATCAGGTTGACTCTAGAATGCGTTTGTACGATATGGGTATCAAATGAAATGTGTTAATGAGTATTTTAAAAGGGAGTGGGTCTCAGTTCTATAGGTGGACGCCGTTTCGAAATATCGCCATAAAGATGGACCAGGGTGACTCTAGAATGTGTTTGTACGATATGGGTATCAAATTAAAGGTATTAATGAGAGTTTTAAAAGGGAGTGGTGGTAGTTGTATATGTGAAGGCGTTTTCCAGATCGCGACCAAAATGTGGACCAGGGTGACACAGAACATCATCTATTGGATACCGCTAATTTATTTATATATGTAATACCTGCCAAGATTTTAAGGGTTTTTTATTTCGCCCTGCGGAACTTTTTCATTTTCTTCTACTTAATATGGTAGGTGTCACAACCATTTTATAAAGTTTTTTCTAAAGTTATATTTCGTGTCAATAAACCAATCCAATTACCTCACCATGTTTCATCCCTTTTTTCGTATTTGGTATAGAATTATGGCATTTTTTTTATTTTTCGTAATTTTCGATATCGAAAAAGTGGGCATGGTCATTGTCGGATTTCGTTCATCTTTCATACCAAAATAAAGTGAGTTGAAGTAAGTACGTGAACTAAGTTCATTAAAGATATGTCGATTTTTGCTCAAGTTATCGTGTTAACGGCCATGCGGAAGGACAGACGAACGACTGTGTATAAAAACTGGGCGTGGCATAAACCGATTTCGCCCGTTTTCACAGAAAACAGTTAACATCATAAAATCTATGCCCCTACCAAATTTCAAAAGGATTGGTTAATTTTTGTTCGACTTATGGCGTTAAAAGTATCCTAGACAAATTAAACGAAAAAGGGCGGAGCCACGCCCATTTTGAAATTTTCTTTTATTTTTGTATTTTGTTGCACCATGTCATTATTGGAGTTGAATGTTGATATAATTTACTTATATACTGTAAAGATATTAAATTTTTTGTTAAAATTTTACTTTAAAAAAATTTTTTTTTAAAGTGGGCGTGGTCCTTCTCC
Source organism: Eurosta solidaginis (assembly GCF_040869045.1). Classification (NCBI taxonomy): domain Eukaryota; kingdom Metazoa; phylum Arthropoda; class Insecta; order Diptera; family Tephritidae; genus Eurosta; species Eurosta solidaginis. Next base: position 363,825,370 of record NC_090319.1, on the reverse strand, counting down.
GATTTTGCTAATTTTTATTAGGCGTACATATAGTAATAGGAGTAACGTCCCTGCAAAATTTCATCATGATATCTTCAACGACTGCCAAATTACAGCTAGTTAAATTTTTAAATTACCTTCTTTTAAAAGTGGGCGGTGCCACGCCCATTGTCCAAAATTTTACTAATTTTCTATTCTGCGTCATAAACTCAACTCATCTACCAAGTTTCGTCGCTTTATCTGTCTTTGGTAATGAATTATCGCACTTTTTCGGTTTTACGAAATTTTCGATATCGAAAAAGTGGGCGTGGTTATAGTCCGATATTGTTCATTATAAATAGTGATCTGAGATGAGTGCTCAGGAACCTACATACCAAATTTCATCAAGTTACCTCAAAATTTACTCAAGTTATCGTGTTAACGGCCATGCGGAAGGACAGACGGACGACTGTGTATAAAAACTGGGCGTGGCATCAACCGATTTCGCCAGTTTTCACAGAAAACAGTTAACATCATAAAATCTATGCCCCTACCAAATTTCAAAAGGAGTGGTTAATTTTTGTTCGACTTATGGCGTTAAAAGTATCCTAGATAAATTAAATGAAAAAGGGCGGAGCCACGCCCATTTTGAAATTTTTTTTTATTTTTGTATTTTGTTGCACCATGTCATTACTGGAGTTGAATGTGGACATAATTTACTTATATACTGTAAAGATATTAAATTTTTTGTTAAAATTTTACTTTAAAAAAATTTTTTTTTTAAAAGTGGGCGTGGTCCTTCTCCGATTTTGCTAATTTTTATTAGGCGTACATATAGTAATAGGAGTAACGTCCCTGCCAAATTTCATCATGATATCTTCAACGACTGACAAATTACAGCTTGCAAAAATTATAAATTACCTTCTTTTAAAAGTGGGCGGTGCCACGCCCATTGTCCAAAATTTTACTAATTTTCTATTCTGCGTCATAAATTCAACTCATCTACTAAGTTTCGTTGCTTTATCTGTCTTTGGTAATGAATTATCGCACTTTTTCGGTTTTACGAAATTTTCGATATCGAAAAAGTGGGCGTGGTTATAGTCCGATATCGTTCATTTTAAATAGCGATCTGAGATGAGTGCTCAGGAACCTACGTACCATTTCATCAAGTTACCTCAAAATTTACTCAAGTTATCGTGTTAACGGACGGACGGACGGACGGACGGACATGGCTAAATCAAATTTTTTTTCGATCCTGATTATTTTGATATATGGAAGTCTATATCTATCTCGATTCCTTTATATATGTACAACCAACCGTTATCCAATCAAACTTAATATACTCTGTGAGCTCTGCTCAACTGAGTATAAAAAAACAACCGAAAAATGCGGAAAATAAAAGCGATTTGTAGAACATGGCAGAACAACGCGCAGAAGATCCTCGCAGAATTATGTTAAGTTAGCGATCCACAGACAAAGGTCACATATATACAGTGGGGTACAAAATTATTGACATAACTGTTTTTGTCATGTACGTATGTTAGAGCCCATAATATTTTTTTTACTAATTTCCTTTGTAAGTAATTTTAACCAAACTTAAGTTGTGCGGAAGTCTGAAATTTATTTCAAATCTTACAACCATCAAAATTTTCATCAAATATTTGAAAAAAATAAAATTTAAAACACTCTGGCTGCGCACAGTTTTAATTTGACTGGGTAATTTATGAAGTGGTAAAATTCTTTTGTTACTGACGAAGCCTAATTTTAAGCATGTGACGCCAGAAGGCAGTGTCCAGTTAGCATGCGCATCGTGAGCCTTAAATTTTCTCTCTTCAAAAATATGAGCAGCTTTTTGAGTCTATTAGTGTAGTATTTGTACACGATCTTAGAAATTTTGTACCCCGCGCTTTTGTTCACGCCTTTCCTGCTTAATGGATAATATGCAACTCCTATCTCCTTTTGATTTCCACCAAGCGGATTGGGAAGTTTATCACCGACTCGGCGAGTGTTGCACCCTCCTTTGCGAACTCGTCTGCCTTTTCGTTACCTTCTATCCCTTTATGACCGGGAACCCAGTTTAGATATATGGTTCGGCCTCAAGGAAGTTTTTAAAAAGCTTCTTTGCATTCCAGAACACTTCTTGATGAAGTAGTGTGTGACATAATTGCTTTAATCGTCGACTGACTATCAATATATATATAGTCCGAAGTAGTCCCGAAACGAAACTGAATGTTATTATCCCTGTACTCTAAAATGGTCGCGAAATTAGAATCGATCCCAAATATGATCTGAAAACAATCACGATGTACTTAGTTCTTAAAACAATTTCGAATCGTTTCCAAAAACAAAAAAAGGTTACAAAAGTTTCGCGAATAGCATCAAAGTCCGTACAACATTGACCACGAATTGATCCCGAAATAATATCGAGCACAATCACAAAACTGTTGTCGATATATTTCGGAGATAGTCACTTTTCCAATCTTGATTAGACCTCAAAGCATGCGACCTTTGGAAGTAATAATTTTAACCAAATTCAACGTACTGTACGAACCCCCCTATTTCAAAGAGCATACATTAAGATTCCTGCAGGCTCTTCGCTACGTGTTTGCCAAATTTTATCAAATACCGTTATAATTGGAAACTTAATTTGCGATAAATGACAAAGGTTACCAATGAGTTACCTATGTTTTATCACCGGTTTTTTATCGAAAATTTATAGATTCTTTTTTTTTGTTTATCGAAATGTTACCGTTATATTATCAAACCATTATCGATAACTTATCAAAAATTTATCGATATATTACCAAAGTTATATTTATTATCGAAAATGTATCGACTAATAGCCGAAAAACTATCGATATGTTAGAAAAAGCTATCGGCGTATTATCGATCTTCTGTAGAAATGTAAAAATTTCTTATCGAAAATTTATAGATATGTTGTTATAAAGTTATCGATCAGATATCGAAAAGTTTTAGCTAAAATATTATCGATGTGATATCGAAAAATTATCAATTTGTTAGTTTATCAAAAAGCTATTGGCACGTTATTAAAGGTGATACAAGTTATATAAAGTTGGCAATTATTAATCGAAAAGTTATCGATATTTTATAAAAAAGTTATGGGCGTGTTATCGATCTATTGTTGAAATGTTAAACACTTTTAATCGGAAAGTTATCGAAAAGTTAAAGATATGTTATTTACATGTTATCCATTTGATATCGCAAATTTATGGGTCTCAATTTGCTATCGCCATATTATAGATTTGATATCAACAACTGATCGCTTCGTTATGAAAGAGATACCAATAAAATTTCAATATAAAATCTATGACACATCTTTTACCCGTCGACAATAAGCAGATAAAAGCGCAGTAGCAAACTGATAGCTCAACGATAATGATTCGCTATGAAAAATAAGCCCATAATATAACAATAATTTATCGGCATTGGTTGTTAGATAAGAAGCCGGCAAAGGTCTTCTCAAAAATCCCTAAATTATTTCTTATAATGCATTGTTGTTATTATTTCTTTCTCGTTGCCTGTGTTGCGCGTGCTGCTTCTAAGATCAGGTGCAAATGCAAGAGGACGGAGTTATTCTATAACATAAGTCCTGGCACCTGATTGTGGTTCTTATGTTTGGTCGTCAAACAAATTCTGGTCACACTATCGACACATTCAGTCTATTTGAGGTCTTATTGACTAGCCAGTTCAACTTAACCTACCTCTGTCGTGGCTTTAGAACAACAGTTCACTTAACAATATTAGTTTCTGGATATACACGTGTTTGTTTACACATCATTTCAGTACTGGCATAACAGCTTTACATATTTGTACATACTTTGGGCATCATGTAAGACAAACTTGTCTTGTATTTGTATGTACTTACAAACAAAATTTTTTTCTAATCTCCTGTTTTTGCACTAAGTATGGTCTTAAAGGCTTTTTTGTGCAGCTGCTTTGCTTTGTTGCACTTCCGCAGTGCAGTGCCTACTTATCAACCTTTAGCGTACGTGTACTGTGCTGAAAAAACTGTAACTTTTCATTCGTGTTTGTTTCAAGGGCATCAACTCCATTGGCTAGTAGGGAGAACCTGTAACATGTTAATGGACTTGAGCATAAAACATGTTAGAGTTATTGGCTTGATCCTTTTACATGAATTTTGTATAATGACAGGGAGTATTTCATCTGGACCAGCCGATTTAAGGCTGGAGGAGATAGTCTTCCTCCGCCCTTCGTAACTAATAACCGTTTAACCGCCTAGGCAATTTTGATATCTGTATAACAAGTTACACTTTTCATCCCTGTTTCACGATAATTCGCGCGAATTAGGCGCATCGACTCCTGAACTGTTTTGCTCCTATACACGACAGCTGTCTCTTTAGACCATTTTGTTGTCTTCATTGATCCTCAACACTTCTCTATACTCGCCAGGATTCCTCCACAACATCATTTTCAAGCTTAGGAATATCTTTGCTCTTCTTCCGAAAAAAACTCTAGTTTTTTGCTTAACATTTGACTGTGATTTGTGCCTTTATCTCCTTGAAAGGAAGGATTTTTTTTATACGCATTCACTAATTCCTTAGTTTGATTCTGAAATTTGGTTTTTTGCGTTTTAGGAATCCTCCATCTTGTTGAAGGGAAGGTGAGTTTGATATATGCTTGGTTTGAAGGTGATATCATGCTCATTGAATGCTGTCGGTTCAACAATAACCCTATTGCCAATGCCTTACCATGACGGCAGCTCCCATCCTGCCGAACCATTTCAGAGAGCAAACGCCAAATCCGCTTAAGCTGTGTCCAGAAACTTTCCCTCCTGATTAGAGTCAGGGCTCTTGAATAAGCGTCACGTCAAACAAACCCTCCCAATAATAGTAGGGGGTTTCGCTCGACGTCAGTGTACTGGTTTGAAAGTTTATTTGTAAAACCCCTTCCATCATAGATCTCCCACCACTTTCGCTACGTATTCGTCCTGCTCCCTGGATTTTACGATTATCTTGGTTTCGTTTTACTTCGTCTACTTCTGGGTTGTTATGCTTATACGGGAGAGTCTGAGAGTGAGAGTGAGGCAGATAGAGGGAGTAAAAATGATGCAGGAATGTGTTGAATAGATTAAGAAAACGTTTTGTAAAATGTTTCGAAAATTCGAACTTGAATTAAATCTAGGAACAAGACAATGCATAGGGGTTTTTGAGAACAAAGCAAAAAACGTTTCTTTCGAAAACAACCGATTTTCACAAAGTAATTCGTATTGAGCTACGTGTGTATTAGCTCAGGGATAAACTCATTTGAATTCTTAACCAAACTTGTCTTAACTAAGAAATTATTCATACACAAATATGCAACAAAAATTATTATTATTTTCTTTTTTGTTTAAAAATTTACTATGTAAAAACCTATCTTTGTGTTTACAACTTGTTTTCGTCAATGGTACTGTTATATGGTTTTGAAATATTTCAAAAGCACTCTTACGCTATGTTGGACAAATTTTAGCTCTTTCCGCCGAATAGCGCAGTCAATTACTTTAGTCGTTAGTCTGCTACGTATACATACACACATTCATACATACATATCCTGCCAATACAAATCAAACAATTGTATCTCGAACCAACAAAGCAAAAATTCGCAATTCACAAAAATTTCGTCTGTCTAATAGTTATTTGTCGTCGTAATTTTTATGCGTAAGCAACGAAGTGCAACAAAACTGAGTTGAGAAATATCTTGAAAAGCACACCGACATGCAAACCACAAACGAAAAGCAAATACAATGCCGTGCAGTGAGGGGCGTCCCAAGTCTCAAGTTATCAGCGCATAATCAAAATGGAAATGTTCTATTGCTTTGGTAATTATTCGCTTCAACTGTTGCCACTTCCACCATAGTGACGTGCGTATGTATAGACGATGATGTTAAAAAGAAAGAGCATCAGGGATTGTTGTTCCGCAATCCCGAAAGCTCGGGATTTGTTTTGGACCTACATTTAGTTTATGTTAGGGCGGGAAGGTGTGCATGGGGAACCTGTCACGCTTCTAGTTGGGGACAATTTTGCCAATGAGTATGCCCAAATTGAGTGTGAGGAGGGGTTGAGGGGGGAAGAGCACATTCATTCTTCCTTCCTTCCGAAAGACTGCCGAAAAAGTGAACAAACCAAGGAATGTGCCACCTCACAATCATCTCTGCTGATCCAAAGCACGTTCGTTGACCTAATAGTCTATTGCACAATTCTTTCTAGAGGATAACCCTATGTGGTTCGTACGGCGCTGTATGCGAGTTTATATCAATTTTGGAAGCTTTACTGATCATTTCATTTGAAAACGTTTTTTTTTTTTTTTTTCATAGTATTGGTATGCCCGGAGACCCACATCTAGGACGTTGAGATGCCGAGCCCCGTAACTGAAACTGTACTGTCCTCTGGTCAGCCTAGCTGTGCTCTCTATGGCATATACAAGCTCATGGAAGACCGTGCAGGTTTCAGAAAACTAATAAGGCTAACTGACCCTAAGATGCTTTGATTTTAGCTCATTCCCATTGTCCACTTTTTCATCTTACGAGTCGTTTGCGTAGACTAAATTCTCGCACTACTGTCTAGTGCCTATTCCTTCCTCGAAAGATGTCTTATGTTCTGTAGCTGAAATTCTACAGGCTACGTAATATAGTCGGTGTCGCACATTTAGTTAGTTTGGATACGCGTGATAGGTCATTTTGCTATCTTTTCTGATGTTTTCATGGCATAGCTGGCTAGCAAGAACATATGCCGAGGCACCAAGTGAAATATGACTACGTTTCCTGAGGTGCGCTGCTCATTGCATGACAGATTTTCCAGTTGCTCTACTTTTTTTCTTTAGATAAGGAAACGCTCCTAAGGTTCGAAGGTTTTGGGGAGTGTTATCGATTGTGGAGGTCCTTAGCCCCATATAGACAGTACGTTCCGATATCAACTACCATTAAGGTACTAGCCCGAATATATCGGGACCGTTTTAATGTGACCACGTGGAAGTTTATTCGTCATCCCGTCCGGCTCCTCCTATCCTATAAACATTTGTATGAAATATTAAGATTTGTAATAGGGCTCGCATCAGGTAGGTTGAAATTTAATTTGGGGAAGCTGTGTAGCTGTAAGACTTTTCAATGCGTTTAAAAACCATTTGAACTCCCTTTTTGGTCATTCTCAATCTTAAGGTTTTTGCTTTTTACGTTTAGCTCCTTCCGCCAGACCAGAGCGCCATACCATAAAATGACTGATGGTTTCTCTACGGCCACATCCCTTAATTTCTCCTGAAGGCTCTTACACAGGTATAATACACTACCAGAGTTTTCCTTGAACTCTGCAGGCATTCTTTCCCGATAACTAAGCGACACTCGCAGTCTTTTAGCATCAATCCAAGCTATTGCTGGAATTTCGTACACTTGCCCCGCAGTTGGCATCCGTTCGAGCGTTACTAGAAGCCCCGTGGTATATGTATTCCTAAACTGCTATCTTACCTTAAATTAAAAAAAATATAAATTTGAATTCGAAAACTCGGTAGTGTTAAGTTCAGAAAAGTAACTTCGATTCCTCTAAATATTACAACTCCGAGATTGTCATACCTAGAATGCATATTCGCTTTTAGTTGTGTGAGTTCGCTTTTCCGTTGCCATCACATCATTAGCAGTCAACGAAATTCGGCAAACCAGAATACTTATTTGCTGCTTCCTTGCTGTTTATTTGATACCTATTAATAGAAGATTGGAGACAATCTGTAGCAATTTCATATCATAAAAGCTTTTCTTATGGATATGGCACTCTTGTGTTGTTTACTTTGATATTCAAAAATATGAAAAATTCATTTTTGAGCAAACAATTTTAAAGTTCAAATAGTAAGTGAGACCGAGTTCATAAGCTGAAACGTCCAGGTATTGTAATTCTTGTTCTGTGATACGCTGAATTGAAAAAAATCTCATTAATTTCAATAACTTGTTTCTTAACCAATTCACAGAACAAGAATTTCTCCCTGGGCATGTTCAGTTTAAAGAATGTTCCAATAAGTGATATTTCGAAATATTTCATTTGCCATAACCTTGTATACCTTTTGTGGATATTACCTTTTGTAAAGTCCACTTTTCCTATGCAGGTAGTAATTAAGAGGCATTTTGGCTGCTAACTAAAAATTTCACGAAATTTCTTGTTTTGAAGTTTATCAAAGCAAATATTTCCTATGACATCTCAATAAATTGGGTGACTTTAATTAAAATATAATTTCTTAGTTAGTGTATCGATCTTATATTTGAACGACGATTACTTATGCAAAATCGCAAAGCCTATCGGTATTGGTAAACAATCAGAAAAGGGCCTTTGTTGTTTTAGAGCTCATTAAAATGTATGCCATATTAAACCATTTGTGAAATTTACTCCGTAGATTCCTACGTCAGATGCGTTGGTTGTGTAACAGGGGGTGAGTATCTTCTCTACTTTCGCTTTTTTCGTGAGCACTATACTGAACTATCTGAAAAATCGTTTGTAAAGTACGTTCACATCGGTCACAAGAAATTTAATCGCACATCAAAATAAGCCGGCTCGACAAATTTCATCTTTATCAAAGTATTAACGGTTTTTTATAACTGATTTATCGGTTAGTTATCGACTGGTTATGTTATCCGCATCCTACCAAGAAGTTACCGGTTTGTTATATGAGCTTTATCGACAAGGAATTGACGAGTGTAGGACATACGGCTACAGCCCTCAACCGAAATGTATCTACTATGTATCGAAAAACTATCGATATGCTATCAAAAAGTTATAAATTTTTTATTGAAGAAATATTGATTTTTTGTCAAAAATTTATCGATTTGTTATCATAAAACAGTCAGAATTTTATCAAATAGTAATAAATTTTTTACCCTACATATATCGATTTTCTATTGAAATGCTAGCGATTATTTCTTATAGCTGAACTATCTGTTAGTTATCGACAGATTATGTTTTCCATATACTTTTGACAAGTTATCGGTTTGCTGCAGGTGTCCTCTTGACAAGGAACGGACGATTTATCGATTATTTATCGAAAAATAATTTATTATGCATCAAAAAAATATCTATATGCTGTCAAAAAGTGAAAGATTTGTTATCAAAAAATTATCGACATGTTAACAATTTGTTATTCAACATTAATTGATTTACTCTCAAAAAAATAGTGACTATTTATCGAAAAATTATTGATAGATATGCTACCACAAAGCTGTCGATCCGTTATCAAAAAATTATCGATTTGTTATCAAAAAGTAATTAGATTTTTATCAGTTTGCTATTCAAAATTAATCTATTTACTTTCAAAAAAATAACGATTATTTATTAAAAAGTTATTGATATGTTATCACAAATTTATCGATACGTCATCTGAAAGTTATCGATTAATTAACGAAAATGTTTCTAAAATTTAGCAGTTTGTTGTCAAAAAACTATTGATTTGATATAGAAAGGTTATATATCGTCGCTGCGCTCACAAAAACAGTTATGTGTTTTTGAGTAACTTTTCAGGAGATCAAAAAAACGTATTTCTGGCGTCCATTTGCAAAATTTTGCAAATGTCGTATTTTTTATATATTTTATTAAAAGTACTTTATTGATGTGTGAAGGAAAAAATCATTTTTTTTGACCCATTACGACATGATAAATATTTGCGCCGTTTTATAGCACATAGTTGCTTTCAAACACGATTCAAATTTACTTTTGGCGGTAGGAGAATGTATGACATTTTTCCCGTATTTCCTCATAATGCTTACGGAGATAACCACTTAAGTTACTGGGAGGTTTAGCTTCATCAATCAGACGTCTGTTGTGGTGCCCAGGTCTTTAGGTATTCAACAGAAACTGTTTGGTTAGCATTTCATTTCTATCCCTAATAGGGAGTAATCTCACCTCATTGTGTGCGTGATGTTCTGGGGACATAAGAAGACAGCCCGTAGCGGTTCTGAGGGCAGACTTTTGGCAGGCCTGTATTTTCTTCCAGTGAGTATAACCTTTATGCTTGGCGACAATATCGGAGATGCGTAGCATGCAATCGGCCGGCCAATTGCTTTTAAAGTAGTAATTAGCACTTGTCTCTCTTTACCCCAAGTGCTGCCGGCAAGAGATTTAGGATTTTATTACGGCTCTGGATTTTCGATACAATTGCGGCTGCATGATCTCCAAAATGTAGAGACTCATCGAACGTCACACCCAAGATTTTAGGGTGTTTCATTAAATCAACTATCTCCGTTATCTTCCCGGTTAACCCATTACAGTTTAACTGCAGAATTCTGAAGTATAACGGGTAAGTGATATGTGACTACGCCTGAGTTTAGGGAGGCCAAGACGCAATTTTTCTTGTGGCCCTGGCACTGGACGTCCCTGGGTAAGCATTTGGGTACCCGGTGTAGTTGGGTTTGCGGCCTGACAGCATGGCGCGATGAAACCCTTCGAGGGTTGCTGTCGCTGAGACCAAAACATCTAGGAAAGTGGCACCGTTTGGCGATATGTCGCAAACATATATATTCTGTGCTGGCAAATGGTGGTAGGGACTTAGAGTCTGTTTTCCTGACCTACTCGAATGCTAGTGTCGAGCAGAAGTTGTGAAGAAAACGGGCGGGGGCGGATGCTTGGTATTGCTACCGACTCTACAACGGAGACCGTACTTATGAGTAGGAGCGGCCGTATGAGCTGGTGGCTCCGTAGGGCGCTAGCAGCAGGGGGCACTTGTTGTGGCATGCTGAGCAGGGGGGCTGCTATAAAGTAGTGGGGGTGCAAAGGCGCAGACTACGGGACGCCCTTGGGCGTGAACAGCAAGGAGCCACAAAAGATTTATAAAAGATATGAGGATGTCGGGTTTTGGAGTCTAGCCCAGAACATCCTGTCCGATTCAACCATCCCTTGCACGTGACACACTGACAAGAGTGTGACCGTCCTGAAGAGATTATTTTCCGGAAAACGCAGAAAACCCATTTCTCTGGACCGGGGTCAGGTACAGGTCCTGATTGAATTCGATACCCACTCGGAGCAGGACAATATGGCGCTGTCCCGCTGCAAGGATCTGCTGAGAGGATGAAAATTTGTGGCAAGGACGCAAAAAATTAAATGGGGTTACATTGAAATGACAGCCCTTGGTCGGGAAACATCCCGAGTCATTCCGGTTTATAGAACCTTGGGAAGCGAGATGATTTGTAATTATTTTTACATTGAAATCAAAGCACTGTCGCTAGCGTTTAAAATAAATTATAAGCGAGTAAGTACATAACCGTTTTTCAGAGTACTTCTAGTACTGCGAGCACATAGCTATTTTCGATCACTTCTAAACCAAAAAAAGACCGCCTGTAAACTTAAAAAGTCACTATAGCTTTTCATGATCGGGTGGATAGCAGTAAAGAAATTCACGAAAAGAAAGCCTGCTCGTATGGCCAGATGCCACAATCTATCGGAGGGTTAATCCTATAGCTTTTATTAGTCTTGCAAACTTCATGCCACCACCTTCATCTATTTGCAATACAAATCTACGACACTTTAAAACTAAATTATCAAATTCAAATATTTATAACCACTTAAACTCTAAAATAAAAATGTGTGATCCCGATAGCCAGCATGAGTAAAAATATGAAAAATTAACTGCCCACTTAATTCACTCTAAATATGACTACAAATATTGCTCTTAAAAACATTTTTCTAAATGATAAACGTTTTTTAATGACACAACTGTTACACCTTTAAAACTTTTTTATCACCACAATACGACGATAAAAAAGGCCACACGCGGTTCGGTCATAATAAAACCACATTAATGATGGTGCGAACCAAATTGACCAAAAAGACGATCTCATCAAATAAAATGAGAAATATTTAGATAACAAATTTCCAGTTCCTAAGTGCATACATTTATACAAACTTTAATACCTACAACCGGCGCTTTGTTTTATATTTTTTGCAATTTGGGTTTTATTTATATGAACATTTGTATTTTATGCGATTATAATATTTTTCGCTGCAAACACTGATTTTCACATTTTTTTTACGCGGCATGAAAAATATTTAAACAAAAAAAAATGTAATAAAATACTTAACATTTATACGCAAAATTCCACGCCATAAATTTTATATGAATTTTTCATGAGTTTCGGGTGACTTTACTGTTCAGACGGCAGACCGAGTCAATTGTAGTTGTCTACACCGCTACATGCGCTGCACTTCTTTTTTACGGATGGAAGGTGCAAACAGCCCACTTCATCGCAACAACCACAGTAGGCTTTTAGCTGGTGAATGACTAAGAGGCCATCAACGATGAATGCCACACTATCAGCTGCTGTATTACCAACCGCATCGTTATATCATGAACGTCACTAGAACATAGCATCGGTAACACCATCAAAACTAAAGTGCAGCAAAGAGTTACAAAAACCAGCAAAAATAAGTTAAAAAGTTTTCATTTACGTGAAATTGAATACTATATACCCAAATGTACTGCTGCACTTGTAAGCGCAACTGATAAAAAATTTTTTTGTTGAAAAATAAATATTTCCCTTTTGACACCCATACCCTAATAATTTTTTGAATTTATTATATATTTTAAACAGTTGACAAGCATGTAAAATGTCTAAAGTGGCAACACCTTTATAAGGGTTCTTAGAGTGCAGTTCACTACCTTCAATCGTTTTACACCCATTTTGGCACATCAAACCTTTTTTAACATTCAAAAATGCGGCAAAATTATAAGAAAAGCAAGTAGTAAGAGCTTCTAATGAAGCATTTTATCTACATACAAAATATCATCCAAAGGAACATATCAATATAATAAGATTAGGCGGCAACCCTTTCTAAAAATAATTCTATTGGATAACGTTATTATATACCATCAGTTATTATATATACATACATACTGAAGTATTTTATATATTTTTACTAAATTTTAATTAATAAGGTGCAACCTCATAAAGAAGTCTTTAGTGGCGATACCTTATCAAAGAGCTTGACAATGCGACACACTGTACCCAATTGGTTGAGGCGCATCCAAGATAACCGTTGATATACAAATGTATAAATATAAAAAGGTAATGCGGCAACCCTAGGTCACAGTCCTATGCACTTATATTAAGATACGGTGGAAGATACCCTTCGTTCGATACCTACGTAAGCAAGTGTCGATTAATTTTAAAAAAATTTTTAAATGTGGCAACCCTTTAAAACACACTCAAGAGCGAAACCTGATTAAAAATTCAATGTACCAAATTGTACCCAAATCACGTTTCTGAAATAATAGTGAAATGTAAATTAAATAAAAATTTTTATAAAAGGTGGTAACTTAGGTGGAAACCTCAGTCAATAATATTCTCTTTTAGATACGATGTAAAATACCTCTCATATTTACATACCTCATACCTGAAAAACCTGTAAAAACAACCTCAGCGGCAACATTGATCTGGAAAGTCCTAGAACGTTCGTCAAGTCTCTTGGTTTTGAGGGGTTAGCTGGTTTCCATATAACGTCACAACGAGTCCTCTCTCCCACTGATAGTCCATTCCGAGGGCTACCCGGTGCAATAGCTTTGAGACTACTGAGACCATTGTGTTGCTTGTTTTTGTATAAGATATTCTCTGAATATGAATAATAATTTGAATAGTACTAATAATCGTAATCTCATGTTTGAACAATGAGGTGCATGCTTCGTTGGTCTGATATTGATATTTTTCAAATGTGTTTGTCAGATACGCCATTATCGGATACAACTAAGTACTTCATTTATGCTCTCGATGGCTACAAGGGCATAGGAGCGCCTATCCATTTTCCTGTGATCATTTCGATCAGTATAACGGGCGGTAGATAATAGATTTTTCGACACTTTTGTTTTGGTGCTGGCTGAGTCTTCATATTCTTCTTTTTCTTGTAGCAATAAGTAGACTCCACGAGGGTTTGGACAGTTTTATCGGTGTTGGTGGTATTTTGCCGGATGTGTATCCCAAATCGTTCCGGAAAAAATGGTGTATACGGTGCACAAACTTGTCTGACAATTTCTTAAAGGTTTAATATGATCACGTTGAAACGTTTGGATCAACCGATCCTTCCTCCAACGAGGACCTTAGGGTTGACATGCCTCCTAAGTTAGAGGGATTCATCTTGGGTAGGGTTGGAGTTACAATTTCAAAGTAGTTCCCTTGTACATGGTTGAAGCACGGAAAATAGGCGCTCTTAGTACCAAGTCCTTTATTTAATTAGGTCTCGGTACTATGATTTATTTTCCGAATTAAGGAAATCTGTTTTTTGGAAAATTTAAACATTTACCTTCATCCTCATCATTTTCGTCTCCAAACTCTTTAATAATTTTTCACGGTGTTTGAACTGCGGGTTGACAAGAGTGTTGTTTGGGTGCTCATGGACCGGCCATTTCAACCTACCTACCTGACAAGAGTGTTACCTTCAATATAAATATTATGTTGCTTCCACTGCTTTTCAGCTTCTCCTTTTGAGTACAAAAAGCCACTCGATCTATTTGAGAGAATTTAAGTTAAACGTGGTTTAGATGTTTTTAGTAGTGCGATCAATGCGGTGTAAATATTTGTTTCATGTTTGCGAACAGTTTTAGGCGGGTCCCTACTCAGGCGACAGTTTCCTACTTGACATAACAATATAGCGAAGAAGAAAAGCTGCATGCTCAGTTGACTGATAGATTGACATGTAGGGGAAAGGACGAAGAAACATACGAGCGAGCAGATACATATGGGGTATTCCATCCCATTTCGACCAATTTTGAACCCGACCCCTTTATAATTGGCTGAAAGTTTTTCTTCTTTTTCTAGCTTAGAAGAAAAACTTTCAGCCAATTCTAAAGGGGTAGGGTTCAAAATTGGTCGAAATGGGATGGAATGCCCCATATACAGATGAACTAATCTGGTTGAACTCCTATTGGTCGGATCACCTTAACATAAAGTCTCTTAAATTTCCCAATATACCAACACAACTTGGTATAACTAGAATAAAAAACATACTACAGTATCAGCTTTTAAGCGCTACAATCAACAACCCCACATCACCAGCCACTTCAAGCTCGCCAAAAGAATCACTTGCCGCATCATCAACAGTACGGTTGTGCCATCAACTATTAAATCGCTATCGCTATCGCTACGCCATTCGCTGTCATTTGGTCATAATCTGTATGGCCGATAGTAAAGCACAGCGGCAAAAAGGCTACTACTACACACATCACAGCTAGGAGTTTCCATAGTTAAAAGTTGTTGTTATATCATCAGTGTTGTCACAGCAATCCTTGTTTTGTTGTCGTTGTTGTCATTAAAGTTGGTTGCTATTATCTGTATGAGTCTTTTTTGTTGATGTAATTTTTTTTTTCTTTTTTTTCACTATTGCGGCATGTCGCATGTGTAGTAATATCGCATATTTTATG
This sequence comes from Eurosta solidaginis, assembly GCF_040869045.1. Lineage (NCBI taxonomy): Eukaryota > Metazoa > Arthropoda > Insecta > Diptera > Tephritidae > Eurosta > Eurosta solidaginis. The sequence continues at coordinate 363,810,022 of NC_090319.1, read as the reverse complement.
CGTTTCCTGAGTTTTAGCTACCGCAACGGTCGCGGTCATGGTGTCGGTTGCAGCGTCAAGTTGGCTTTTAGCAGCGCGATTTAATTGAATTGATTATTTTCACTCCTGTGGTGTAGTAGGGAGAGATGTTGTTGTCGTTTGTATTTGTTTTTTTTCTTTTTTTTTACATATACCCAACTGTACTCTAGTTTGAAGATTGGGTCGAAAAAAGTAGCGGAAGACTGACTCTAAATTTGTGGAAAGACATAAGATTAGGTGAGGTTGCACTGACCGGTTCGTGAGAACCTCACATAGACTGTACGATAGTGTTACTGCCAAAGAGGAGTGTTACTAGAAATTCGCTCAACGATCAAATTGAAAAGTTCTATCAAAGACTATGACCTATGTTATTAAATAGATTTTGACATTTTTAATGCATGTGCTTCTAGCTTCTTCTGGATCTGATAGCTGTGTCAATTCTCATAGGTGGTCGGCGCAGTGCACGATCATTTCCTCACGCCTCCACGCTTTCTACATCTGCAATTACTTACCAAGCCAAATTTAGAAACAGGTGACTCCAGATGGCAATGTCCAGTCGAAATACCCATCATCAGCCTTCAGTGCTCTCATGTTATAAATAAGAGTGGCTTTGTTAGTCTAAGCTTATAACACTTCGCTCTCCGCGCACGGTTCCACGCATTTCCTGCTGGATCGATGATGTGCACAATTCGTCTTCTTTTCAACTCGCCCAATTTAATTGGGACGCTTACGGCACAAGCTTAAAAGGCTGCACACTTTTTTAGCTAATTTGTCCGCTTTTTCATTTCCATATATTCTGATTTGCTCAGTAACCCAATAAAGGCAAACAGTATGATATTAAATAGATGAATAAAGGGCAATAACAGGTGCACTAAGGTGGTGTCCAACTGACGCAATAAATATGCTCCCAAACCAGATATATCTTTACTTTAACTTGGGTGACACTGTAACTTCTTCGGCTGTTATATTTCGTGAGCATAGCTGTTGAAACTCGAAACCGTATGGCCACAGCAATGCTCTCAGAAGGCTTTTTCGGTGTGGCTTCGTCATCAGAAAATCACACGCTGTCATGAAGTTTTGAAAGGTGTCATAAGTTAAGTTTCTTCAAAAGGGAACTAGAGGGAGACGGTTAAAGCAGGGCACCGAATAGCCCCAATAAATTGGTTCCAGGAGAAATTGCAAAAAAATGTTGCTCCATGCACTACTTTTTCTGAGTCGCGTGGGATCCGGGCTGCAAAGCAACCAGCCCTATCTTTTACACTCAAATACACTTTTAGATGTTGTAAGAGAAAGGTAAGCTAAGGATCTCTGTTTGGAAAATCAAGGTCCCTAAATAAATCTTGCGGAGATCCAAGTTTTCGAGACCGAAATACTTCCGCCTTATTTCATGGAGATAAATTGGCTCGTTGATTCCAAATGTGTCGAGATCGGAATACTTCCACCTCATTTCGTGGAAAAATCTGAACAGTCAAGTAAGAAGTAACTCGATGAGTATCAACAAAGATTTCAAAGAGGTTCTAAGGCATGCCGCATGAAGGCCTGTTATAAAGTGACCCTTAAGAGTCCCAATTATCATTTATAGATAAGCCTTGCTGAACTCAATAACTTTCGCAGACTGCCTGCTTTCGAAAGACTTCGATACACTGCAAGAGCCACCATGTACGTCTTGCTGTTGCTTGGGTGACACGTGGTCGATCTATACAGAGCCATTAAAGTTCTATTCAGTAGTATCCATACAGGCTTATATATCCTCATGGCAGTCGCCCGAGACACCTCTATAGCTCGATACACTCCCATGCAAGGTCATGTACTGCCACACCACTCTTTATCACACCACATTTGAGCTCATGGCTAAAATAGCCGGCGGCACAGTAATGCGGCATACTAGCCATAAAGAAGAGAGACAAAGTGCTGACCAAACAGTTTCGACTCTCAGAAACCTGAGCAACTCCTGCCTGTAATTTATCCCCACATGTCAAGCCTCTAACACCCAAGACTGTTTGGTCCAACTTTTTTCACACTGGGACAATTTGTGAGTGATGTTGGATTAGGCGAATCACTGCTACAAGAAGAAGAAGATAGTTTTATTTAAAATCAAGCTCATGACAAAGACCCTCCGATCAACCTAGCTAGTCCACTGCACTAGGTTAGACCTTCTCTTCAGTCACCGTTCGAAGGAATGACTGTGTTGAAAATGACACAGCGGTAGTTGCACCTGCACACAATAGTCTGTCTTGCCTGGGATGAATTCAAAGTCAGCAAGATTGCAGGAGTGCATTTGATAGCAACCAGTGCTTCCTGTTGTACTGACAATAAGTTTCTAATGCTTTCACGAATAGAGTTCAGAAGAAGAGAGTTGGCGAGACCAGCTAGACTTGGCACGCGTGATGGAAAGATTCAATGGGAGCCAAGAGTCAGGTAATATCGTCCATTCAGCTACTTTTTTACACATTCACAGCAAGCTATATAATATTCAATTTCAATCGAACCTAGACATTTCAACTTGTACATTTTGCACTTTACTCCACTGAGACATCCAACTACAACCAACACGTTGATCAACGTAGCAGCCTGATCGGATCGTTTTGGTGATTTTCGTTTTTAAATTTAAATGTCCCTGAGGCATTGATTCTTTAGTCAGCGAATGTATGTATGTGTGTGCGTGGGTTTGTGCGCGCCTGCATAAAAAATCGATAGCTAAAAATAAAAAAATATAAAATATTATTGAACTTAAATTTATAGTGAATGTTGGGGGCCAGTGACCAACCGGTAATCGGTTGATGTTTAGCTCGTTGACTGTTGATCATTTAACTTGAGGTGGCCAAAGTAGCGAACGCGTTGCGCCGTACAAAGTCACATAGCTCAATTTAACGCTTGCGTGTGGCCGGCAGTTGCTTAACTCACGAACATATAAAAGAGGCGTTGAAGTGAAGAAGTGCGTCTGCATTAAAGCGTAAATTCGTTGTCTGTCCACTGTTCCACGACTATAAATGCGTTTTCACTTACGATTAACATAAAATCACTGCGGCATCACCCTTTTTGCATTTCGGTTTATTGGACGTCGATGAGCAAGAAATATAAAAGCAAGACATTGAGGGCACGCGCTTAGGCGCTTATGCATCAGCCGAAGTACATATTTTCGAATTAAATTAAGTGCAGAGTGGGGAGTGGCTGCATTTTGTCATAGGTGTTAAATATTTTAAGTAGAATGTTGAATTTTTTCATCATAATATCGCCACATAAAAACAAGAAGATATCGGCTTAAAATCGTATGGAAAGAAAATTTAAAAAAGTCATATTTCAACTGACAAACTTAGTTTTGTTATCTCTGCTTTCAGGGGTTTTAATATCATGCCACTTCTTTCTTAACCATTTCTTGAGAAAATGGCAGTAGTTAACAGTACGATCCCCATTCAACATTGTGTCCAGTATAATTGGCAAGTATTCCTATTAATGTAATTTGGTCACAGCGACTGCAGGACCAAAATGAAAAAACGCTATCACTGAAAGACTGTGACAATATCTGCGTCTCGCTCGCAATAATCTTATTAATAATACCAATCACGTACCTCATGGCAGCTCTCGCCAGAGGAACAATTGACTGCGATATTATGAACGAGTGACTATTTCTTCGACCAGGACGCAGTAAATGTCGCTGTTAACTATTAAATATATAGGCGGCTTTGTAACCACTCCAACTCCCTGCTTAGCTTGTTTAATATTAGTCGACGTATCCGTGACTTGCGCTTCTATTTTATTTATTGCAGTAAGCTACGAACGAGCGCTTCTCCAAATAAACATCGACATACATATAGCATATGATAGCAACAATAATCACAATTTCGTTGTTTGGTATTATCGCAGCTAATTGATCTGAAGTGAAATGAACTGTGATTGCGTCTGAGATGGGGATTATTGGTAAGCGTGATTGTGAACAGCGATTCAGTTACATAGGTGGAATCCGTTTCGAAATATCGCCATAAAGGTGGACCAGGGTGACTCTAGAATGTGTTTGTACGATATGGGTATCAAATTAAAGGTTTTAATGATGGTTTTAAAAGGGAGTGGTGGTAGTTGTATAGGTGGTCGCCTTTTCGAGATATCGACATAAAGGTCCAGGTGACTCTAGAATGCGTTTGTACAATATGGGTATCAAACGAAATGTGTTAATGAGTATTTTAAATGGGAGTGGGTGCTCGTTCTATAGGTAGTCGGTTTTTCGAGATATCGCCATAAAGGTGGACCAGGGATGACTCTGGAATGTGTTTGTACGATATTGGTATCAAATTAAAGGTATTAATGAGAGTTTTAAAAGGGAGTGGTGGTAGCTGTATATGTAAAGTCGTTTTCCAAATGTGGACCAGGGTGTCCCAGAACATCATCTGTTGGATACCGCTAATTTATTTATATATGTAATACCTACCATGATTTCAAGGGTTTTTTATTTCGCCCTGCAGAACTTTTTCATTTTCTTCTACTTAATATGGTAGGTGTCACAACCATTTTACAAAGTTTTTTCTAAAGTTATATTTCAATAAACCAATCCAATTACCATGTTTCATCCCTTTTTTCGTATTTGGTATAGAATTATGGCATTTTTTCATTTTTCGTAATTTTCGATATCGAAAAAGTGGGCGTGGTCATAGTCGGATTTCGTTCAATTTTTATACCGAGATAAAGTGAGTTCAGATAAGTACGTGAACTAAGTTTAGTAAAGATATATCGATTTTTGCTCAAGTTATCGTGTTAACGGCCTAGCGGAAGGACAGACGGTGGACTGTGTATAAAAACTGGGCGTGGCGTCAACCGATTTTCACAGAAAACAGTTAGCGTCATAAAATCTATGCCCCTACCAAATTTCAAAAGGATTGGTAAATTTTTGTTCGGCTTATGGCATTAAAAGTATCCTAGACAAATTAAATGAAAAAATGCGGAGCCACGCCCATTTTGAAATTTTCTTTTATTTTTGTATTATGTTGCACCATATCATTACTGGAGTGGAATGTTTACATAATTTACTAATATACTGTAAAGATATAAAATTTTTTGTTAAAATTTTTACTTTAAAAAAAAGCGTGCATATAATAATAGGAGTAACGTTCCCGCCAAATTTCATCATGATAGCTTCAACGACTGCCAAAGTACAGCTTGCAAGATTTATAATTACCTTCTTTTAAAAGTGGGCGGTGCCACACCCATTGTCCAAAATTTTACTAATTTTCTGCTCTGTGTCATAAGTTCAACTCACCTACCAAGTTTCATCGCTTTATCTGTATTTGGTAATGAATTATGGCACTTTTTCGGTTTTTCGAAATTTTCGATATTGAAAAAGTGGGCGTGGTTATAGTCCGATATCGTTCATTTTAAATAGCGATCTGAGATGAGTGCTGAGGAACCTACATACCAAATTTCATCAAGATACGTCAAAATTACAGCTCTGCTCAACTGAGTATAAAAATATAATAGACGAAAAAGATTTGGGGTCTTGTAACAGGTCATAATTTATTATGATTTATTACTGAGGGTATACAACATCACACTATAAGTAGATCACCACTATAAGTAGAGCACCACTCTAAAAATAAAAGATCTGAAACTTTTTTAATACCTTAAATCTGATTTAAGTCTGACTAAATTAATTAGCTGGTTCGACGGCCTAAAATTGCTTCCTCAATAAAATATCTGACAAACCGTGTTTTTGCTTCCTCGTAGACTGTAAATATTTTGGAGACTTTTGAATGCAAGTGGTGAATATAGTGTAGATTATAGATCTGACAAAATTCTCTACCTTGGCGTAACAACAAAAACAAACGTAATATCCACATGTTGCACACAATTTGTTCGACTTGTTTTAGTTGGGTGGTGTTGTTTTAGGAAAAGTTTCGCACCAAAAGTTACAACCTTCAATACAATTTCTTTAGTTAACTATTTTTCATTATCATTCATTAGTGCAATGAATTTCGCTATGAGTAGTCAAAGATCACGCCAAATCTGTGATGTATTTTTTATGGAAACAATTTTGTTATATTATACTAAGGGGAGTTTTTTTTTAGGAAAGTCTTTATCCTTCCCTTCTCTTCATTTAATTCCCCGCTTCCATTTAATTTGCATCACCCTCTTCGTCTTGGTTGGGACGCAATCCTCCTCGTTTTTCCTCTGTCATTATTTTTCCGTATTCATACCTATGTTTTTTCACTCTGTCCTTTCCGTTTCAATAACATCCGTCCCGCCTTGTTTAATCGAGGCATAGAGAATCCCAAAACACATTACCAAATCCTTACCATATATGAACGTTATTTTTAAAAATTTCTTTAGTCTTCACTCGTGTATGTTCTAAAAAAATAACAACTGGGACGTATTGTTTTTTCTCGGTATTAAGAGATATGAGGATTGTGTTGTGACTGTATTTTAGTCTCTCTAGATAGTTATCTAACGGGGTTTTTGAAAATTTGTGTATTGTTGTCATGCCGATATTTAAAAAACCGGGATTATGAAAAGCTCTTGTGTGACCTAGCCTTTCATTCCATACATTTTAAAGCTATTGCATAGATTTTATCGCGGGCTTGGCGACTAAAGCAAAAAAAAACCGTAACGGATATTTGTCAAAAAAGATCCGAAAAGGCTCGAAAAGGTTCGAAAAGGTTCGTAAAGGTTCGGTGTTAACAACAGGCCAAATACATAAACTTGGATCTCTATCATAATCAGCGGTGGACAGGTTACCAAATTGAGAATGTGTTAGTAAACACGAACGCGTAGCGAGCACGAAAGCAAAATCAATTATTTATATTTTGATTTCAATGCTTGAATGGTGGACACGTGTCACACGCAATCTTTGGTACTCTGTTTTAAGCGCGCGTGCGACACTTCCTCACTGTACGACCATCGAAATCAAACTAAAAGAGCTGTCGTTGATTTTCACGAAGTAGCCATTGTGTTATCGCTTATCGTATACATATATGGTCGCTTACAAGCCAACCTAATAAAACCGCACTGCGTTTTTTTAGCGCACGCAAACAACCGGCGTTTTTTGCCTCAACCCAAATAAGCATGCGTTGCGACAATGTAAAGCATGTGTGCAAACGTCAAATCTAAATGTCACGCATAACAAAAATTGAAAATCGAATTAGGTTTTCACGCAGCAAATTCAATTTGAGTTGCTCTCATACAAGTTTTATGTGCATGAGACATTTTTGACAGAAAACGACTTGCGTGCGTTTATATTAGGTTGGCTTGTTAGCAGGTGCTAAGCTCACGCCCACCCCGGATCATAAAGTTAAAGTTAAAGTTAAAGCGAAAGTTAAAGTTAAAAATAAAGTTAAAGTTAAAGTTAAAGATAAAGTTAAAGTTAAAGTGAATGTTAAAGTTAAATAGAAAGTTAAAGTTAAAAATAAAGTTAAAGTTAAAGTTGAAGTTAAAGTTAAAGTTGAAGTTAAAGTTAAAGTTAAAGTGAATGTTAAAGTTAAATAGAAAGTTAAAGTTAAAGTTAAAAATAAAGTTAAAGTTAAAGTTGAAGTTAAAGTTAAAGTTAAAGTTGAAGTTAAAGTTAAAGTTAAAGTTAAATTTAAAGTTAAATTTAAAGTTAAATTTAAAGTTAAAGTTAAAGATAAAGTTAAAGTTAAAGTTAAAGTGAATGTTACAGTTAAAGCGAATGTTAAAGTTAAAGCGAAAGTTAAAGTTAAAAATAAAGTTAAAGTTAAAGTTGAAGTTAAAGTTAAAGTTGAAGTTAAAGTTAAAGTTAAAGTTAAAGTTAAAGTTAAAATGAAAGTTAAAGTTAAAGTTAAAGTCAAAGTTAAAGTTAAAGTTAAGGTTAAAGTTAAAGTTAAAGTGAAAGTTAAAGTTAAAGTTTTTTTGTTTTTTTTGTTTTTGTGTTTCGTGCTTTATGCCTGACCGGGATATTTAAGCCTCACTGCGAGACTCTCCGAGTGTAGGACTCCTTTCTTCCGTGAAGGCCTACCCACTAAAACCTAACCTCCCACGGCCCGCGCAAATCCCCGTACCTGGGACCGCGTTTAGCATTACTTCGGGTACGGGTGCGCGCTACGTGAGCTCTATGGCTACTCTCACGCTAATGGGCTAGGCATCCGTCTTCTCGTTTACTGGTAAGTATATGTCTCACATATGTGCTGACCGTATCCCATCTGTCTCTTCGACAGGTCATGTTATTAATGACACTGCCCGGGGATAGGTCGCCAAGTACCTCTTCTACCCTCCTTCGCTGATGGGAGAAGTGCCTGCATTCGAAGAAGGTGTGGCGTACATCGTCTATTTTCCCATAGTACAGGCAGCTCGGGATATCAACCTTACCCTCTGTGTAGGTATTTGCGGAAGTAACCGTGTCCCGTTAGAAACTGGGTCAGGTAAAAGTCTACATCTACGTGCGGTCGCTTCAACCATGGATTCAGTTCAGGGATTAGTTCCCTAGTCCACTTTCCTGCGATGCTGTTGCTCCACTGATCTTGCCAGCGTCGGATCGATTCTTCTCGCGCCTGCATGGCAACAGCAGCTCTACTTGCTTGCGATCCGTTGCATATATTGATTTTCTTTCCTCAACGAGAAGATATATCAGTATGGTTCCCGCAACGACCAGGACAGCTTCAGCTGATACCGTGCGGTAAGCCGAAGATATTCGCAGCGCCCCTCTGCGTTGGACCGAGGTGAGGGCGACTCAGTTCTTTCGGTATTTCATTGCGTTCGCCCAGATTTCTGCATCATATAAGAGTATAGAATCCGAGGCTGATGAAAGCACCTTCCTTGTACATGGCTTTGGGCCACCTGTGTTTGCCATTAATCTACTCAACTGCGCTATTATGCGCGCAGCTCTTTCGCAGGTCCCTCGTGTGTGATCCAAGAAGTTGAGTTTGTTGTCTAACCTCACTCCAAGATATTTCGTTGAAGCGGGTGTTTCTATTGGCTGGTCCCCAACCATCATGTTCCTGGTAGTGGGAATACGGCTCTTTGTAAGGATGACGATCTCCGTTTGTTGCTAACTGGAGACCGTGCTCAGCCATCCACCTATTTACATTACGCATGACCTGGTTTAATTTTAGCTGTGCCAGCTCGCAGCTTGGTGCTGTTATCACAGCTGCCACGTCGTCTGCAAAGGCAAGGAGGAAGGTGCTTTCTGGCATGTCTAATCGAAGAAGACGGTCGTAAGTTATATTCCAGAGATTGGGACCTAGTACCGAACCCTGGGCTGCTCCACCTGTTATTTTTACCTTTTTTTGACCGTGAGTACTTTCATATATTAGATACCTCTCTCTTAGGTAGTCCCTTAAAATTTCTATCAAATATTGCGGTACTTTGAAAGTGCTTTCTAGTGCCTCAAGCATGTCCTCCCACCTAGCTGAGTTAAAAGCATTTTTTGACGTCCAGCGTGACCAGCAACACTATAGGTCTTGCTCTGTGGCACGCTGTATCGTTAAAGTTAAAGTCAAAGTTAAAGTTAAGGTTAAAGTTAAAGTTAAGGTTAAAGTTGAAGTTAAAGTTAAAGTTAAAGTTAAAGTTAAAGTTAAAATGAATGTTAAAGTTAAAGAGAACGTTAAAGTTAAAGTTAAAAATAGAGTTAAAGTTAAAGTGAAAGTTAAATATTAACTTCTCTTTTAGTCAATAAAAGTAAAAAATTTATTTTCTTATCGATCACCACGCTTAAAAAGGTTAACTTGAATTAATATCAAAGAAAACAAAATGTTGCATAAATATTATAATTGCATAAGTTGATAATATGCAATAGCTTTACCGCGGCAGTCCCCGAGTGCCACACGTCCTTTTTTTCATTTTCACCTTCAGTTTTGTACCTTTTTCCCTTTTCAAATTCTGCATATCCCTTTTAACCGTCCTCTGATACTTCCTTTTTCTTTTTCCGTTCCAGTTACTCTTTTTCTTAAACTTGCTCTTACTCTTACTTCTATTTTTTCCTTACCTTTAATTTTACTATTACTTTTCCTTCTATTATTTTCCTTAGTATTGCCATTATTCTTACTTTTATTCTAAAGCTTTTTCAAACACTGGTCCTTATTTTTAACCCGAGTTGCACATTCATTCTAACCCTTAAAGTTATAGAGTTAAAATCTAATGCTTACTCTTACTCTTACTTTTATCTTTACTAGTACGCTTACTCCGCTCAACTTCACTCTAAAATTTCCTCTTATTCTTAATTTTACCCTTACTTTTATTTTTACTCTTCTTCTTATCATTTCTCTTGGTTCGTACTCGTACTTTTGCTTCTCGTTTTAATGTTACTTTAACTCTTATTATAGCGCTTACTCATACTCTTTCCCTTTTTTTGCGGGAGGGCTGAAAAATGCCTAATGCACCATAATTGCTGCCGTCGTAGCAATCTTTTCTTGGCGTCTTCAGATGGTCGCTCCAAATTAGTGTTATACAGGCCGGCCATTTCGCTGGCCAATAAGTCCAATGGGATTTTCCGGGTTGGGACCAGGATCGCAACGTGGGACATAGTCCGATTAGCACTTGTTATTCTTATAGCTGAAAGTCGGTATGCTGCTAATATCAGCTAATCTTTGATAGGTCCGTTTAGATCCGTTTAGATCCGTACCACACTGCTCTCATGCTCTTACCCTTAATCTTGCCCCAACTCTTACTCTTACCCTAAATCTTTTTCTAACTCTTACTCTTACCCTTGTTCTTATTCTTACCCATACTCTTACTCTAACTCTTACTCTTTTAATTTCTCTTACTCTATAACTACTCTTACTTTTATTCTTAGTCTTACCCATACTCTTACTCTAACTCTTACTCTTTTAACTTCTCTTACGCTTACCTCCACACTTACCTCCACTCTTACTTATACCCTTACTCTTCTTACTTTTACTTTTACTCTTACTCTTACTCAGCTCTTATTTTTTTTAACTCTCGCTCTTGCTAAATAATTAATATAGAGCGGTAAACGACTCACACAATAAAGAATTAAAATTGAAACTCCTTATAGTCGTTTATATATATATATATATGTTTGTTTTATTTGGCAAAACAATTGTTTCGACACTCGCGACGTGTCATCATCAGTTGCTAGTTATCAACTAACCATTGTCTACAAATATAAACAAAGTATGCCTATGCAAATCAAACATTCAAAATTTTTGTAAAAGCTAATGCAATGCGAAAATAATAAAAAGAGAGTTTAAACAACAACAACAAAATACAAAAGTAATTATGTACATATGTATGTAATATGTAATAACAATATATGGAACAATCTAAGTTTACTGGAATGCTGTGAAGAGACTCGAGTACAGTGGGCCTGTATCACGATTTACAGAATCATTTTTGTTTACATATATATGTAGAGATTCTAAAATGTTTAATTTTTTAATATTACATTCCGACTTAATTAACTGGCAATCGTCCTCACTTATTGAATGCTCATTCGCTAAAGTATGTTCAGCGATTCCACTTCTCGGATCAATATTCTGAATATATTTTAGGTGCTCAAGTAAACTGATTCGTACAGTGCGGGTCGATTGGCCGATGTACTTTGCGCCGCATACATTCCCGTTGTCGTTTTTCTGGGAGCATGTGATTGAATAAACGCCAGGTTTGTCCAAATTTTCGCATTTGTCTTTTGTGGATGTAAGTAATGATTTTAATTTTGTTGTCGTTTTAGGAGCCAAATTCACATTTATTTGTCTGTAGCATTTTTGTAAATCGTTAAAATAATTAGAGTCGTAGGTCATGCTACACCAAGTCTTTTTGTTTTCAACGTCCAACGAATCAAAAAATGAGCTACTCTCCCTTCGCTCTTTTTTGTTGTGGTGCTTTTTAATTATCTGCTCTATACTGTTAGAGCTATATCCATTTGTTTCTGCAATGCTCACAATTTTATCTCTTTCTTTTTTGTATGCCGCATAACTGGGTGGAACGTTTACTAGCCGATGAGCCATGGAATTGAAGGCAGCTAGTTTGTGGGAGTAATGATGATTGGACTCAATTGGAATAAATCGATCAGTTGAAGTCGGCTTCCGATATATATCGAATTCGATAGCTCCATCGACATTGTGTTTGATTTTTAGGTCCATAAATGGGAGCTCGTTATTTGATTCGTATTCACACGTAAACTGGATAGCGTTATTTTTTCGCTCTTGGTCCCACTTTTCCTCTTACTCTTATTTCGTCCCTTTCTATTACTCTTACTTTTGCTCATACTCTTCCTCTTCTTTCCCTTTGCTATTCACACTTCCTTCTATTTTCTGTTTGCTTTTATGAGTAATAAGGAGTAATAATGTGTGTGCAAAGGCAAGTCAATCACATGGCGCATGGTTTTCTTCCCCTTCAGCCAAATGAACCAATATTTTTAAAGGTTTACCTTAATATTGGGAAGTTTTGCAAGACATATTGTGGGAATGCAAAACATATGTGCAGTTTTTTTAAAGCGACGCAACTGTTGATATTGTTCTCCAAAATATTTCATACACCAGCGTTGTTATCCATGCCGATAATGCCCCAGCTGGCGAGAATTAAGACCGTTTTAATGCTCTTAGCGCTACTGAAGGTGCAGTCATCATTACCGTGCTGCAATGCCACAGTCGGGACATTGTAATTAAAAGTGCTTAGTGAAGACAGTTTGCTTAGAATATATGAAATTCAAAGGTATTTTGACCCTTTATAATACCCTTTAGTATTGTACAGGGTGGAGATGGATATGCGATAAATCGCGTCAGCAGAGAATATACACGGAAAACGGTTTCAGCTATGAACTATTTGAAAATAAAAATAAAAATGCAAAACCAAAGGTAATGATGGTAAATAATGTCCACAGCAGGTTAGGTGGTCTAGAATATACCCGCGGCAGGCACGTCTGTCGTAAGAAGCGACTAAAATAGCAAACTGATTCAAGGGGTTGCCAGGGCAATTTATAGCTTCTCAACCCCAAGTCCCTCACTGATCTTAAGAATGGCAGGGTGGGTTGGGTTAGAAGGTTTCATGTGGTCATACTAAATCATTCACGCTGCTGCTTGTATCCGGAACGTACCGGATCTGCATCCGGCAAAGGACCATTAACACCTATAGGACTCCCCAAGGCCTTTGGGGAGTGGCCTTATCGCTATATAGACAACAACAACAACATCCTAAATAATTTTTACATACATGGAAGTGTTCACTAAGCGCGTGGCGCAACTTCGCGTAGATATAATAACAAATCATCTGAAATTCTCTGATTTCAAACTACGGTGTCGATTGAAATATTTTCTTGGCCGGATGACCTTCGACAGGTGAAGCCTTTACTGTGATTCTCTTCTGTATCTTCATATCGGTGTAAATCTGTTATTAGTCCACCAAATCCAAGCGGGGCCGCATATTTGTATGCTGACGTAACACACAATCATACAAGCACACTTGGAAATCAATCGATTTAAGCTAACTGCTCTTGTTGCAAGTCAGTTACACTTACGATTGCCTATTTGTAACATTGCTGTACCGGCTCACTTTAACAATTCAAACAAAAATGTGTGTACTAATAAAATAACTAATCAACTTAATAAATAATTAGCGCCGCATGTTGGCGTATAATAGTTTTGGCCTTAAATAACTGTGATATTAGCTTTTAATTTAAAGTTACCATTTTCGTTCATGGGCCTACAACAACAAAAACAAGCACCAGCACCTGTTAGTCAATGAAACTTTGTTTGCAATACATATTTTTGTACATACATACATACCAAATATGCGCAACAACTAAATTGGTAAATGGAAATAAATCTATAATGGAAAGTTTTAAGTTGCATCTACATAATTACTTTCTTAGTTTGGTCAGCACAACAATTTCATTACCTTTTTGGCCACTTGCTATAAAATGTGGGATCATTTATATGGCATTTATTTGTTAGTAGTAATTGATACTCGTAGTAGTAGTAATTGATACGGCCATAACCGTTTAGACGGTTAAGCGCAAATTAAGTAAGTAAGTAAGTAATTGATACATACTTGCAATAAATTCATTCTAGATAATTTTACTTCTTCTCAAAAAGTAGATATTGTGCAAAGAAACCGAATTTAGCAGCAATGATGTGTAGCTAAAGAATGGCAAACTATACGAAATTGCTATTTAAGTAAATCGTTATTTTTATTAATTTCAAACGTTTCAAGCCTCTTTCAAGCAATAAGCAATCACTTCGAAGTTGGTACTGGACTGCTGACTTGAAGAATTTTATCAGCCGTGATGTGGAGGTAGCGTGCTCCACCTACCATACCGAAGATCCTTGAATCACGTCCCGTACAAAACAACATCAAATTTAAAGAAAGAAGTTTTATTTTTTTAATTAGAAAAAAGTTTTTCTAAGCGGAGTCTCTCCTCGTCTGTATTTTGGCAAGCATTTCGAGTGTATTTCTGCAATAAAAAGCATCTCAGTGAAATGCATCCGCTTTGCATATGCCGTTCGAAGTCGGCATAAAACTTGTAGGTCCCGTCCCGCCACTTTGTTGGAAAAATTTATAGGAAACGACGCAGAAACTCGGCCTAAAATTTCTTCGGAGACTATCGCGTCTTACATTTATTATTATTTTTTTTTTTTATTATGTCTGACTCGTTAGATACAATAAGAATGTCTTCTTAAGTCAGTTGCTTCGACTCTAAAAATGCACAAAAACGGAAAAATATTACATACCTAAGTACTTTATTGAGATTAAATTGCTATTCTAAGTTCCATATCGCCTGCTGAGTGGAATATCACCCTATCTCGCCCTGTTTCAGAAAACCTTTGAATAACACCCTATATCAGAATTATTATTTCAAAAACACCCCAGCTTATGCCAAAACATGTTGAATTTGTACTCAGAAAAAAAATTAAATATGGCGTTTTTCAAATGTTTTCTGATATAGGTCGATTTCGAAACAGTAGCCGAGGTAGGGTAATATTCCACTCAGCAATCGATATAAAGACTTTTTTAATAGTACGAAATTGGCTTTTTCTTCTTTTTTCATGTGTAGCTCTTATCCACATTTTGGTCTATATTTCCAAAGCAGGTTGTTATATCGAAAGTAAGCTTACTCCGTATTGAGTTTCTCATTCCAGCAGCTTTTATTTGGTACCTATATTGTATAAAAACATTCAAACGTAACTTGGGTTCTCTTTTTGGTAAATGTCTCTAGACCCTCGTATTTGTGAATTAGGCCTCTGTTGCTAAAAAGGTGAAGTTGCTTTCAGGCAAACTTTTTATTTGAATTAAGTTGCTGTTGTGTTGATTGACACAAAATTGGAAGAGAAGAATTTTGTGCTGTGCGCCTTTTTAAAATTTTTTCTATAAATTTGCGAGATGGAACCAAAATCTTTTTACACTGACTCCGAGCAGCATCTACAAGGCAGATAAGTTTTCACTGAGAAGCTTTTCATGGATGAAATTCACTCGGAGTGTTTGCCAAATTACTGCCGAGGGGCGTCTCCCAAACTGGAGCATGTTTCCATCACATCACGGCGGCCGCCGTTCGTAGACCCTTTAAATAATATCAAGCAAAAAAATTCATAGAATTTATAATTAGGAAGTGCGCCTTACAGTCAACTCTGGATAAGCGAGTGAGCCCACCATACACATTATTTTTTTAGTCAAAGTACACAGAATATATTGATTTCAATGGCATATAGCCTGCAATATAGTATCAACACCCTCAGGGTAATTGATGGACTGAGCCACGTTCACTGGTCTGTGCGTTCGTCTCTGAATACAATAATTTGAGTAACTTTTGAGATATCTTTTTAAATTGTTCTATGCGATTTACTGGTACTCACATTTAAAATCGCACGAAAACCACGCCTACTTTATATATATATATATATATATATATATATATATATATGTTATGTATATCTTTATATATATATACAAATCACGTGTTACATTGTTTGTCCGCTATGGACTCCTAATATACTCAACCGATTTTAAATTTGTTTTGTACCCCGTGTGTAGTTTGATCCAACTTGAAATATAGGATAGGTTATATCTCAGTTCATAGTCGAAATATTATTGTATTGCAAATTTTTTTATATGCCTATACGTAATAATAAAATGTTACGTATACGTACCGGCACTCATATTTTCAGGTGGTGCCGATATACTTCCGTGTAATTGGTTGGTGTTTAATTAAACAACGTGCTTATCAATAAAAAATATTATAGCGAATGATATCAAGTATGGCACATCACCAGGACCCACAAGGGAGGATTAGGAAAAAGTGAAGAGGGAGAGGGGAGGGCAGAGTTGGACGGAAAAAGCTTATTAAAATGTATGGAGATAGACCAAATTTAGGGCAGAACAACGTCTGCCGGGCCTGCTAGTGTTATATATAAAATTCTCCTGTCAACATGAGGGAAGAAAAAAGAGATTGAGAAAGAGTAGATTAGAGGGGGACAGAGAGAAATGTAGGGATGGAAAATACGGAGAGGGTGAAGGCGACTTAGAAAGAGGAGTGAATAAAAGGATACAGAAAATGGGAGAGTGGGAGAGTGATAGTAAGAGGTAAACCCTTCTTGAAAGTTTTGAGTATTCAGTATATAATTCAACCCAAATAACCATCATTTAATGTGGCTAATATATCCACAAATTAAAAAAATTTGGAAAATTTTTTAAAAGGGGCGTGGCATTGAGCACCTCTGCCAAAATCAATTTCACAAGCACTATTATCTATAAACAAAAAATGTTGTACGAATTGTCATCACAGAACTCCACAAGTGAATTAATCTTTGCATACAAGTTGTGCCTTGAGAAAAGAGTAAGACCGGTTAAGGATCACGCCCAATTTTATATATTTAAAAGGATTGTAGAAGTATATAAAATACATTTTCGCAATGAATAAGGCTATTTGTCTTGTCTGCATGTTTCATTCAAATTTTATATTGGAACACATAGAAACAGCGAAAAACGCAATACCTTTCAACGCATACAACACTCTTGTGAGATGCCTAACTAAAAATGGTCATGGCAGTGTACTTTTTTTGCAATCATTTTTCTGAATTTCGGGAGACATACCTCGAAGAATAACAATAAAATGGAAACATTTTAAATTAACTGAAATACCACAAACTTTTTTAATGATTTATAGCCAATAATCTGCTCAACCGCCATATGAACACGCTGCAATAAGCGGTAGAGTGCATGTTTATGTAATCTATTTTTAGAATACCTTTTTTGTTTGAGCTTTGCCTTTTTTTACACATCAATTAACTGAGAATCGATTCAACGTTAAGTAGAGCATTTTGTTTTTTTTCGCATTTATCGTTTGTGTCTAACAAACATGGATGACTTGAATGCCACTACGAAAAGGCAGTTGAACTTACAAAACACATTTACAAATACACATTCTTTCTATATATATTATCTATGTGTTTGAGCGATTATTCTGCAAAATTTTCTTTACGTTGTATATAAAAAAGTGAAAATACTGACCATTGCGGCCAATAGAAGCCACAAAAAAGCATTTACTTAGTTAGGCAGTAGTGAGTAAATCAAACGCTTCAGCAGTTGAATGATCAATATAAAAAAGAATAAAAGTTGCAAGAAAAAAAGAATAAAAAAAATATAAAATAAATGTAAGGCGCGATAACTTCCGAAGAGATCTAAGGCCGAGCTTCTCCTTCAATTTGCGTCGTGCTCCACTTGATTTTCCCTACAAATTGGCCGGACGGGACCTACATGTTTTATGCCGACTCCGAACGGCATCTGCAAGGCAGATGAGTTTTCACTGAGAGCTTTTCATAACAGAAATACACCCGGAGCGCTTGCTAAACACTGCCGAGGCGCGACCCTGCTTAGAAAAATTTTCTTCTAATGGAAAAACCTTATTTCTAAAATTTTGATGTTGCTTTGCCCGGGGTGCGAACCCGTTGCATACGGTGTGATAGGCGGAGCACGCTACCATCACACCACGGTGTGAAAATAAGCATTTGAAAAAGGCAAAGTTGAAAAGCTTGTTGAATATAACTAGGCAATTTTGTATGTAGGAACTTATATAGTGTAAGTAGGTACATAGAAAAGGAAACTGATCCGTATGGTTGCATAGATATGAATAGGTTCACAAGTATGTATGTATTTACTTATGTAACTACTCCTTCTAACCCAGATTTAAATATTGAAACAACACATACTTGTTTAGCAGTGTCATTGGCTCTTCTTGTTGAAATATATGTCACATACCCAGCTGGAAAGTGACTTGTTTGGTTGGTTGGTAGCTGTCCTATAAAATAAAACGCGCGAGGCACATTCTCATGGAACCATCTTTATCACGTAATTTTACAAGATATTTGCTAGAACTTGACACTCTCAGAGTTGTGAGCATCATACATCAATATATGATCATAGGGTTCTTCCTAGGCCGTCGTTTTCAAATGATTCATCCGACAGATTTAGCATACCCCTAAAGAGGTAAGATGAGACCAAGAACTTTGAAAAATCTTAGATAACAGACTGGAACGAATTTCGCGAGTTTGTAGATAGGAAACCTTATAAAAGGAGTGTAAAAATGCGTATATCTGGGCCTGAATTATACGCAAATCCTGGCGCAAAACAAAGACCACATGGTGAAAGAAGGACTAAGTAATCGTAAAAAGAATTTTATGGAGACTACTATCGGAAAAATATTCCAACGATTAATAAATAGCAAGAACGTGGAGAGCACACCATCTCATCGAAAAGTTGGACGAAAAATCTGTAAGACAATATATGCACTCTAAGTACGTAGCGCACTGTACTAGAGTTGGACATGATGAAGTTTAAATTTAAGTAACTTATTTACAATCGATTATTCGGCTTATCTACTGGGTGAGTAACAACTTTTGCATTCAGTTATAAACGATTAGCTTATATTCGAATTATTCATGAACTAGCGGTTTCATAAATTAAATTTTTAAATGTTTAAAACATAAGACTAATAAACTTAAATTGATTGCTGCAAACATAGATGCTGCAAACATAGATGCTGCAAACATAGAAGGGTATGCAATTTTATTTTTAATTCCGAGGATGTCAAAAAAGAAAAGTGAAAAAAGTGCCCTGAAAGCCATGCGGTCTTTATTAACCCTAAAAATTACAACAACAAACAAAAAGTTCGAATACTCGAAGGCAAAAAAGTAGTCGAATAGTGGCTAACGATTGTTTTACATAACACCTTTTCCTAATCGAATAGCGGATTATCAAGTTTTAAGTTTAAGTTGGCTGGTCTATATAAGATATTTTGGGGAAGCTTTAAATAGTAGACAGCCCTCTTGGAGGAAGGCCCGAGTAGTCTTCTTTCTTGGTCGAAATACATTAGTCGTATATGCCCCAAATATCATGCATATTATCAAAGGACTTTCCCGACAGCAGCACTATAGGCACATTGTACTCATACATCTCGTTCAACAAGGTCACCGATCTTTATTATAATACATGTTTCAGTGCGGAAAAATTAAAGGACACATGCACACTAATGGGTCTAAGCTACAGAAGTGGTAGGCTCTGCTTTGTACGGTGTTAATCCTGAAATAAGTGTATCCTAAAAGTGGCCATATCTCTGCTTCGTACTACAGCGGATATAGTAGCCGTGCCAAAAAAGCAGCAATATTGAAAAACGCGTGTTTAGGCTGCAGTCATTCGGCTGTATATATCGAATATATATATTGAGGACATTATCTATAACTATGCAAATTCTGTTATCGTTCGAGTCGATGAACTGTCGTATTAATAACTCAAGTATTCAGTATGTATAGCAAAATGCTCTTTGTTTGCAACGCTACTATGGTAGTATTACATCACAATTGAATTACTAGCGTGCTTCACTTCTAGCGTGTTAAAATCAAACTGATTGACCATCACTTGGACTGCTCCGCCTTTATACACTCAGTTCGCCTCGCTCGCTTATTTATCTTAGGGTCAAGAATTTACTCAAATAGTTGCTTATTTATTTCTCATTTCTGTATCTGGTTTTTTTTTTTTTTGAAATGTGAGTAATATGCGCTATATACCTCTGTATCTCGTATTCTAGTTGCCTTGTGTCTATATGTGTGCGATTGTTTTCGATTTCATCTGCCTACCTTGCAGCTCTTGTTGATCCGCATTTATTACTACCGGCACAGTGACGTATCGAAACTGTCTTGGTGTATATACAAGCATTCTAGAGAACTCACTCAGGTAGAAAGAACAATTTAATTGATGATCACGAAAATCCGACGAGTTTGTAAAGTAGGGCGTTCACTCCGTGATATGAGGACTACAAACATAAACTATTAGTCCGTTTGAAGAAGTCTCCTGTTACCAGAGGCGACAAAGTGGTCAGATCTCGAGGCAATAATAAAGCCACACTGAAAGAAATGGTGCTATTAAAATCAACAAATCCGTTCTGTTGTTCTTGACATAACGGAGATTCCGTTAAATTCATCGAATTACGGTTAATTCGACCGAGTTCTTTGTCAAACGAACAAACTAATTTTGTCATTTCAACAGAAGAGAAATTGTCGCTCTTAAGTTAACAAAATTCTGTAAAATTGGCAGATTCCTGGTCAATCTAACTGATTTTTCTGTTATCACAACTGAACTAACTGGTAATTACAACAGCGACCAACAGTCAATACATGAGCAAATTTCAAAGACAATTTTATGCTCACTGCGCTCTCTACTTTGCACTTATGATGATGGTGCCACTTGTTTAAAAAAAAAGTACCAAAATAAGAAAACCACCAAATCGAAAAAACACACAAAATGGGAAAACAACAAAAAACTAGTTTTTCAGTTATCAATACAAAACCCTTTTTTGAATTTACTGTGCAAAAAATTATGAGATACCGGGACACCTATATATCGGGTACAATTTTGCAACTTCTCCAAGCGAAATGCAAAATTGCGCCCTCTTGTTGCAAAACTTTTGTTTGAACGAACAGGATTTTTCCAAAGTTAGTAACATTTTTTGAAGTTTTTACGAATTTTCACTCATGCGAACGAATTTAATAAGATAATAAAAACATCCTTTTTAATGTTGATGTTTCCGACAACATATAAGTTTGAGTTGTTTTGGAATCGTTTCAACTTAAGGTGCTACGAAAATTAAACTTGCCGAATTACATGTATGTAAAGTTACTCCAGTGGTGAATTACCTTCAAGCGATTTGATTCTTTACGTTTCTATAACTTACAAGTTCTCTATTTAAAATGTTATGTCAAACATTTATACAAGTTTTGTTCAATACAATCAAGTGTGGCAACTACATGCGAGGGAAGAAATTAAGAATGAGCTGAGCTGCAACTGAAAGAATTGGGAATCAGTTTTGTGACTACTATTTTCATTTCTATTTGCAAAGCGAAGTTCAAAACTATAAATTAGATAAATTATAAAATATAAAATTTGGTGAAAGTGCGTTTAATAAAACAAAATAATAAAGTGTATAATGTTTAATGTGTGCCAGCATATTTGATGTAAGCCTAATTGACGTTCGGTTAGTATGTGTCACCGTGGTGTGATGGTAGCGTGCTCCGCCTGCCTCACCGTATGCCCTGGGTTCACACTCCGGGGAAAGCAACATCAAAATTTTAGAAATAAGGTTTTTCAATTAGAAGAAAATTTCTGTAAGCGGGGTCGCCCCTCGGCAGTGTTGGCAAGCGCCACGATTGTATTTCTGTCATGAGAAGCTCTCAGTGAAAGATCATTTGCCTTGCAGATGCCGTTCGGAGTCGGCATAAAACATGTAGGTCCCGTCCGGCCAATTTTTAGGAAAACTCAAGAGGAGAACGACGCAAATTGGAAGAGAAACTCGGCCCTAGATCTCCTCGGAGGTTATCGCGCCTTACATTTATTTATTTATATGGCAACATAGGTACTTTCGTACAAAGCGTCGCAACAACTTTTTTTGTTCAATTGACTACTAAAAGTGTCAATTACGAATCAACGATTTGTGCGCAGTTCATTCAACATTTTGTGCGTTGGATAAAAATTAACAGAAAACTCGTATTTCAGTTGATTTTACCAGTCTTTTTCTTTCAGGGTATATATAAATGAATAAATTATGTTAAACTCCCGTATTCGTACAGTGAAATTACACGAATCTGTGAAATTGTATTACTGTTTTGGAATTTAAATATTTGTAAACAGTATTTTTGTGAATTTATTTCACATTCATGCGTAATAGGTGGCCGATCGATGTACATACATCCTCTTAAATACATATTTGCAAGTGGTATTTTCTCATAATGTTGTTGTATTATTTGCTCTGATACACTTCCACAATTTACATACCGATTTGATATTTAAATTGCTGTGCATAATAGACCGGATGTCCCATGGGTCGGTCGGCTAGCAGTTAAACGTTTGGTCAACTAACCAGTTAATCATGCACGATTAGAAAGATATGTATGTAGTGTCTGGTCATGTCTGCATAAACACATATGTACATAAATGTTGTACGTAAATTTAATATCTCTAATGTAATTCTCATTGATTGGCCATAATAAATTGGTAGCGTTTTACGCAAATTTCCTCTTAATGACAGGATATTAAAGAATTTAGCCAGTTTTAAAGCTAGCTTAGGTAATATTAAATGTGTGTATGTAGAGCAGCGAAAACGAAAATTGCAGTGACTTAGTAATTCTTATGGTTTATTATTTTCGATAATTTATAAAATAATCCCATGCATTTTGTTGCATATAAAAAATTAAATTATTATGCCAGTAGTTTTTACTTAAATTACCAAAAAAAAAACGATTAGCTGGCGAAACTTGCTATTTTCAAATAAACAATTGAGCCAAAATAATTTTTTTAGCAAAAAATTTGTTTCCCCGTTTTTTTGAGGAGAAGTTAGCATCCACAGCTTTCGAAATGCAACGCAAACCAATAAATTTTATTTATATATTGTATCTAAAAAACTAAAAACGGGGAACTGGGGGCGTGGTCTGTCCTCTTCTCTTATTTGAACTGCATACATTTTGGGTTTCTAAGCTTATATAATATCTAGTATAAGGGGAGTTCTTGAAAAATATTAGCGGCGATATATCGCACACCTACGCAAACAAAATTGTCCGATGATCTGGTAATGTTACCTTTACCTTTACCTTTACCTTTACCTTTACCTTTACCTTTACCTTTACCTTTACCTTTACCTTTACCTTTACCTCTACCTTTACCTTTACCTTTACCTTTACCTTTACCCCTCTACTCCTGCCTCTGACTCTACTTCTACCTCTTTCTATAAACATTTTTAGGAATTGTATATCACTTGCATTGAGACGATATATCTATTTACATATGAATGTTGATGGACACATCGACCATATTTGCAACCAACTGTGAAATGTATTTGTTGAAATGAGATATGTAAATGTAAGCCATTTTCCTTGACTCTGAACCTTTTCCATACTTTCTTATAAATAGCTCCCAAACCTACCCTATCGCAATGGCAAGCATACTTACATGGTATGGCTGCACATTAGGGTGGCTCCTAATAATTCATATAAACTTTGTTTTCCGGTCTCACTCCTTCCATAGAAACATCGAGATCAAAAAGTTAAGTTAAGGTTCCTCTATGCACACTCCAAAACAAATTTTTTTTTTTTTGTAATATCCAAAATCAATAATGCTATAGTTTGCGATATTACATATATTGGTCCTGATTTTAAATGGTTAAATGGATCGCACAAAAGTAAAAGAGTCATTTTTTCAAGTTCGAACAAGAATTCACTATGCTGCTAATAAATAAACGCACAACAACAGCGAGAGATTATTTCACATATACACATGTAGTAATCACCAAAGAGCAGAAGTTATTACACAAACATACACAAGCATATAACTAGAAGGCAAAGGTGAATACCAGATACATAAAGAGAAATAAATAAGCAGCTGTTCCAGAAGGCTGTTCGCGAAAAGTCTAGACCCCACCAGAAATAGGCGAACGAGGCAACTGAGAGTATAAAAGCAGTGCAAGCTGGGGAGTGTGAAATTAGTTTGATTTTAACACGTGAATACGCGAGTATTTTAATTGTGAATTACTGCTCTCAAAATTTACGACTTTACTTTGACTTTGTGCAATTTATGATATTAACTGCAGGCCCTGGAAGTGTCAGGGTTTCATACATAATCTGGCCTTTGAGCACACATTTTAATGCATTGAGTCTTCATGGGGTAATCTGAAATTGAAATCCTCACAACACACTTTAACCATTTCCATTCAGGATCAAAATATATATGTTATATACGCAAATCGAATCTGGACTTTAGAAATTTTTAGTTTTTTGACTTCGATACCTGTGCCCCACACCTAAACTGTCCCCAATCGGTAAAAAAATGCATATCACATATTTGATTTTGTTATAACCTTTTGAAGTAGTGAGTTGGTTTATGATTATTATTTTGTTTATAGAACCACCCTAATGCACAAATACATAGGTATCTCAACTCAGAGCAATTTTACCAACCTCAAATGCTCTACATTGCAAAGTAGCAGAAACAGGTGTCAAGAGAACAATTTGAGAAATGCTTGTTGACGGTGCATTGAGATATTTATATTTGCACAAGTGTTTGCATTGCATTTTTTTTCATTGCATCAATTGGAGAGGAATTTCTCTTTTTTTGTCTGTTAAGATTTGCAAAAGTCAAGTTCGAATAAAAGTAAATTGATGATGTGTCTGCCTGATTGACATGTTGGGATGAATGTAGCTTTAGATTTTGCACACGCATTGCAGACAGACTGAGAATTGAAGAAAAAAAGTAAGGAAGGCTAAGTTCGGGTGTAACCGAACATTACATACTCAGCTGCCAAATTACAGCTTGCAAAACTTTAAAATTAACTTCGTTTAAAAGTGGGCGGTGCCACGCCCATTGTCCAAAATTTTCCTAATTTTCTATTCTGCGTCATAAGGTCAAGCACCTACTAAGTTTCATCGCTTTATCCGTCTTTGGTAATGAATTATCGCACTTTTTCGGTTTTTCGAAATTTTCGATATCGAAGAAGTGGGCGTGGTTATAGTCCCATTTCGTTCATTTTAAATAGCGATCTGAGATGAGTGCCCAGGAACTTACATACCCAATTTGATTAAGATTCCTCAAAATTTACTCAAGTTATCGTGTTTACGGACAGACGGACCGACGGACATGGCTAAATGAATTCCTTTTTCGCTCAGATCATTTTGATATATAGAAGTCTATATCTATCTCGATTAGTTTATGCCGTTACGGGTTATGAAATTAATATTCTCTGACAGCCCTGTTCAGCTGAGTATAAAAATATACATATTCAACACCAATTTGTTGATCATCTTGTGGTATAGCCGGTTCAAGTTTTACCGGAAAAAGCAGCTTTTTGGCACAAGAGAATGACTAGAGAAGTTTATGCAGGTCCATTGCTCCTTCTTATTTTTTGTTTGTTATAGAAGATCCAATGTTTGCAATACCTTAAGTATATGACGGATTTAAGCAGTTTTATAAGAAAAATGCTAGGAAAGACGTATCCACTCTTCGGCTTCTTATATCTATAGATACAATGTTCATCCTACGGAAAAGAGCAGATCGAAGCAGTTTAAGAAACGCTTTCGTCATTCCTTGCTTACTTAGGATTTGACTGTGAGATAGCAAATATTCTGAAAACTTTATCATTTGCGTTTTCATCAACACAGTGTGATCACCTCGCATTTAAAGTGATAATTTTAAATATTTTGTAATACAAATCTGTTTTGAAAAAATGAAAACAAAAAAAAACAGCTGACTTTTGCATAAAGTTTTGCCATGCGTTTAACTGAGAGTCGATTCCTAGTTAGCATGGCGAAAGCTAGAAATTCTATAACATAAAGATGACTGATTAACTGGTGATGGTGAAAACGCCACTTAGTGATTGGAGAAAAAATTCTCATCAGGAAAAAAGTTAATAAAGAGTTTAAGTAGATAAGCCCATAACCTTCGATAAGTTATTTTATTAAAAAACTTTTATCTGGTATGATATTGTCACGGATATTAGCATCACTAAGTTATCCCATCACTAAGGCGATGCTAAGGCCATGCCAAGCAGTATTTACGTTAATAATCAAATCAAGTATACACATATATAAGGCAGCCCAGAGAGATGTCACATACAGATGCATTTACTTATACGCCTATGTTTGCGCGAAAGACTGTACACTACAAACATTCACATCAATAATTCTATCTTTATGTATCTACATAAACGAATAAATAATTGCGTCTACACATATGTACCATGTACGAATACAAGCAGCGGAGAGTCAATGCGCAAACACATGCATATATCTGAGAAGTTTGAGAGCTACTGTACTAGTAGATTCTGGAAGCGCCTAAAAGGTGTATAAAATTGTGCAATTTTAGTTATAGCTGAGAAGTTTGAGAGCTCATGGACAATGCTAGTACATTCTGGAAAAATGCGAACGAGGAAACCAAAGGGTATAAAAGGCAACAGATGTAGAGGCGCTGTAACTCAGTTTGAGTTGAGCTATCAATCAGTTTGATTAAGCACGCGATCTGGCGGCCAATAGTAGAGTTTCATTTGAGTTATCAATCAGTTTGGTTATTAAGCCAGCGAGTAGCAAAGTATAAGTGTATTGTGAAGTACTTTAATAAAGGCCATTTTTCCATTATTCAATATTGGAGTTATTTATTCAACAGTTTAGTGATTCGAACTTAGCAGAGGATTGCAAATAAGAGGATTTGCAAGCAATTTCGTTACAATATGATTCAACTTTAGTTGGAATTTTTTTAGACTCTCAAGAGATCCCGCGTATTCAAGCGCAATTACGGCATTTTAGCTCAAAAGAGAAACTGTTAATAACCACTCTCAAGCTCCTCCAATCGTAGTGGTATTGGGGTGTGCAAATATCCCAGGCCACATTTAAGCGATTATCTTGGCCCAAATGGATACTACGAATAAATTGGAATAAACTGTCCGAAAATTTTGAAAATTTAAATTGGTCGTGCAACAATTACACATGACGGATTCACACCAAGGAGCGACATAGTAAACAGCGGACCCGACGGTCTGCAATTTCTGCACTCTGACGGTAGCCCTCTGTCTCAATTGTGGCCCCAATATCTCTTTCGAAGCTCAGACGAGAGACCACATATGCTGTTCGCCCGATATCAGATGGCGCTAAGCGACTTACACCCAAGCTGGCCCAAGGCCTCGATCCTTGTTACAGTGGCTAACGGTATTTTTTTCGCCATTTTCTCTGCAGTAGGGATGTGCAGAATGGCACGCAATGCTGCTGTAGGGGTTGTTATTGATATTGTATTAACGATAAAGACACACCCCGAAGGCTTTGAGGAGTGTTATCGATGTTGATGGTCCTTTGCCGGATATAGATCCGGTACGTTCCGGTAACAAATCACCATTAAGGTACTAGCCCGACCATATCGGGAACGATTTATATGACTATATTAAACCTTCTAAGCAAGCCATGCCACCCTCCCCACTCCCAAGTTCCATGAGGAACCTGGGGTCGCCTGAGCCTCGCCTGTTTAGGCAAACAGGATTCGCCACGGCGTGGTTGACAATTGGGTTGGAGATGCTATATATTGCGCTAACAACCCCTTGAGAGGGTTGCGCTACACAACCCCTTGAATCAATTTGGTATTTTAGTCGCCCCTTACGACAGGCATACCTACCGCGGGTATATTCTAATCCCCCTAACACGCTGGGGGGCTGCTGTATGGTTAGTTTTAGGGCTCCGGTTATGCTTATAATTAATAATCTGCATACCCTTCAAGGTTTTTGGTATATGTACTTTTTTGTGTGGCTGTCCACCAAACAACTGCCATTAATACCAAATAAGAAAGTTTGGGTAACGATCACACATACATCCTCTTGCATATATACAGTGCCGCGGACGCATTCTTCGCTCTCTCTTCCACTGGGGTTTCCACGACAACTTACTATTTAGTACAATGCCTAGATATTTTCTAATGTGCTTTTCTTGTAGAATTAGCCTTCTCAGCTAAGAATTCGTCCAACTAGGGATCTTATGTTTTCTAGTAAACAATTCTATATCGGGTTTTCCGCGTTAGTGGTTAACCCGACTCCAGATACCCAATTATGTGCATTCCGAAGTGCCTGTTCCATCATAAAGCTTATTGTAGGTAGACATCTGCCGCTTATGATCACTGAAACGTTATCTGCATATGACGTGGGTTTGACTGCTATCCTGTCAAACCGCCTAAGCAATTGATTGATGATGAGCGTCTACAACATTGGTGATAATACGGATGGGGTACGGCGTTACTCTATTTGCAGATATCCACGCAGTTCTTTGAATGCCCGTTACGCGCAGTTTCATCAAAATCGGAGATATACAAAATTGAGGAATATTTCACACTAAAGAAAGAGTCACCCGTTTTGCTGCTTCAAATTCACACGTCATTAGTACAATTTTTTGTAACTTTAAACAAAATGAAATTTTCAGCAATTTTATAAAAAACTCTTTTTTGTGCCGCTGCAGTTTTGTAACTTTTTATTTATTTTTTTAATTTTTAATTAAATATTAACAACGTATTACATACCGTTTAAGTAAAAATTATTAACGCGTAATTTTCACTCGTACGTATAAATGCCATCATCTACTAATTTCACATTGCCAACTTCGCGTGGTTTATTCTATTCTTCTGATGACAAATATGTGAAACCAAGAAAACCCAAGAAAAGAACGCCACCATTGGAGGCATGCAAATTTCAATATCCAAAAATTTACAAAAAATTTGCAGAATATAAAAAAGATAATCTACCAATCGAATTTCAAACCACACCCGATACATTACTCAATTTGGCAGCTCGTGTCGTGGATGAAATTCCGTTGCCGTCAGTTTATGAATGGTCGAACTATGAATGTTATCAATGGATACGCAAATATGGGTATCCACAATATCAGGTAAGGTATTGAATAACTAGGCATACGGTTGGTTGGCTTGGCTGACTTGTTGGTGTTGCAAGTCCCATACGGATTCCATTTGGTGCACATAGAGCTGGACTCGATTAGTTTTTTTTTTTTTTTTTAATCTGATTTTTCGATTCGATTCACAAAAACATGGTTCTTCACATGGTTCTCCCATCGAATTGGATGCATGGGATTGGAACTAGTGTATTCGATACTGAAATAACATAATTTTTGTGTTTAATCCAATTTAATCATAGCAGTATTAAAGAAACCTTCCTCGTGTACCATGGAGCATGAACAATTTTTATTTAAGATATTCCAATTTTGCGCGCAGAAATTTCTAGAGAAAAATCTGCCTTCTCTGCAATTTTAGCTTAGAAATCAACCATAGAATAACTCTTGTCAGTAACGCGCTACAAATTTCTCATTATACCAGCTCTGATATATGTTTCGGAAAAACGGACCGTGTGGAGGGACAATGGTTTGGTCCAGTGAACGAGAGAAAAGTTCTGCCGACGATGTATGGTTTCTTCCGTAATGCCAACCGCTAGGTTATATTATGGTAATGCATAAAGATGCTCTGGCACAAGTTGTATGCCTATCGGCACCCTTATTTGAAAGCAGACGAAGTGGAAAGATTAACACCAAGAAGTCTTGAACTCCCTTGGTGTAAGTTATATTGAAACAAGGATAGCTGGCGTGATTTGTTAAGCAACGCCAAAATCGCCTAGGCGGAGCGCTCATAATTTAGGAATCTGATATGTATGTGAAAAATATGAGGCTCAGAAATTTGATCATATAGGAGTCTTTTATGACTCCGATATGATGAAAACTATGAGCTATGTATGTGCCAATAGTGTTTAGCAAATAAAGCAACTTTGGAACAAACGTTCCCATTTTATAATAATTTAATAAAATCATTGTTATAACGTGTCGCTGTTCACGATTTGAGTTGGTATGGACGTTTCTCTCAAATCATCTCCATAATAAGTGTATTTTAACAATGTGATTATTTTGGACTTTTTTCATTGCAACCACAAAACTGCATCCGTGGTATGCCCTGGTAGGTGTGTCCAGATCTCTTTGTCTTTAATTAGAGCTGACTCACTTTGCCCAACTTTTATGGTTTTCACCCAAAATTCCTGTTTCTATACCAATAATCACATTTTTAATGTGATGCGTCCAAAATCCCTCCTGATCTGAAATCCCAAATACAAAGCACGTAAATGATTCTGAAAAGCAAATTCTGAGCAGAATTAATATCAGACGACCACTGCAAGAAGGGATATAAACTAATTTCGGGCTCTTAAATGACCTCATAATAAGTGTAAACGCTCCGATTAAGGTGTCTTTTAGGCCTCGTTTTTCACTCCGAATGTTTGCTGGGAGGTTATGATTCTAAATTAAGTTGAAACTATTTTACTTTGACTATGAATATGCGCCAGTGAAGGTAAATGTACTAAAAAATTACAGTAAATATATTGTAACGAATTTAGGGAAATCCCGCTTATTGTGCACCGTCTGCTTACGTTCAAATCGCTGAACTGTCAAATAAATAACTCCAATATTCAGTATTGCAAAATGGTCTTTATTTAGACTACTTTGGGAGTGGTACAATTATAATTCATTAACCGCGTGTTTAAATCAAACTGATTACTGATTCCTCAGCTTGCGCTGCTTTTCTGCTCTCGGTTTTCTCGCTCACCCATTTCTCCTAAGGTCTAGTCATTTCGCGAAAATGTGTTCGAGAACAATTTTATCTCTTGCTTGGTTACCAGCGATATGCATGTATATTTGTAGTTTAAGCTTTTCTACTAGCCATAATAGTGTATGTGTTAGTAACAACTCTTAGCTTATTACTACATATGTGTATGTGAGATATTCATCGTCTCCTTCTATCAATCTGTGTAAATGATGATTGATGTGTTCATGTACACAAGTGTGGCTTGCTTTAATGTAGACGTCGGCAAAATGAAAATGAATAATTGTTAGTCAGAGCGCGATAATCCGCTTAATGCATCATATTGACAACAAACATTCGTTCGATGTTACTGCGCCAAATGCTCTGCGACTACTAAATGAAAGAGAATAAGAATACGTGTGAATGGAGTGCGAATATTTGTTTCAGTGTTTGGCGGCGTCTGCTTTAATGTGTTTGTGGTATGAGTATTTACTAACAGCACAGTGATGCTAATAATCGCCACAATATTTTCTGCTAATTTCGATCAATCAATATTATATTGTACCTACTGTAACTGTAAAATGATGTATTTTCGAAGACCTATTAAATCGATTAAAAATCGATTCGAAATCCAGCTCTAGGTGCTCATACGCCATTATGATACCACAAATCCTTCCAAGCTATACAAATTTAATCTCTTTACAGAACACATTTCGCGTAAATCTAATTACGGGACGTAAATTATTGTTGGTGAATGCGCAGGCACTTTCAGCAATGAATATAACAAATTTTGAACACATCACACATATCACTTATGGCATACGACTTTTATTTTATTTTGAGATGACAAAATTTATGCGAAATTTATCTTTGCCTCCTGAACATTATAGCGAATTATATAAATTGTTTCGCATGCAAACTGGACTCAAATTTGAAAACGTACGA
Source organism: Eurosta solidaginis (assembly GCF_040869045.1). NCBI lineage: Eukaryota > Metazoa > Arthropoda > Insecta > Diptera > Tephritidae > Eurosta > Eurosta solidaginis. Next base: position 363,778,543 of record NC_090319.1, on the reverse strand, counting down.
CGTACAGATCTTTGGCGACGCATGCAAATGCTGCGTCCCACCGGCAAACCCAATAATCATTGTGATTTACTTGAACGCTGGTTGGCACGAGAACAAGGCAGAATTGAAAGATTTGGCGGTATGGATCGTTACAAATTATATGCGTGTAAAGCTGATCCGCCACATAAGCTACCTAAACGCGGTATTCAGTTTTGTACTTGTCGCGCATTCTGCAATTGTTATTGGACTCAAGATAGCTCAAGCAAGCCAGATATTTTGTCTGTATTGAAACCGGATAGAAAAAAAGAACAAATTCCACCAGAATGTTGTAAAACATGTGTGCCACCCTGTAGCTGTCACTGGCCATCTAAATATTACAAGTTAAATGGTATTTTGAGCTGTCTAAAACAAAATTATCCATACAGATATAATGCAAGAGAAAGAGCTAAATTCGAAACCATTTATAGTACTTTTAGTGAGGGAGCCGACTTTTTTGCTCACCAGCAGGTTTCATGAGTAATATAAATAAATGTATTGATATATATATATGAATGAAATAAGTGTTTGGTAATTAAATTAATTATAAAATAATATTTTGGTAATTAAGTAACTAAATTTCCTTTACAAATTTTTCTATAAGCGGTAATTAGAAGCAAATTTTTAAGATGCCGGTTAGTTTTACTTCATTTAAAACCATCTCTAGACTATCATCTCTAGATGGAGGCACGAGAGAAAAGAAAAACGTGAAATTATTTAACCCAAAAATCTAGCTCCCGGGAATGGAACATATGTGAACGCCTATATTAATTATTGTGAATTTATTGTAGATTAGTGCTAGTAAAATAAAGATTAGGGATAGATAGTAGGGCTCTTAAAAATATTCGAATAATTCGGTTAATCGAATATTCCATTATTCAATTTTAGATTTTTGTTCGTTTATTAATCGAATTTTCCTTTTCGTATAATTTATTTATTTAGTTTATTTAAATAATCGTAACTAAGCGTTTTTCGGTAGCTCTATTTTCCAGTATTTAATTGTATTACAAAAGTTTTAAATTTTGATTGCTATATTTTTCGTACGAAATTCCCCTAAAAAATTTGTTTTCTGCAAAATTTTGTCTACATTCCTTTGGGGAGCAAAAAGTTACGTTACGGCGGTTTCACACAGAAACTTAACCCTGGACGGTCATCCTTATTTTTTGTACATTAACGTCATCCTTCGTCATTAGCTGTGTTTTTTTATTCTTCTATATACGTTTACGCTTAAACTTTATATGGACTGCCAAGCGACAAACTTTAAATACACCTCTGAAATTACTGCGCATAAAATTTGTCCTACTAAATTTCAATACGCATTATACTCAGACGTAACTGAAATATGTGTCTCTGTTTCACCCTCTCCACTAATTCTATGTATTCTATGTGTATCCACAATTCATCGAAACTGATTCAGCTATATGTTATACCCTATGGCCATCAGAGGGTTATGTATCCGCTTTTCGGTACACCCTGTGATGTAGCTGTAGTTATTTAAACACTGCCGCTAGATGGGCCTCCTAAGCATTATCTAAGCGAAGATAGGCGTTTTTTTTTCACGCGCAAACGAAACGTATACGCGTGTAAAAAAAAACACGGCTATTATGACGACGACTTATTTTAAATCCATTTTCAGAAGGGTGTGAGTAGAAATAATGAACGCGTTTTATTGCTATTTGTTATGTATTTCGTTATTGATAAATAAAAGTCAAAAAGAAAAAGGAAGACTCATATCTTTTAACTTAAAATTAATAATTCACAATCTCCTATCAATTGGCTCCACTTTTAAGGCATTGCCTTTTAAAAAATAAAAAATCACAATTTGTGGCAGAAATTCTCATACAAGTCTTTAAGTTTCTTAAAACTAAATAATTAAACCTAAATAGGAAAAGCAGCTTTTTAAGTTCTAACCTCAGATAATACAGGAGGCACAAACATCAACTTTATGTTCTCCACATAGCTGTTTATGGAACTTTGCGCATACCATCTTCGTCATTCTTCGTTTGGAAGAAGGATACATGGCACAAATCTTCCGTTTTTTAGTTTCTGTTGCCGGTATCATATTTTCAGATCCATTTGTAGCACGATCATTAAGTCTGTCATCTAAATGACTATTTATAAGGCTAGTGAAAAGCTTTTTCATAAAATCTACCCGTTTTAAGGGCTTTTGTCCGACTTTAAATATATTTTAGGTGTAAATAATATACGAATTTATAAAATAAATGTTCAACATGCCAAAAATTGGCACAATGTCCACCTATTCGTTTTTCTTGAACAACTCATTGCGCTGTACATCTGATCCAGACTGTCCACTCCCCCTTTGGTTTCGTTGTGAAACTCAACCATGGTTGGCTTATTTGAAACGGGATTAATAGTACCTTTTTAATTGCAAGATGACAGAAGATGGACTATTTTGCTAGGTTTTGGTTTATAGGATAATAAAGTTAAATTTTTATCGTAGAAACACATCGTCGTTCCGCATTTACGTCGCTTTTTGTTTTTTAATTTAGAAGGTATTTCCGCTTTGTTTGAACTGAGTGTGCCAACTATTGTTGAATTGTACGGGTGATTTCCTAACGACTGAGCCAAATGTATGGATGTAAACAAGTTGTCCATCGTAATACCTCTATTCGAGCCATATACTGACTTTGTTAGCCCTTTAACGTAGAACTCATAAAGCAAACGTCATCCTTCGTCAATTTGACTACGCCATAAAACAAAACCGAAAAAAAACTACTTACGATTTGCGTGCTCCTCTGTATGCGTGCATTCAAAGAGAGTAAACAACCGACTAGCGCTGTACGAAAGCGGAGATCAACACGAACAATAAAAACATATTTTCAGTGAAAATAAGATCGTGCGTAGTTGTTTTGACAAAGGACGACCATCTAGGGTTAATGGAATCACAATTTCGTATAATGAAATAATTAATTTTTCTTTTCACACAGAGCCTTTTTCTTCATCAACGAAAATTTGTCATCAGCCCAAAAGAAATGTATGAATGGATAGCAGCCCGTTCCTCTTTAACTTTAATGACAATCAAAATAAAATGCACCTCGCCCGATATGTGCCTGTTTAAAAAAGGCCATATTATCTTTTGCTGCAAATGCTGCAAAAATAAAAACTTGCATTTTTCTGATAATTTCCTATTTTCCGTAAAATATTGAAAAAATTTATTTTTCATTGTGACAATAGAATCCGAAACACCATGCAAAACAGTCTAGATATTTCACTTCATTAGGCGTTCAATAATACTATTTTCAAACGGAAAAATAAATTGAGGCAATTTCGATTTTAATTGAGTGGTGTTCGTACAACTCAATTTAGCTTACACAATAGTAATTTGATAGCTGGTTGGTTCATCTCTACAGTAACAACATACCTTTGTTCAGACTGTCAAAATATGCGTGTTGGTATTAGGTGAATGGAATGGAATGAAAACATAAAACACTGAAATTTTTGTGTGTTGTAAGAAAATGTGTTCAGTGCTTTGGTTTCCTTTTGAGTTTGCCATCTTCTTTGGACAATCCCTGCTCCAGTGAAATGAAAGAAATAAAATCAGCTGATGAGCCAACCATATATTTGAGCCATGCGTAACTGACGTTTAAATCTACTCAATAAACACACTCTACAATGTTGCATTTGCAGTACGAAACAATTGCGCATTTTTATACTCAGTTGAGCAGAGCTGACAGAGTATTTTAAGTTTGATTGGATAACGGTTGGTTGTACATATATAAAGGAATCGAGATAGATATAGACTTCCATATATCAAAATAATCAGGATCGAAAAAAAATTTGATTGAGCCATGTCCGTCCGTCCGTCCGTCCGTTAACACGATAACTTGAGTAAATTGAGGTATCTTGATGAAATTTGGTATGTAGGTTCCTGAGAACTCATCTCAGATCGCTATTTAAAATGAACGATATCGGACTATAACCACACCCACTTTTTCGATATCGAAAATTTCGAACAACCGAAAAAGTGCGATAATTCATTACAAAAGACCGATAAAGCGACGAAACTTGGTAGATGAGTTGAACTTATGACGCAAAATAGAAAATTAGTAAAATCTTGGACAATGGGCGTGGCACCGCCCACTTTTAAAAGAAGGCAATTTAAAATTTTTGCAAGCTGTAATTTGGCAGTCGTTGAAGATATCATGATGAAATTTGGCAGGAACGTTACTCTTATTACTATATGTACGCTTAATAAAAATTAGCAAAATCGGAGAAGGACCACGCCCACTTTAAAAAAAAATTTTTTTATACTCAGTTGAGCAGAGCTCACAGAGTATATTAAGTTTGATTGGATAACGGTTGGTTGTACATATATAAAGGAATCGAGATAGATATAGACTTCCATATATCAAAATAATCAGGATCGAAAAAAAATTTGATTGAGCCATGTCCGTCCGTCCGTCCGTCCGTCCGTTAACACGATAACTTGAGTAAATTTTGAGGTATCTTGATGAAATTTGGTATGTAGGTTCCTGAGCACTCACCTCAGATCGCTATTTAAAATGAACGATATCGGACTATAACCACGCCCACTTTTTCGATATCGAAAATTTCGAAAAACCGAAAAAGTGCAATAATTCATTACAAAAGACCGATAAAGTGACGAAACTTGGTAGATGAGTTGAACTTATGACGCAAAATATAAAATTAGTAAAATTTTGGACAATGGGCGTGGCACCGCCCACTTTTTAAAGAAGGTAATTTAAAATTTTGCAAGCTGTAATTTGGCAGTCGTTGAAGATATCATGATGAAATTTGGCAGGAACGTTACCCTTATTACTGCATGTACGCTTAATAAAAACCAGCAAAATCGGAGAAGGACCACGCCCACTTTTAAAAAAAAATTTTTATAAAGAAAAATTTTAACAAAAAATTTAATATCTTTACAGTATATAAGTAAATTATGTCAAGATTCAACTCCAGTAATGATAAGGTGCAACAAAATACAAAAATAAAAGAAAATTTAAAAATGGGCGTGGCTCCGCCCTTTTTCATTTAATTTGTCTAGGATACTTTTAATGCCATAAATCGAACAAAAATTAACCAATCCTTTTGAAATTTGGTAGGGGCATAGATTTTATGGCGCTAACTGTTTTCTGTGAAAATGGGCGAAATCGGTTGATGCCACGCCCAGTTTTTATACACAGTCGTCCGTCTGTCCTTCCTCATGGCCGTTAACACGATAACTTGAGCAAAAATCGATATATCTTTACTAAACTTAGTTCACGTACTTATCTGAACCCACTTTACCTTGGTATGAAAAATGAACGAAATCCGACTATGACCACGCCCACTTTTTCGGTATCGAAAATTGCGAAAAATGAAAAAAATGCCATAATTCTATACCAAATACGAAAAAAGGGATGAAACATGGTAAGGTAATTGGATTGTTTTATTGACGCGAAATATAACTTTAGAAAAAACTTTATAAAATGGTTGTGACACCTACCATATTAAGTAGAAGAAAATGAAAAAGTTCTGCAGGGCGAAATAAAACACCCTTAAAATCTTGCCAGGTATTACATATATAAATAAATTAGCGGTATCCAACCGATAATGTTCTGGGTCACTCTAGTCCACATTTTGGTCGATATCTGGAAAACGCCTTCACATATACAACTACCACCACTCCCTTTTAAAACTCTCATTAATACCTTTAATTTGATACCCAAATCGTACAAACCCATTCTAGAGTCACCCCTGGTCCACCTTTATGGCGATATCTCGAAAAGGCGTCCACCTATAGAACTAAGCCCCACTCCCTTTTAAAATACTCATTAACACCTTTCTTTTGATACCCATATTGTACAAACAAATTCTAGGGTCACCCCTGGTCCACCTTTATGGCGATATCTCGAAACGGCGTCCACCTATGGAACTAAGGAATACTCCCTTTTAAAATACTCATTATCACCTTTCTTTTGATGCCCATATTGTACAAACAAATTCTAGGGTCACCCCTGGTCCACCTTTATGGCGATATCTCGAAAATGCGACCACCTATACAACAACCACCACTCCCTTTTAAAACCCTCATTAATACCTTTAATTTGATACCCATATCGTACAAACACATTCTAGAGTCACCCCTGGTCCACCTTTGTGGCGATATTCCGAAAAGGTGTCCACCTATAGAACTAAGCCCCACACCCTTTTAAAATACTCATTAACACCTTTCTTTTGATACCCATATTGTATAAACAAATTCTAGGGTCACCCCTGGTCCACCTTTATGGCGATATCTCGAAACGGCGTCCACCTATGGAACTAAGGATTACTCCCTTTTAAAATACTCATTAACACCTTTCTTTTGATACCCATACCGTACAAACAAATTCTAGGGTCACCCCTGGTCCACCTTTATGGCGATATCTCGAAACGGCGTCCACCTATGGAACTAAGGATTACTCCCTTTTAAAATACTCATTAATACCTTTAATTTGATATCCATATCGTACAAACGCATTCTAGAGTCACCCCTGGTCCACATTTATGGCGATATTTCGAAAAGGCGACCACCTATAGAACTAAGGCCCACTCCCTTTTAAAATACTCATTAACACCATTCGTTTGATGCCCATATTGTACAAACAAATTCTAGGGTCACCCCTGGTCCACCTTTATGGCGATATCTCGAAACGGCGTCCACCTATGGAACTAAGGATTACTCCCTTTTAAAATACTCATTAACACCTTTCATTTGATACCCATATCGTACAAACGCATTCTAGAGTCACCCCTGGTCCACCTTTATGACGATATCTCGAAACGGCGTCCACCTATAGAACTAAGGCCCACTCCCTTTTAAAATACTCATTAACACCTTTCGTTTGATGCCCATATTGTGCAAACGCATTCTATAGTCACCCCTGGTCCATCTTTACGGCGATATCTCGAAAAGGCGTCCATCTATAGAACTTAGGTCCACGCCCTTTTAAAATACTCATTAATACCTTTCATTTGATATCCATATCGTACAAACGCATTCTAGAGTCACCCCTGGTCCACATTTATGGCGATATTTCGAAAAGGCGACCACCTATAGAACTAAGGCCCACTCCCTTTTAAAATACTCATTAACACCTTTCATTTGATACCCATATCGTACAAACGCATTCTAGAGTCACCCCTGGTCCACCTTTATGACGATATCTCGAAACGGCGTCCACCTATAGAACTAAGGCCCACTCCCTTTTAAAATACTCATTAACACCTTTCGTTTGATGCCCATATTGTGCAAACGCATTCTATAGTCACCCCTGGTCCATCTTTACGGCGATATCTCGAAAAGGCGTCCATCTATAGAACTTAGGTCCACGCCCTTTTAAAATACTCATTAATACCTTTCATTTGATACCCATATCGTACAAACGCATTCTAGAGTCACCCCTGGTCCACCTTTATGACGATATCTCGAAACGGCGTCCACCTATAGAACTAAGGCCCACTCCCTTTTAAAATACTCATTAACACCTTTCGTTTGATGCCCATATTGTGCAAACGCATTCTATAGTCACCCCTGGTCCATCTTTACGGCGATATCTCGAAAAGGCGTCCATCTATAGAACTTAGGTCCACGCCCTTTTAAAATACTCATTAACACCTTTCATTTGATACCCATATCGTACAAACGCATTCTAGAGTCACCCCTGGTCCACCTTTATGACGATATCTCGAAACGGCGTCCACCTATAGAACTAAGGCCCACTCCCTTTTAAAATACTCATTAACACCTTTCGTTTGATGCCCATATTGTGCAAACGCATTCTATAGTCACCCCTGGTCCATCTTTACGGCGATATCTCGAAAAGGCGTCCATCTATAGAACTTAGGTCCACGCCCTTTTAAAATACTCATTAATACCTTTCATTTGATACACATGTCATACAAACACATTCCAGGGTTTCCCTCGGTTCATTTTCCTACATGGTTATTTTCCCTTATGTTGTCACCATAGCTCTCAACTGAGTATGTAATGTTCGGTTACACCCGAACTTAACCTTCCTTACTTGTTTTTAATTGGCAATTTATTATTACGATTTATTATATGATGATGATGATGATAAATTGTAATAATAAATTGCCCAAATGGTATAAATCGTCAATTTGGTGTTTGCTTGTAGATAGTGTACAGCAATAATGAGATAATTAAAAATTTGTGAATTGTATGGAAGATAGAATTCAATAAGGGCATTAATCTTTTTGGCTAAACAATGCTAGTAGCGGCTTATATAGTTATAATATTTCTAAATTTATAGCAAAATCTACTCCGATCGTAATAGAAACCAAAGGCAGTTCTCTATGATAGACAAACCGCTAAAATATGCATGCCAAACCTGTCAGAATAAGGGAAAACGTAACGAGATGAGAAACCCTGAATATTCTCTTCATCATGTGAAGTCTTCATTAAAAAAATTACGTGTACGCCATGCATGTACAAAATATTTCCAATTATCGATTAAACTGGTGGTTGGTCACCCTGTTTTCGTAAAAACGAAAATTTCAAAAAAAAGCTATCGAAGAACCTCATGAATATGAAATGGTATATTAACTTTGGTCCGATGTTTGTAACGTTGAGAAATATAGAAGATAGACTCACCATTAAGTATACCGAATTGATCATCGCGACGAACTGAGGTGATATAGCCATGTCCGTCTGTCCGTCCGTCGGTCCGTCCGTCTGTTCGTCCCTCTGTCTGTTTGAACGCAAACTAGTCCCTCAAATTTTGAGATATCTCAAAGAAATTTGGCACAAGGATGTATTTTTGTATAATATTAGACATTTGTCGGATCCGGTAGGATCGGACCACTATAACATTTATCTCCCATACAACCGATCGTTCAGATAAGACGATTTTGGCCATTCCTGCCGAAATTTAGAAAGTGTAAACGTGAAATTCGGTGATATATATTTTAATATATCATAGAAGATATCCTGAAAAAATTATTTCGATCGGAGCTATATATAGTATATATCCAATACAACCGATCGTTCAGATAGAAAGCTTTTTAGCGATTTCGCCCTTAATTTTCAATATAAAAACGTTAAACTTGGTGATATTTATTATAATATATCATAGAAGAGTTTATGAAAAAATCATTTCCATCGGAGCTATATATAATATATATCCCATACAACCGATCGTTCAGATAAGGGGGTTTTTTGCCATTTTTTATTTTGTATTTATCTTAAAAATCGTTTAGGTATGTACATCTATTCACTATATATTTCTTATCTTATACATCCGATTATTTGTAGATTACGAACGGGATAAGATTATTGTTCAGCCCCATTCATGAAAGGTATGAAGTCTTCGGCACAGCCGAAGACAGTCCCTTCCTTACTTGTTTTTTATTTGTTTTAGGTTCAAGGAGGAAATGCTTTACCCGTATATTTGAAACCTCACAGCGAAATTTTGCGTGTGTAATTACTCCCCACTAAAACCTAACCGCCCACGGCCCTAGCGGTTCCGCGTACCTGGGTGCGCATATTGAATTACTTCGAATACGGGCCGCGCTATATGGTATCTCTGTCTACTCTTATGTATATGGGATAGGCCACCATCTTCTCGTTTCGTGAGAACTATACATCTCACATATCTGCTGACCTCATCACATCCGTCGCTTCGGCAGATCATGTTATTGATGATACTCTCCGTCGATAGGTCGCCAAATATCTCTTCTACCCTTTGATGTTGGATGAAATGCTCGCATTCGAAAGTGTTGCGTACATCTAATATGATGCAGAACAGGAAGCTTGGGTTCTATGAAGATGTTTACCGAAGTAACCATGTCCGACTTCAGTTCAGCAATTAGGTATTTTTCTTGCGCTCTTGTTGTTCTGCATAGACTTTTCTCGCGCTTGTTTTGCAACGGTATTTGCACTCGCCTCTGATTCGCGTTTGTAGATTGCTTTTCTTTTCTAAGCGAGATGATGTATTTGCATGATTCCCGCAGGGGACAAGACAGCTTCTGTATGCTTAGTGAGAATGTAATCGTAACGCCCCTATACGTGGGACCGAGGTGTGGGAGGTTCGGTGCTACCGGCTTTCATTGCTACACCGAATAAAAATATAGAACCCGAGGCTTGTGAGAGTATTAAGCGTCGTCCTTTCGCAGGCTTCTTACATGTGCCCCGAAAGGTTGGTCTTACTGACTAGCTTCACCCGGGAATATTACGTTGGAGAGCGTGCTTCTATTTGCTGATCGCCAACCGTCATGTTAATGATAGTGGAGATCAGCCTCGCTGTAAGTATGATAATCTGCGTTTTTACTGTTGATAGCTAAAACCCGTGATCTGGGTTAAAAATTGAACTTACCATGAAAGAAGACAACGAGAAGTTGTGGCGTCTGTTGGCACATGTAAATACGAGCCTCTGAAGGATTTCGTCCACTTTGGAGCAGCAATAACAGCGAAAATCAAACTTAGAATAACTTTTACCAACCGCTACTTGTTTTAGTCAGCCTGCAAACCGCTTATCGTAAATAGCTTGATGTATGGCCCGGTATTGAGATCACCCTTGAAGTATTAATAAAAGTTAAGGTTCTTACCGTGATGCTGACGGAGGGTATCGAAGGAGGTATAAATGTGGGCTTCATGACCTTTGTGGAGCTATTAATATAGTGCAGCGAATTAAAGTGTAAAGCGTTCATTGGCTAGATCTTGTTATGCTGGTGGACGAAGGCGCGATGGCCCAGAAAGCATTTAAATCGTCACTCATATTTGGAAGCAGGGGGAGATGGAGGCCCGCACTGGGGTAGGAGAGGCAGGTTGAGACAGACTTGAAGGCCCTTGGTGCACTCAATTGGAGTCAGTAATAGCGAAACTGGCATATCTGGCATGAATTGATATAAATGGCCAATATCGCATAGTAGTCGCCAATTATTGACAATGATGCTGAATGTTGAAAACAAATATGGCAGAGAACGCTTTGTAGATAACCAACTACGTATGCACTGTGGCGTATATTTGCAAGTTTGATACCTCACTATACTGCCCAACAACAAAAATCTAAGTGAACTAAATAGCACGATAGCTAAAATGAGACAGAGAAGACCGAGTAGTAAACCAGCAACTACTTGGGAAGGATGTTTGAGAAAAGTCTAGACCCTGGGAGAAATAATGACGAAACAACTGAGTGGTGTATTTATTCGATAGTTCAGTGAGCACACCGATGACAGATATATCAGGAATTCATTGAAGAACGTCACAATGTAATAACTTAGTGACAGCACGTTTTACATAAGATACTTTCTTAGGCTGTACTTTACCAAGTTTACACATGTCTGTCTACAATAAATCCGCAATAGTTAATCTAGTTGCACCATTTGTCCCAAGCCTATAAACTGGATTATTAGCTGTCAAATTTTCAGGTTACTCTTTTATTTCGTGTTTCTATTTTGAGATGACACGCTAAAGATGGTTATATGTAAGTCTACACCATTTCCAATTCTAAATGTGAAACCGTCATATTGAAATGAGAATAGTTCAAGTTAAAATGCAAAAGCGTCATTTGTATTTGAAAAGTTATTTGGAAATGAGAAAGTGTCAGATGTAAACACGAAGGCGTCAAATGGAAATGAGAATAGTCAGGTGTAAATGAGAAAGCATTATCTGAGTATGCGACAGCGTCACTTGTACTTGAAAGGGGCTCATACATCCACTCACTCGGTGCGATTTGAGTGACTGGAGTGTTGTCGATCGACCGGAAACGGGGTTGGTTTGGCGATAATTGTCATATCGATATGCCGCTTTCGCATTTACAATTGACAAATCTCATATCCATATGACGCATTTGCTTATTAAATTGACTATTCTCATTTATATCTGACTATTCATTTGACGTTATCTCTCTTATAAGTTACTGTTCTTATATCAAAGTAACTATTTCGTATTAACAATTTACTATTCTCATTTTCATGTGACGCTTTCGCATTTATATCCAACACTTTCACATTTACAACTCGAAATGGTGTAATTAGTATGAGAAATCTGTTAACGATTAGATGTTAAGTACAAAAATGAAGATAGTCTCGTTATATGTAGGTCTTGTTCAAACAAATTCTAAAACAGGACGTGTTCGTACTTTAAGTTGGGGTTGGGAAAGTAGTGTTTTTAATGCAGTACAGTATCTAAGTGGTGGATCTTGAAGGGACGTCAAGAGCATCATAGAGAGCTTAAGAAATTGTCTAGTTTTCTTGACCACTAATCAAGGCGAATTCAGTACCGGGAGGTGTTGTCCCATCAGCTGATTGCTTCTTCTTAGTAATTTCCATACATACATCGACTTAGTACATTAAGGTGCCAGTGGGTCAAAATCAATTTGAGTTGAATTTGCTTTATCATCACCTTATATGGCTTCGCCTTGACTCAAACTAAATAAACATAAATGTAAGGCGCGTAAACCTACGAAGAGATCTAAGGCAGAGTTTCTCTTCCAATTTGCGTCGTGCTCCTCTTGAGTTTCCCTACAAATTGACCGGACGAGACCTACATGTTTTATGCCGACTCCGAACGGCATCTGCAAGGCAGATGAAATTTCACTGAGAGCTTTTCGTGGCAGAAATACACACGGAGCGCTTGCCAAACACTGCAGAGAGGCGAACCCGCTTAGAAAAATTTTCTTCTAATTGAAAAATCTTATTTCTAAAATTTTGATGTTGCTTTGCCTGGGGTGTGAACGTAGGGCGTACGTATGTGGTAGGCGGAGCACACTACAATCACACCACGGTGGACTCAAAATAAGAAAAGAAAATACGAAGCAACCATACCTATATTTATTATGACATGATGTTTTACCGTAAACTGTATTGCATTGATTATCTAACTATAATTATTAAATGATAGACCGATTGCAAATTTAGGTCGTCTTAGCTCACGCTCTTTGTCTCCATATATAGCTGGATAGCTTGTCTTTAAGCACGTCAATAATAAATCAAACTTATAGAAACGTGAAGGCCATTGACATGTGCATGGCGCCGCACAATCTTTACAACCATTTTTAGAATAATCGTAACATGGGTCCGGTTTACGATGGGGTTTGAGTAATGAAAATACCGACGGTTTCTTAAGATGCCTTTCTTCAGTCCAATAACATGAACATGGTGGCATACAATTACAAGGATTTACATGTTTTACAATGTGTTCTTCTTGCGGTCGCTTTGGTATGCATTTGTAGAGACGATAACGGCTCACACCACCAAAAATCTCGCTTTGTTCGTATTCGCGTGCCAACCAACGTTCAAGTAGCTCCCAATGCGAATAATTCGGAGTTTTTTTACGTAACAATTGCATACGACGCCAGAGATCGGAACGTCTTATCTCCTCATATTTACGCCCACTTTTCACCTCAAACAATTGGTACAGCTCATAATAAAATTCAGGTGGCAGCGATATCTGGCGTATATGCTTGGTCATCTCAAAAAAGAATAAACGTCGTATACCATAAGCGATATGTTTGATATGATCGAAATTTTTTATATTCATTGCGCAAAGGGATTGAGCATCGAGTAGTAAAAGTTTTTGTCCTGTTATCAGGTTAACACGAAATGTGTTCTGAAAATATTTGAAATAAGTTTAAAATAAATCAAAGAAAGTGATTATTTGAAAATAGATTCTCACCATATATTGGGGATAGCCATACTTGCGTATCCATTTGCAAACTTGCACATTTGTCCATTTGTAAACATCTGGCAAGGGCATTGCATCAATTATTTTGATGCATAGATTGAGTAAAGTATCCGGTGATACCCGAAATACAATCGGCAATGCGTTTCTATCGAATCCTGGTTCTTTTCGAATATTTGGACGCCCATCAAATTTATAATGTTGTATTGGCGTATATTTGGAAGGATAAACTTTTTTAGGCTTAACGAACTTTTCGTCAGCCCCCACAAATTGTTCGCGCATGACTTAATGCAATTAAATATTTAGTGCAAATAATAATGCTATAAAATAGATTTCAATATTTATGAAAATTAAAATATTTTTTTATTGACTTATTGGAAAGTCATTGTAATTGTTCTGTTTACATTAAACATTTCAAATGTTTCGCATTTCGTAGCATTAAATTTTCACTGGTTCCAAATGAGTCAGTACAAAGCACTTACATTGGCATTATGAAATGGCGTGAATGACTTTACAAAATTGTCAGATGTCAGGTTAGGTGCGATCGCTGCATTAAAGTGGGAAGAGCAGGACAAACATGGGGTTAGGGGGGCTAAGAATATACCCGCGTCAGGTATACCTGTAATAAAAGGCGACTAAAATACAAAATTGATTCAATGGGTTGTAAAGCGCAACCCTTTCGAGGGGTTGCTAGCGCACTATATAACTTCTCCAACTCAATTGTCAACCTCACCGACCCGTGGCGAATCCTGTCTCTTTAACATCCGACGCTCCGGCGACCCCAAATTCCTTACTGATCTAAGGGTGGGAGGGCGGTATGACCTAGAATGTTTCATGTGGTCATACCAAATCGTTCCCGAGATGGTTGGGCATGGTACCATAATAGTGAATAGTGCTTGTTAGTGGAATGTTCCGGAACTGCATCCGGCAAAGAATCATCAACATCGATAACAGTCCGCAAGGCCTTCGGGGGTATGCTTATCGCTACAATAACAAACACAGTATAAACATCCGAGTCGATGCTTTTCTCTCCATCACAAAGGGGGTAGCCCAGATACCATAGCTTGAAGTGAACCACTTTCCACTTTTATTTCAAACAAGAGCTTATGTATCCTGTAAACTCACGTCCAAACAAAATCTTTTTAAGCATTCCCAAACGAACTTACTGCGATTTATATAGTTGCAAGCTAGATAAACTTGCGGCGGGACAGGCGCTACATAAAACTGCTGTGGATTCCGTGGCAGATAAGTTGACTTTTCAGCAGTGCTCTTCATTACTCCTGTCCCTGGATGCTCATATGTTTAGGGGTAAGCCTACGTGGTGGACGGAAACGCTTATAGGCTGCAGAACTTCCAGTAGACGGCACTACAATTCAGCCAAAAAGGGTAAACCTCCCTCGGAGTTGCAGCTGTTCACGGTAGGTTTGGGTGTTTTTAAATGGGATATTAGGAAACGGAAGTCCTGGGTATCGACTCCGTGAGCTCAGGAAGATCCTATCGACGGATCTTGCTTCTTGGAGTACCTGGGAGATATAAATGGAAGCTGGCCGATGAGAGGTGAGAAACGCATTGGATTTCTAATGAACACTCCTTTTCCCAATTGTGCAGGAATGTGTTTCGCTGCAAGCGACTGTCAGCTTAAGAAGAATTTTATATATTCTCTTGGGTGATTCTAACTTGCATGGGTCATTATAATTTTAATAATACGAGCCGAACCCGTGCTCATCTAATATAAATGTCTCATATCAAATATCAACAGAAATCAGCTGTTCTATCGATCAATCATCTATAAACTTACATGCGCTTACACTGCCATCTGGCGAATGTTAGCAACTGTCGGTAAAGCAGTGTTAGTTCTAATCAAATATTCACAATAGTGCAATAGTACAAATAGGCTTCTTTGTGTGCTCACAATCGTTTATTTTTAAACGGTTTTATTTAGCGTGACTTAACGGCCGGGCGAACAGAATTTTGTAATTGAAATTTAAGTAACTTCCCGATAAACTACACGCTTGGAACTTGGAATATAGTTCAGAACCCGAAGACAATGCAATAATAAGAAAAAAACCTCCCATAGGTGGTGCGTGGATCGAAATATTTCGAAAAATCGTATTTGTGGTCCGATCTGGTTCATATTTGCAACACATAATACATATGTACATGTATAGAAAGCGACCTATGATATCCGATTTGGCTCATATTTGGAAGAAATATTACATACAGTCCGGCAGAAGTGACATCAAAATATTTTTGAGTTCGAGGAGGGACAAGCATGCATGGCGCTGAGTCGAGTAAAGTCTTTGGAAGAATTATGTATTGAGAACTTAAATTGTAACAAATTATCAGGAAGGAGTCCTTGTAATAATGAGCTACTAAATGAATTATTTAGAATGAGAAATATTACGCAATTAAATAAAGACTAAAAACTTGAAAAAAAATGTATACAAATTTTAGTTAAACGGTTTTATTGAAAACAAGGTTAAGGTACTAATCATCATACTCCTCGTCAATCTAGGTCGTTGATCAGACAACTAAATAAAAACGTTGGCCGCGTGGATTTTCTAAAAATGTGAGACGTTACATAACTTTATTAAGGTTCAGTTGGTCTCACTTATGACTGTAATAGAAATTTGATGCTTTCAACGCTTTTATTTAGTTGTCTGATCAACGCCCTAGATTGAGGAGGAGTATGATGACTAGTATCTAGGACCGACCTAATTATTTTCTAGCTTTTAGTACTATGTAATGTAAATATTGTGTTCAGTAAAACCGTTTAACTAAAATTTTTTTTTTTATTATATTATTAACAAATTAGTTTAATAAAATATAGCTAAAAAAAAGAACTACGACTAATAATGCCCAAAGCTGGCTGATAGCACGAAACCCCATATCTGCAACCAAAATTTTATTTATAGATTTGAATTCCAAATAAGAGCGAAAATGGGACCTGTACACTAAAACAGCAATTAGAAATAATATATAAGATAGAATTAACTCTTATAAGCCGAAAAAGTCTCCGGGTCTGGATGTAATAATTGCCACGCAACTTTCGAGATTTTTGGTGGCTCCTTTCAGCTAGGGGGCTGCCATTTACGCAAACTATATGGCTTATGTTCCCAGGTCTTGGAATGTCATCAATGTCACATTCTTTAAAAAATTTGGGAAAAGGTCGAACTAGTACTTCTCAAAAATTTATCTTTACATAAAAAACAGGATTCCTCGAGAGCGATATTCCAAATTTCATCACCGCTAGGGCTGTCAGATAGAAGTAAGTACCTTGGGATTATCCCTGACAACCAGCCGTCATGAAAGCTTAATGTGGAGGACGGGGCTTCTATGACGTTCTGGTCTGATGGAGAGCACTATCCACCATCAAAAGGTTGAACGCAGTGCAACGATTGACGGTGGTTGGAATAAGCGGGACCTACATAGCGTAGTTTGCAGTTAGTATCGTGGATAAACTGGCGGCAGGTCCGGCAGCGATATGGCTTCGTGACATGGGACATAAGTTTGTGAATTACGGGCACTCAGCACTCTTACTGACTTTGGCTTCATCTCTGGCAGGATAATTTGAGCCGGCTTTCGCTCGTGTTGCCACGTTTACCACTTCTATTCCCTTAAGGGATGAATAGATTGCGGAATTAATATGGGACGGGAGTTTGGTGAACCAGTTGATGAAAGGATCCTGGCTAGATTTAAGGGTTGAGGGTGGAATATTGAAAAATAAAAAAGATTTACAAACCATAAATCAAAATAAGTGTTGATAGATCGCATGGTTTTACAAGTTTGACGCCCGCTTTAAAATTAAAAAGATGTTAGGAAAATGAGAGTATGAGTATTCTGGGGTGACATTAGGTCAATGGCTAAAAGGTAAATCGGTGTTATAATAACTTAAAGTTCAGTAAATTCTTCATATCACAGAGAGGACCTCATTTGGCCAGTTTTTTATCCGATTTTTCACTAGAATAGTGCTTAACTATAGGATAAGAAGTGCCGCATTCGAAAATTGTTTATGAAGAATTTCTACTTAACTAAAATATAGCGAAAACAATAAAAATAACTGCAACTCAGTTATAAAAACAGTAATACATGGAGGTGTGAAATAAAATAATTGACCTTATGGATGCTTGCAAGTTTCAATTGAATTTATTGTAATTTTAAGTAAGTCCGTTAACTTTATGTCACTCCGGCCTCAAATTATTGCTTTGTCATAGGTCATTGGTCATGGGTAAAGTTTTGACTCACCTATATGCCATTGGAAATATTCAGTAGGTCAATTTAAAGTTAGAATTGACCTTATAGCCAACTGAAGTGGTCACAAGGTCAAAGGAGCTGGTTTTCCTTGACCGTGTCATTCAACTAAGAAATTATTGCATTATCATCGGTCTTTGATAAGTGTACAAAGTTTGAATTAAATACGTACGTTTAAAGAGGGTCGAATTCGAGTCCAAAGGAGTCGGTTACATACAAGCATACAGGTGAAGCTTATGTGTATAAAAAAGTTGACCTTATGACCATTTTGGAGAGGTAGGATGGTCATAATATCAGTATCGTTGGCGTTGTATACCATTTCACGTGGTCATTAATTCAATTTACTTTGTGGCCATTTGAAGTGGTCATAAGGTCAAATTATGGTATGGCAGTTGACTTTATGACACCCCTCCGAACATTGGTATTTCGCAAAACTTTTTGTATATATGTGTATCGTGAAACTGTGCAATTTTTTATGTAAAGATTAAAACTCCGAGCTGGGCTTGTATATCCCTAAACGAGTTCTTTCTCAATTAATTTGAAGAACAATGGGTTTTATTAATACAAGAGGCTACACAAAACCCAAGGAGCATATTTTTTGTTGTTGTTGCAATAACCTAATTTGTATGTAAATAAAAGACTGGCTTGCGTACTTTAACGTAATTTTACTAAATAATAAGAAATCGAAGAGCACCACATTAAAGAGTAGCATTATACCTTTTAACAGACATATTACTTACTTACTTAATTTGCGCTTAACCGTCTAAACGGTTATGGCCGTCCAACAAGGCCCGCCAGTCGCTCCTTCGCTCCGCCAACCGGCGCCAATTGGTCACACCAAGGGAGTTTAAATCGTTTTCCACCTGGTCTTTCCAATGAAGTGGGGGCAGCCCTCTACCTCTGCTTCCATAGGCGGGTTCCGATAGAAACACTTTCTTGGCCGGAGCATCACCTTTCATTCGCATACCATGGCCTAGACAGCGCAGCGGCTGTATTTTAATTCGCTGGACTATATGGATGTCTGCGTGTATCTCGTACAGCTCATCATTAAATCTTTTTCGCTACTCGCCATCACCAACGCGTAGAGGTCCATAAATCTATAGAAGAACTTTTCTCTCGAACACTCCCAAAGCCGCTTCATCTGCTGTTGTCATGGTCCATGCTTCTGCCCCATATACCAGGACGGGTACGATAAGTGACTTGTAGAGTATGATCTTCGTTCGCCAAGAGAGGACTTTACTTTTCAATTGCCTACCTAGTCCAAAGTAGCATTTATTGGCAAGATTGATTCTTCGTTGTATTTCAGTGCTGATGTTGTTGCTAGTATTGATGCTGGTTCCCAAATAAACGAAGTCTTTTACTATTTCAAAATTATGGCTGCCAACAGTTGGGTGGTTGCCAAGGCGCGTATGCGCCGACTCTTTGCTCGATGACAGCAGGTACTTCGTTGTGTCCTCATTCACCATCAAACCCATCTTTGCCGCTTCGCAAGATAGGGTGTCACCCTGTCTGAAACCTCGTTTAGTTTCGAACGGCTCGGAAAGGTCGTTCCCAATTCTGACTGAGCTGATGGTGTTGCTCAACGTAATTTTGCACAGCCATATAAGTTTTGCGGGGAAACCAAATTCAGACATAGCGGCATATAGGCAGCTCCTTTTCGTGCTTTCGAAGGCGGATTTAAAATCAACGAAGAAGTGATGTGTGTCGATTCTCTTTTCACGGGTTTTTTCAAAGATTGGACCCATTATGAAAATCTGGTCGATGGTAGATTTACCAGTTCTGAAGCCGCACTGATAAGCTCCAATCAGCCAGTTCACGGTGTGCTTCAATATTTCGCACAATACACTTGAAAGGACCTTATATGCGATATTAAGAAGCCTGATTCCATGATAGTTGGTGCATTTTGCAGTATCCCCCTTCTTGTGGACTGGGCAAAGAACACTTAGATTCCAACCGTCGGGCATGCACTCGTCCGCCCATATTTTTCGAAGAAGGTGCTGCATGCGCCTTACCAACTCCACTCCGCCGTACTTGAATAGCTCCGCAGGCAATCCATCAGCGCCCACGCCCTTGTTGTTTTTCAAGCTGGTTATTGCTATTCTAACTTCGCAACAGACATCTACAAACATATTTTAACACACATATGTAAGCTGTTAAATTATAGCAGACTAAAATGTTGGCTCTGTAGTGGTTCTTGCAATTAATTCAGTACTTCACCCAGAACCCTATAAACCTATAAAAATAAAATTCTGCAATTAAATCACATGCCTTTTTCCCACAAGTGCAAAATAGAACATAAAAGGTACACAAAGAAAAATTAACAGAAAAAAAAAAAACAAAAAACAAAGTTTAAAACAACAACAGCCAAAGCTGTTTAAGTCAGCATAAACCGAGTATAGCAAAATCAACAAACTAGCGAAAATAGAAAAAACAAAGTTTTATAAAATTTGCTTGAAGTTGTGCGGGTTGATGTACTTTGGCCATATATGTATGTACTATGTATGCGTAGTTGTTGTTGCTGTTGTAACATGGAATTAATTAATAAATTATTAATGTTTGCTGAGAGCAAATTGAACGATTGCATTCAACAATTGCTGCCTGCTCGTTAAACATACACAACTCTTTGCACACAACACCACTGAAAATGAACAACATGAATGAAAAGTAATTTTCACGCTGACATACGTATTTACATATTCGTATATATATATGTAAGTTGGTATATGTTCATATACCTATAAGTAACTTACATGCCCTGTTGGGAAGATCTCTAGTTATGTGTCAATAAGATCGCTAAATCAATGTTACATGGTTTATTTTGTTATCGCCGAAGCAACGGCTTCTTATAGGTTCCTCCAAAATAACTTTTCGATAGCAAATCGATAAATTTTCGATAGCAACTCGATAAAGCAGGGACAATAGAGCCCTTGAATAATGAAAAAAACGCCACCCTTAATGAAATAATGCGAAACGAGTCCTACAAGGCTGCTGTACCAAAATAGGAATTAATCCGACGTTTTAATGTTTGCCCTTTTAAAAAACTCCTCCTTACCTCCATCAAGCTTACCAATCATTTAATCTCTTGTAGCATAATACCAATCCGTTCCTCCTCTTTCTGCTTGGCAACTTTCTATGAGCACGTTATTGTGAGTTCCCATTTCGTTTTGCCATGTACATTTGGAGGTGCAAGTCTTGTCATTGCATCTAAATTGCCTTACGGTCTTTGAAATGGGCCGTTTGACCGCCCTTTCCTTAAAAGAGGTTTTATCGCATTCATCCGAAAACCGCTTTTTCTTCCCGCACTGAACTAACGCCTTCGCCCTGTTGCGGAACGGAGAATTACTCGATTTTTGCCAGCAAAGTGCCTTTAATTTACCTTCACTCATGACCTACTTTTTCCTCAAGTGCGCATGTTAAGCGATCGCTCGCACAGTCGGTTGGGTGGAAAGAGAGTTCCTGGAAAATTCTTAAAATCTTTAGTTATATTTCATTGTCCAAGCGCTTGCAAACAGGTTCCTCGCTGAGCTCACTGACTCCGCACTCGCCCAGCGCTTCCTTTTTAACTTTTTCCTTTTTTAATCATTCGCTCTTTCAAATTTTTTGTGTGAATCATCTTAGTCTGGTAACAAATAGGGTAAACAAATAGCTGCCCGCCATATAAGCGGTCCTTGCTGTAGTAAGACGCCATATATGTCACCTGGATTTAGCGGAGTAGGCAAGTCTTTGTCGAAGATATCCCACACCCTCCCTAAACAGCGTAGGGGTGAGGTAACATGCTGTTCAGCCATATGGTCGGACACCGTCGAATTCCTACAATCGGCAAGGTGCATAACCTAGGGAGGGACTTTACATTATTGAAAAAAAAATTACTAGACAGGGCATTTCACCTAAAAAATTATAAGAAAAATCATTGCTCAAAACTCGTATCTAACAGGGCACCAACTAGCTTTTCCATCAATCTACTTTTGCATTCACATACACATGAACGTCGTAGTCATAAACATGCTCCTCTGAGCTATTAAGTGTACTCTACTAACCGACCTATTTTGTTCAAATTCATACAACAACTTAACTACTGTGCACATAATCACACACTTTATACACCGGGACTGCTTTCACCTTGTCGCTGCACTCTCACCTGCACCTGAAAGTGCATGTGTCTGTAGCACATGTGTTCCAGTTACTTTTCGCTTATGTTCACTGACCGACTAGTGAGCTCACAAGCACTTGGTTATTGGCCGGCTCATTGATTGTTTGGGAGACGGGCGGAAGGAAGTATCGGCTATTTCGCCAATTATGTCGTTCAACTTTGACAAATTAGCAGCATTTTCATGGTACAATAAATATTTAAATTGGCTGGTCGGCTGTGGATAAAATATGTTCTTTGCAAGCCAAAAATATTTCTAACGATCTAAGGTACTTATATATGTACATACATAGGTGTAATATCAGAGTTTTAATGGGTTTTTGAACGGTTTTATTTAGCTAGATTCTGTGTAGCGAGCGGCCGGCCTTCCAGCCGTTGTTTACGAATTGTAATTGAAATTTGAGGAACTTCCCGATAAGCTACACGCCTTAAACTTGGAATATAGTTCAGAACCCAATGACAATGCAATTATAAGAAAAAAAACCGATAGGTGGCGCATGTATCGAAATGTTTCAAAAATCGTATTTGTGGTCCCATTTGGTTCATATTTGGAACACATAATACATGAATGAATAGAAAGCGACCTATGAAACAATAGCCGCTAGGTGGCGCAAAGATCGAGGTATTCAAAAAAATCGCATTTGTGGTCCGATTTGGCTCATATTTGGAACACATATTACATACAGAAATAGAAACCGCTTTATGAAAAAAAAATCCCGCTAGGTGCGGCAAGGATCGAGATACTAAAAATTCTCCTATTTGTGGTCCGATTTGGCAAATATTACGCACAATCCGGTAGACGTGACATCAAAGTACTTTGGAGTTCGAGGATGGACGTGGCGCTGAGGCGAGTAAAGACTTTGGAAGGATTATGTATTGGGGACTAAGATTGTAACAAATTGACAGGAAAGATTCCTTGTAACAATGAGTAACTAAATGAACTAAATAGAATGAGAATAATAGTAACTACATAAAGACTAAAAATTTAAAAATAAAATAACTAAAAAACAAAGTTTAAGTTAAACGGTTTTATTGAAAACAATATTTACATTAAGTAATATTAATAAGAAAAGCCAGAAAATAATTAGTTAGCTCCTAGGTACTAGTCATCACACTCCTCATCAATCTAGGGCGTGGGTCAGACAAATAAAAGCATGGGAGTCCACGGATAAACAACGTGACACTAAATTTATATAAAATAAGATATATCCTATGCAGCAAAATGTGCAGATAATATGAATTTTTGAATTTCGATCAGAATACAGCACCATTTATGAAAGGTATGAGGCCTACAACACAGCCAAAAGCAGTTCCGTTCTTACTTGCTTATATTTTAACATTTATTTTTAAACATTTTTGTTCTAAGTTCTCTTTTTTTTTTGTTTCCTTTTTTGGTTGGATAACGGTTGGTTGTACAGGTATAAAGGAATCGAGATAGATATAGACTTCCATATATCAAAATCATCAGTATAAAAAAAAAATTCGATTGAGCCATGTCCGTCCGTCCGTCCGTCCGTCTGTCCCTTAACACGATAACTAGAGTAAATTTTGAGGTATCTTGATGAAATTTGGTACGTAGGTTCCTGGGCACTCATCTCAAATCGCTATTTAAAATGAACGATATCGGACAATAACCACGCCCACTTTTTCGATATTGAAAATTTCGAAGAATCGAAAAAGTGCGATAATTCATTACCAAATACGGATTAAGCGATGAAACTTGGTAGGTGAGTTGAACTTATGACGCATAATAGAAAACTTATGACGCATAATAGAAAACTAGTAAAATTTTGGCACCGCCCACTTTTAAAAGAAGGTAATTTAGAAGTTTTGCAAGCTGTAATTTGGCAGTCGTTGAAGATATCATGATGAAATTTGGCAGGAACGTTACTCTTATTACTATATGTCTGCTTAATAAAAATTAGCAAAATCGGAGAACGACCACGCCCCCTTTTTAAAAAAAAATTTTTTAAATTCAAATTTTAAAAGA
This sequence comes from Eurosta solidaginis, assembly GCF_040869045.1. Lineage (NCBI taxonomy): Eukaryota > Metazoa > Arthropoda > Insecta > Diptera > Tephritidae > Eurosta > Eurosta solidaginis. The sequence goes on along the minus strand of NC_090319.1, from coordinate 363,754,492 downwards.
AAAGTTAATATCTTCACAGTATAAAAGTAAATTATGTCAACATTCAACTCCAGTAATGATGTAGTGCAACAAAATACAAAAATAAAAGAAAATATCAAAATGGGCGTGGCTCCGCCTTTTTTCACTTAATTTGTCTAGGATACTTTTAATGCCATAAGTCGAACAAAAATTTACCAATCCTTGTGAAATTTGGTAGAGGCTTAGATTCTAGGACGATAACTCTTTTCTGTGAAAAAGGGCGGAATCGGTTGAAGCCACGCCCATTTTTTATACACAGTCGGCCGTCTGTCCTTCCGCTCGTCCGTTAACACGATATCTTGAGCAAAAATCGATGTATCTTTACTAAACTCAGTTCACGTACTTATCTGAACTCACTTTGTATTGGTATAAAAAATGGACGAAATCCGACTATGACCACGCCCACTTTTTCGATATCGAAAATTACGAAAAATGAAAAAAATGCAATAATTATATACCAAATACGAAAAAAGGGATGAAATATGGTAATTGTATTGGGCTATTGACGCAAAATATAACTTTAGAAAAAAACTTGGTAAAATGGGTGTGACAACTACCATATTAAGTAGAAGAAAATAAAAAACTTTTCCAGGGCGAAATCAAAAGCTCTTGGAATCTTGGAAGGAATAGTGTTCGTGGTATTTCATATATAAATAAATTAGCGGTACCCGACAGATGATGTTCTGGATCACCCTGGTCCACATTTTGGTCGATATCTCGAAAACGCCTTCACATATACAACTAAGGGCACTCCCTTTTAAAACCCTCATTAATACCTTTAATTTGATACCCATATCGTACAAACAAATTCTAGAGTCACCCCTGGTCCACATTTATGGCGATATCCCGAAAAGGCGTCCACCCATAGAACTTAGGCCCAATCTCTTTTAAAATTATCATTAACAAACACATTCCAGGGTTACCCTAGGTTCTTTTTACAACATGGTGATTTTCCCTTACTTTGTCTCCACAGCTCTCAACTGAGTATGTAATGTTCGGTTACACCCGAACTTAGCCTTCCTTACTTGTTTATTTTAAACTTTTTCTCTTTAATTTTTTATTTCGTCGTTTTCCGCGTCGTATCTTTCTCTTTTTAATTTACTTTTATTTCAAAGTCTCTTTTCTTTAATATTACGGCTGCTCTTTCCTTCCCTTCTTTTTTGATTGGAAAAAGACCGTGGACAAAAAATGACACCCATCGCATCCTTATCGAATTTAAAGCCGTCTTTTCTGCCTATATGCCGCTTCAACTGAACTTGTTTGGTTGGTCGTTAGTTTGGTTGAACACCAGCCGCTTAGTCAGAATAAGGAAGGATCTCTGAAAGTCGTTCGAAAGGAATGATCAGATTAAAAGGTTGGTTTTACTATCTTCAGCTGATTAAAACATTCCAATATTTCTCCTTATCATTATACCAACAACAAAATTATTAATTTGCACATCATCTACAGGTAAGTTACTCACAGAGATAGCGTTTTCGTCTGAAAAAAAAAAAAAATTAAAAATAAAAATATTTCATAATGTTTCATTGTAGCGAATGAAAGCTAAAAGAGATTACATAACATAATAATATATTACATAGCATAATCGCACTACTAAATGTGGCGTTAACGGCAACAAACCACAAGAATAATTCTTATGAATATTAGGAAAAACCACAACAACAACGTTATTATTTATCTCTCATATAATGACGATACAAATGGGCGCGGCGGCATATAAATAAACAATAACTTGCAACACAAAAATATTTAATGCTTGAAATAAGAGAAAAGATAGCAAAACCAACAAAGAAAGAAATTATTAAAACTAACCGCGATAAAAAGCAATGAAAGATATACAACGAAGCAACAAGAAAATAAAGGGAAAACGTGCCCATCAATTCGGATTGCTGCGAGCGCAAAAGCACACAAACCCTGACAAATACTAAATGATAATAAAATAAAATGTAGGTATAAATATGTACGTAAGCTGTGGATTATGAAAACTGATAAACATGCAAATTGTCATAGTTTACTCAGGATTTATCATATTAAATGTACTTGGTATTTACCTATGTACGAGTTAATGAAGTCATTAATTAAGTTGAAATGAAACTCATGCAGATCATGCCTGCTATAATGTTGATAATCCTAAAATAAGAGTATTAACTTCCCAAGAAATATCAAAAAACTTTTATCCAGCCTTCAACCTCATTCTCTAATTATTACCAACTTTTACATAAAAAACGAAGAACGAACCTAGGGTAACCCTGGAATGTGTTTGTATGACATGGGTTTCAAATGGAAGGTATTAAAGAGTATTTTAAAAGGGAGTGCGCCATAGTTCTATAGGTGGACGCAATTTCAGGATATCGCCATAAAGGTGGACCAGGGGTCACTCTAGAATGTGTGTTGTACTATATGGGTATCAAATCAAAGGTATTAATGAGGGATTTAAAACGGAGTGGCCCTTAGTTGTATATGTGAAGGTGTTTTCGAGATATCGACCAAAATGTAGACCAGGGTGACCCAGAGCATCATCCATAGTTTTTTCTAAAGTTATATTTTGCGTCAATAAACCAATCCAATTACCATTTTTCATCTCTTTTTTCATATTTGGTACCGAATTATGGAATTTTTTTCATTTTTCGTAATTTTCGATATCGAAAAAGTGGGTGTGGTCATAGTCGGATTTCGGCCATTTTTTATACCAAGATAAAGTGAGGTCAGATAAGCATGTGAACTAGGTTTAGTAAAGATATATCGATTTTTGCACCATATCATTACTGGAGTTGAATATTGACATACTTATATGCTGTAAAGATATTAAATATTTTGTTAAATTTTGACTTTGAAAAAACAATTTTTTAAAAGTGGGCGTGTTCGTCATCCGATTTTGCTAATTTTTATTTGGCACACATATAGTAATAGGAGTAACGTGCCTGCCAGATTTCATCATGATATCTTCAACGGCTGCCAAATTACAGCTTGCAAAACTTTTAAATTTCCTTCTTTTAAAAGTGGTTGGTGCCACGCCCATTGTCCAAAATTTTACAAATTTTCTATTTTGCGTCATAAGGTCAACTCACTTACCATGTTTCATTGCTTTATCCGACTTTGGTAATGAATTATCGCACTTTTTCGGTTTTCCGAAATTTTCGATATCGAAAAAGTCCGATTTCGTTCATTTTAAATAGCAATCTGATATGAGCGCCCAGGCACCTACATACAAAATTTCATCAAGATACCTCAAAATTTACTCAAGTTATCGTAATTACGGACGGACAGACGGACGGACGGACATGGCTAAATGAATTTATTTTTTTACCCAGATCATTTTGATATATAGAAGTGTATATCTATCTCGATTAGTTTATGCCGTTTCGGATTGCCGTTATGCGAACAAAGTTAATATTATCTGTGAACTCTGCTCAGCTGAGTATAATAACGATAGGTGCATTAGGAACGGAGCAACTTGGAGCAATAAACTTGGATTATATCGAGGATTAATTATGACCGCCGACTGCTTGGATCAGGTTGCTTTACCGCCATTGAACTGTTGCGGAGAAATTTTTTAAGATGGTGGGATTTGACCAAACCGGTAAGAATTTTGTTTGTATTAATGGTTCATATATACCAAGTTGATGGTAGAATAAATTTCAATTGATCAATGCAGTGATTTCGTGCATATGTATAATAGATGTTTTTCTAGTGATTTTGTATGCATTCGGCATTAATACAATCATATGCATACAGAAGTACTACACGTATTAAAAAGAGATAAACGGGCATTTAAACTGACATGCAAACGTTGCTCCAATTCATGCTTCAAATATCGATGTATCAGGCATAAAAAATAATTTTGGCCAAAAAAAAATTTGTGTCTAATAAAATAAACTAAAAAACAACATATTTCAGTTTCATCGAAATCTAAAATCATACCCTGGGCCAACCCGATGTCTTTAAATGGGCATTACTCTACAGTGCACGAAATATAAATTGAAATGAAAAACTAAAAGATGAGTTTGTATTCTTTTCTTTGGCGAAAATATTCATTTTGCTTTCTTTCATTTAGGGTTTTTCAATGGCGGAAACTTTTATTCCTTTTATAATATAATTTCGTGCAAAACTATTAATTTTCTACTTTTAATAAATTTGGATCAAGATAAAATTATTTTCGGATTTTTATTCCTTGAGTCCGATAGAACTAGTTAAAATCGGACTTTTAAAAATAAAAGTCCGGAAATAAAAGTTAAATCCGGACTTATTTTATTTTTATTTTTAAATTTTTTTAATTCGGATAAGCCGTTTCTTTGTTATCAAGCCGGACTTTTATTTTGGCCTAAAAATTAAAGTCCGGATTTAACTTTTATTTAATGTATTTAAGTACGCCGTCAGGCTTTTTTCTCCATATGACATAGGGATTAAGAGTCACATCACCTAGATGGAAGAATCTTTGCCTTGCCAGAGCGACGCATTCGCAGAGAATGTGAACCGGCCTTTCACAGTCCAGCTCAGTATCGGATAGATTTAGCTTACTACGGTGTCCAGTATAGTACCCAGTGAGAGTTCATAGGGCCTCCCTGCTTAGTTTAACGAGTTTGGCTGATACTTTCGGTGCCGGAAGTATAAAAAGTTATGCCTGTCTTGGATCCGGCCAGTCAATACAGTGACATCTAAATTGTTGTGTTTTCCAGTTACTTACGATTTCCCTAGTGTGTGCTTTTGTGAGTCCGCAGAAGGTCTATGAACCATAGAATGCTGCTGTAGCATCTTGCTTTGCTAGGCAATCTGTATGTTCATTACCTGCATGTCCCTTATGTCTTTTGACTTCTAGGTCATTAAGGATTTCAGTGCAATCACCCACTAGCTTAGATGTAATTTTGTAGCATTGCAAGGCATGGAGAGCAGCCTGGCTGGACGTGGGCTATCCTGGTATAACCTTAGGCAAAGGAACCACAGCGGGAAAACAACCATTTTGCATGTTTGATTTTGGGGGCTTTTGAACTTCAACATTTTTTTCCGATGATTTTTTTTCACGGATGGGCTAGCAAAAATAAGATTGCCTTTTGGAAAACAATAACTAAATTTTTTTTTTTTGTTTTGGAGGTTTCTTAACTTGAAAATTTTTTTTTCGCAATAATTTCTTCCCCAGAGTGGGCTAACGAAAAAAAAGATGGGATATATTGCAGCAACCGCGGGAAAACGAGCCATAGCCAAAAAACAACCTTTTTGAATTTTTGGGGTTTAGAAAAATGTGTGTACGATGATTTGTTTAAATAAGGGCTAGCCCAACTGCGCTAACCCCGGTAAAACGAGCCACAGCGAAGAAGGAATCTTTTTACGTATCTTTGATTTTGTTCGTTTTCCAACTAAAAAATTTTTTTTACCATAGTGTTTTTGCAAAGGGTGGGCTAACGAAAAAAAAAGTGGACTTTTGGGCAAAGGTTTTATTAAAAAAATTCTTATTTTGGGATGTCAGCTTCACGCAGCTCACAAAACTAACGAGGGAAACTAGTCGATACTAGATCCTAACGGCCGCCATGGTCAGATCTGGGTTTCATACGCCGGCCAAAGCAACATCAAAATTTAGGGAACAAGTTTTTTAGAGGAAAGCTGTTCTAAGCGGGGTCGCCCCTCAGCAGGGATTTGGCAAGCACTCCGGGTGTACTCCCGCCATGAAAATCTTGTCAATGAAAAGGGGTCTACCTTGTAGAAGTTTTTGGATTCGGCATAAAACATTTAGATCCCGTTCTGAAGGAAAATTAAAACGAGCACGACGCAAATTGGAATAGAACCTCGGCCTAAAATCTCTTCGGAAGTTATGGCGCTCTACATTCATTTTGTTTTTAAACTCCTACGTGCTCATTCTTAGCTCACTAATGCTCACTTTTGCATATGAAAGTTGATCTCAAGATAATCAGTGAATTATCCTACTACCTTTGGTTTTCAAGAATAAGTAGAAAAGGTGCTAAATGTTTTTAGGTTATATGCCGCAATTTGACTTACCGAAGGGATGACATTTTATGAGACTTTCGAGTTTTTTTATCTCTTATTCTAAAGCAGAGCCCTAAAATTCCTTTATACTAAAAAATTACTTCAGATTTTTAGCACAAGTCGGTAAAAAACTCATGAAAGCAAATTTTAATGCAAACAAGTAAGGAAGGCTAAGTTCGGGTGTAATCGAACATAACATACTCAGTTGAGAGCTATGGAGACAAAATAAGGAAAATCAATCTGGGGTAACCCTGGAATGTGGTTGTATAACATGTGTATCAAATGAAAGGTATTAAAGAGTATTTTAAGAGAGAATAGGCCATAGTTCTATGGATGAACGCCATTTAGGGATATCGCCATAAAGGTAGACCAGGGCTGACTCTAGAATTTGTTTGTACGATATGGGTATCAAATGAAAGGTGTTACTGAGCATTTTAAGAGGGAGTGGGCCTTAGGTCTATCGGTGGACGCCTTTTCGAGATGTCACCATTAAGGTGGACCAGGGGTGATTCTATAATGTGTTTGTACGATATGGGTATCAAATGAAAGCTGTTAATGAGTATTTTGAAAAGGAGTGATCCTTAGTTCCATAGGTGGACGCCGTTTCGAGATATCGCCATAAAGGTGGACCAGGGGTGTCTCTAGAATGTGTTTGTACGATATGGGAATCAAATGAAAGGTGTTACTGAGCATTTTAAGAGGGAGTGGGTATTAGGTCTATAGGTGGACGCCTTTTCGAGATATCGCCATTAGGGTGGGCCAGGGGTGACTCTAGAATGTTTGTACGGTATGGGTATCAAACGAAAGGTGTTACTGAGCATTTTAAGAGGGAGTGGGCATTAGGTCTATAGGTGGACGCCCTTTCGAGATATCGCCATTAGGGTGGGCCAGGGGTGACTCTAGAATGTTTGTACGATATGGGTATCAAACGAAAGGTGTTACTGAGCATTTTAAGAGGGAGCGGGCATTAGGTCTATAGGTGGACGCCTTTTCGAGATATCGCCATTAGGGTGGGCCAGGGGTGACTCTAGAATGTGTTTGTACGATATGGGTATCAAATGAAAGGTGGTAAGGAGTATTTTAAAAGGGAGTAATCCTTAGTTCTATAGGTGGACGCCTTTTCGAGATATCGCCATAAAGGTGGACCAAGGGTGACTCTAGAATGTTTGTACGATATGGGTATCAAACGAAAGGTGTTACTGAGCATTTTAAGAGGGAGTGGGCATTAGGTCTATAGGTGGACGCCTTTTCGAGATATCGCCATTAGGGTGGGCCAGGGTGACTCTAGAATGTGTTTGTACGATATGGGTATCAAATGAAAGGTGGTAATGAGTATTTTAAAAGGGAGTAATCCTTAGTTCTATAGGTGGACGCCTTTTCGAGATGTCGCCATAAAGCTGGACCAAGGGTGACTCTAGAATGTTTGTACCGTATGGGTATCAAACGAAAGTTGTTACTGAGCATTTAAGAGGGAGTGGGCATTAGGTCTATAGGTGGACGCCTTTTCGAGATATCGCCATTAGGGTGGGCCAGGGTGACTCTAGAATGTGTTTGTACGATATGGGTATCAAATGAAAGGTGGTAATGAGTATTTTAAAAGGGAGTAATCCTTAGTTCTATAGGTGGACGCCTTTTCGAGATATCGCCATTAGGGTGGGCCAGGTGTGACTCTAGAATGTTTGTACGATATGGGTATCAAACGAAAGGTGTTACTGAGCATTTTAAGAGGGAGTGGGCATTAGGTCTATAGGTGGACGCCTTTTCGAGATATCGCCATTAGGGTGGGACAGGGGTGACTCTAGAATGTTTGTACGATATGGGTATCAAACGAAAGGTGTTACTGAGCATTTTAAGAGGGAGTGTACATTAGGTCTATAGGTGGACGCCTTTTCGAGATATCGCCATTAGGGTGGGCCAGGGGTGACTCTAGAATGTTTGTACGATATGGATATCAAACGAAAGGTGTTACTGAGCATTTTAAGAGGGAGTGGACATTAGGTCTATAGGTGGACGCCTTTTCGAGATATCGCCATTAGGGTGGGCCAGGGTGACTCTAGAATGTGTTTGTACGATATGGGTATCAAATGAAAGGTGGTAATGAGTATTTTAAAAGGGAGTAATCCTTAGTTCTATAGGTGGACGCCTTTTCGAAATATCGCCATTAGGGTGGGCCAGGTGTGACTCTAGAATGTTTGTACGATATGGGTATCAAACGAAAGCTGTTACTGAGCATTTTAAGAGGGAGTGGGCATTAGGTCTATAGGTGGACGCCTTTTCGAGATATTGCCATTAGGGTGGGCCAGGGGTGACTCTAGAATGTTTGTACGATATGGGTATCAAACGAAAGGTGTTACTGAGCATTTTAAGAGGGAGTGGACACTAGGTCTATAGGTGGACGCCTTTTCGAGATATCGCCATTAGGGTGGGCCAGGGGTTACTCTAGAATGTTTGTACGATATGGGTATCAAACGAAAGGTGTTACTAGCATTTTAAGAGAGAGGGGGCATTAGTTCTATAGGTGGACGCCTTTTCGAGATATCGCCATTAGGGTGGGACAGGGGTGACTCTGGTATGTTTTTGTACGATATGGATATCAAATTAAAGGTATTAATGAGGGTTTTAAAAGCGAGTGGCCCTTAGATGTATATGTGAAGGCGTTCTCGTGATATCCACCAAAATGTGGACCAGGTGATCCAGAAAATCATCTGTCGGGTACTGCTAATTTATTTATATATGCAATACCACTAACAGTATTCCTGCCAAGATTCCAAGGCCTGTTGATTTCGCCTTGTAGAACTTTTTCATTTTCTTCTACTTAATATGGTAGGTGTCACACCCATTTTACAAAGATTTTTCCAAAGTTATATTTTGCGTCAACAAACCAATCCAGTTACCATGTTTCATCCCTTTTTTCGTATTTGGTATAGAATTATGGCATTTTTTTCATTTTTCGTAATTTTCGATATCGATAAAGTGGGCGTGGTTATGGTCAGATTTCGCCCATTTTTTATACCAAGAAAAAGTGAGCTCAGGTAAGTACGTGGGCTAAGTTTAGTAAAGATATATCGGATTTTGCTCAAGTTATTGTGTTAATGGCCGAGCGGAAGGACAGACGGTGGACTGTGTATAAAAACTGGGCGTGGCTTCCACCAATTTCGCCCATTTTCGCAGAGAACAGTTACCGTCATAGAATCTATGCTCCTACCAAATTTGAGAAGGATTGGTAAATTTTTGTTCGACTTATGGCAATAAAAGTATTCTATACATACTAAATGAAAATGGGCGGAGCCACGCCCATTTTGAAATTTTCTTTAATTTTTGTATTTTGTTGCATCATATCATTACTGGAGTTGAATTTTGACTTAATTTACTTATATACAGTAAAGATATTAAATTTTTTGTTAAAATTTTAATTTAAAAAAATTTTTTTTTAAAAAGTGGGCGTGTTCTTAATCCAATTTTGCTAATTTTTATTTAGCACAAATAGAGTAATAGTAGTAACGTTCCTGCCAAATTTCATCATGATATCTTCAACGACTGCCAAATTACAGCTTGCAAAACTTTTAAATTACCTTCTTGTAAAAGTGGGCGGGGCCACGCCCATTGTCCAAAATCTTACTAATTTTCTATTCTGCGTCATAACGTCAACCCATCTACCAAGTTTTGTCGCTTTATCTGTCTTTTGTAATGAGTTATCGCACTTTTTCGGTTTTTCGAAATTTTCGATATCGAAAAAGTGGGCGTGGTTATAGTCCGATATCGTTCATTTTAAATAGCGATCTGAGATGAGTGCTCAGGAACCTACATACCAAATTTCATCAAGATACCTCAAAATTTACTCAAGTTATCGTGTTAACGGACGGACGGACGGACGGACGGACGGACGGACGGACGGACGGACGGACGGACGGACGGACATGGCTCAATCAAATTTTTTTTCGATCCTGATTATTTTGATATATGGAAGTCTATATCTATCTCGATTCCTTTATATATGTACAACCAACCGTTATCCAATCAAACTTAATATACTCTGTGAGCTCTGCTCAACTGAGTATAAAAATTGTAATGTTTTTAAAAATGCATTTGGCTATCGAACATTACAAAAGCATAAACAAATTTTTCATAAATGCATGGCAGCTATAAAAATGTTATAGATATAAATGCAAACAAATAAAAATTGCACACCTAAGCCCGAGGGAGTTTTAAGTGAGTAATATTGACGGTCGGTGTATTTGTATCATAAATTTTTGTAAAAAAATATATATTATTTTCATTTGAATAGCAAAATGTATATAAAAAGTTACAATGAGTTTTAACGTCATTTTCTCAGATCGTCATAAATTGTGTGGCACATATATTGAATGAAGAAAGGCAAAGTATGTAACAAATCATATGAGGCTGCAAGTGTGGTAGGTAAATGTAAATTTATGTGCGCACGTAACAGTAAAAATGGCCTTCAATGTACTTGTGTATGTGTTTGTAGAAACAAATGCTAGTACAAACATAAGAGACACATCGTTAGCTTTATGTGAAAATGTGCTAAGTCACTTTTTACGAATTTTACAAGAGACGAAAAAAAATTAATAATTTTTGAAATAAACTTTTTTTTAAACTGTGAATGAGGATACCTTAGTTGCAATACTTTTGAGTGTAGAAGCTTTGAAAAAGATAAATAAAAATCATGTATGGGTTAGCATCTATCTAGCAGCTAATTTAGATTTAGCACAATTTCCTCTCTCAAAATAAATTTTTTCTCCTGACTTAGCACTTTTTACTCAATATGTTTCCCCATCACTCCTCCCCTTTAATAATTGAAATATAACACTAAATATATATATTTGACAAAAAATATTATTTATTTGTCAAACTATTTCTAACTATTGGCGGCCACCGTGGTATGATGGTAGCGTGCTCCGCCTACCACACCGAATGCCCTGGGTTCACACTCCGGACAAAGCAACATCAAAATTTTATAAATAAAGTTGTTCAATTAGAAGAGAATTTTTCTAAGCGGGGTCGCCCCTCGCCAGTGTATTTCTGCCACAAAAAGCCCTCAGTGGAAACTCACCTGCCTCGCAGATGCCGTTCGGAGTCGGCATAAAACAAGTAATTCCCGTCCCGCCAATTTGTAGGAAAAATTAAAAAAAAGGAGCACGAAGTAAATTGGAAGAGAAGCTCCGGCTAAAATCTCTTCGGAGGTTATCGCGCCGTACATTTATTTACTCATTTTATTTCTAACGGTTCTGGTCTGGACCCTTTTGCCGGATGGTGCGCAGACAATAACTTATTTTTAAATTCAAACAAATGCTGTGTTGAGTCTTATTCCATAAAGACAACACATATTTATCTACAAACTAAATGCTAAATCTCTTAATCGCTGTCAAGAGAGTAAAGACTTGGGTGTAATTTTTGACTCCAAACTCTCTTTTTCTAGTCACATTGATTTCGTTGTTTCAAAATTTGTTGCAATGGTTGAGTTCAGTTGACGTAACACCAGTGCTTTTAAGGACCCTATGAGGTTGAATGCACTTTATATATCCTTGGTCAGAAGTGGTATTGAATATTGCTCAATAATATGGAATCCTTTCTATGAATCTAACTCCTATAAAATTGAGAAAGTTCCAAAAATTTTACAAAATTGCTTTGCGTATACTTCGCTGGCCAGACGGTCTCCCATCATATACCAGCAGTTACAAATTGCTCGGTCTTCAGGCTTTGCATGACACAAGAACTTATATCTCACTCATGCTTGCCCTTAATGTAATAAACTTTAGCACGAATTGCTCTGATTTATCTACTTTGTTCATTCCACATATTCCACTGCGTGATCTTCGGCATAATAGATTATTTATCGAAATAACTCATAAAACGAATTATGCTATGAATGAACCTATAACTAGGACTATACATCTAGCAAATCGATTCAGTAAAGTTATTAATTTTAATAACAGCTTATATAAGTTTAAGCTTGAATTGCTTTCTATTTTTAACTAGTCTGTACGAAAGCATGTAGTTATCGACATGTAAGAATTGAAGTAGATTATAGTCAGCGCAAAGCATGTATGATACACCAAAGGCATGTCTCAATTGGACAAATCCTATATCAAGGGGTTGTGTTCGCAAACCTCTCAAAGGGTTGCCAGCACAATATATAGCTTATCCAACCTAATAGTCAACTCACCTAACCATGGCGAATCCTGTTTCATTGACAGCCGAGGCTCTGGCGACCCCAAGTTCCTCATGGAACTAGGGGGTGGGGAGGGCGTGATGGCCTAGAAGGTTTAGTGTGGTCATATAAATCGTTCCCGAGATGATCGAGCTAGCAGTACCTTAATAGGGCTTTGTTACCGGAACGTACCGGATCTATATCCAGCAAAGGGCCACCAACATCGGTAACACTCCCCAAAGCCTTCGGGGAGTGTCTTTGGCGTTAATAAAAAATCAACAACTAAGCATGTACTTTTGGACTGAACGAATAAAATAAACAAATAAAATGCGCGCACAAAGAAATGACTAGTAATTCAGATTGATATTATTGACAGGTTGACTTAGGACATTTTTTTAACAGTTGACGACTTAGAACATTTACACATCATTGCCCACAGCATGTAAAAATGAAAAATTTAAATATTTTTTTTTTTTGTGATCGATGTATTTTGAATTCAGTTTTAAAACTGCATTAAAATACAATTTTTCAAAAAAAAGTGACTTAACACATTTTCACATTAAGCTAACGATATACATACATATGTATGTGTTTACATATATTACACATTTGACTTTTAATTTCCTTGCGAATTTTCGTAGATTTGGGAGCCTCATTGTCATAATTTGCGGTAAAAATGTCGTAAAAAATGTTTACGACTCACCCTTTCCACTTTATGAATATTCACAGAGACAAAAGCTCATTTATGTTAAGAATGTGTAAAGCTTTACGCGCTTAACGTACAAATGTATGTATATACTACATATGTAAGGATCAGTAAACATGGCCGAACTTACGTTCAGAAGGTTTTCCGGGGTTCACGTACCATCGAGCTTGATTCCGATAGTTTACGAATTTCGAAGAAAACCAAAGCAGATCAAACAAGTAAACTACGGAGCATTCAGTTTATGTTCAGAAATTTAAAATTTATATTCAGAACTCTGTTTCATACACAAATAATTGCAATTCATATTCAGAAAGTTTCAACTGATGTTCAGAAAGATAAAACTCATATTCAAAACTCCCTTTCATGTTCAGAAAATTGCGATTCATATTCAGAAAGTCATAATAGACATTCAGAAAATGACAGAAAATATTCAGAAAATTACAATTCATTTTCGAAAAATTTCACTGTTTGCATATAAATAAATTTTTTTTTCTTTTTTAGTTTTATGGCTATTCTCTCATCATAACAATCATTTTTTTTCTTCCGTCTATCTTCCCTCCTAATTACTCCTACTCTTACTTTATATTGTTTGGATGCCTCCTGGTACTCGATATCTGTATTCATTTAAAAAGCACGAAGAAAGTAATCGGTAACAGGTACTCGATACCTGTATTAATTTCAAAAGCACGAAGAAAGTAATCGGTAACAAGAAAATTTCGAGAGAAATCTGCTCGTATTGCACTCATCAAAAACTCTCAATGTTTATTAAAATAAGTCCTTGACATACATATGTACGTACTTTTATATAAATTCTATGCAAAAGTGCTCTTGATAATCAATTATTTGAAACAGCAAGTTTCCTTGGACTCCCGTTAGAAGAAACTGATGACAATTTGCGATTGCTCGCACCAATTAGATAGGGCGAATCACTGCTACAACAAAAAGAACAATTCGAATAATCTATTAGTAAATTATCAAAAGGTGTTTGGCTAAAAAATTATTTTCACTAATCGACTAGTTGTTTGCATTCGATTAGTGACAGATTCGACTATTCGAATAGTTTTTTTTTGTAATTTTTTATGATTTCTGCAATACGTAATGACACTCTTCAGTTATTGTGCGCCATCTTCAGCTCATATATTTTGCACTTTTCTTCTATCGAATCCCCTCAAGTAGAAAATAATTCCATACTGTTTTCAGAAAGCCACTTTTCAACGAAAAATTTTACTTTTTTTAGTTTTTATGACAAAAAAAATGAGTTTATGAAATTTTTAAATGTAATTTTTTAATTTTTTAATGAATAGTGAAAGTTAGACAAATGCATGCTATGTTGAAATCAAACACAAGCTAATTGGTTTTAAATCAATGCTTAAATTGCTATTCGAATAATCGAGGAGTTTTATTTTGTACATAAATTTTCACCAAACAAAGAAGACAGATTCTGACGCTTGGTCCTTGAATAGACGCATCGCGAGTATATCTTATAAAATCATAATTTCATTGGCTGCTGCTATCGCGTGGTGGTAGCGTGCTCCGCCTACCAAATAAGAGGGTCCTGGGTTAAACTACAGGAAAATTTTTTTTTCAATTAAGAAAAATTTTTTTAATTGAAGTTGCCCTTCGGAAGTGATTTGGCAAACACTCCGAGTTCTTCAGCAATAAAGTCAATATTAAAAGGAGGGTGACGCGAATTGGATGATAAGTTCGACCCAAATCTCCTCGAAGATAAATGGTGCCAAGTATTAATTTTTTTTGAGGTACTTTACTATACTTCTTTAGGTGTCTTATGAAAAAATTATGAGAGTGAAATTTTAAGATGTAAGAAAAAACTAACATGTTGAAAATGCTGTTCGTGTGATTGTTCGCTGTGAACGGTACAAACATACTTGCTTTGATTGGGTCTTTCACCACATTGCATTATACGTGACACATGTACATATATGTAAAGATGTTGAATTGGTTCGGGTGGTGAAAAATTCAGCATGCACTAGAGTTATTTAACTCTGGAGGTGCATTTATATGTATGTATGGATGTTACATGTCTTTTTATTTCATATTAGCTTGACGGCCGCATCATAATGAAGTTTTTCATATAGATGCGTTCATTGTATTCCGTTTATTGTAATGCTTATTGTAACTAAATATTTGCATTCAATTGAAAACTATTTTTTTAATGATGACTTCTCACGTGTGTATATAAGTATACGCACCCATTTCTTTTTTTCTTATTTTCATCATTTTTAACAAAATTTTATTTTTAAATGTCTTTCATTGTTATATTGTTTTGTACATAAAAGTACAGATTAAAATGAAAACTAATGTATATTAAAATATGTTTGCCTTTCTTAAAATTCTTTTTTTACACCCAATAACGGGGTTCCTGATCCGCCTCTGTGTATACTTACTTACTTATACAATACCAAAGATAGTTGACATTGTTCTGGACTGTGACGAAATTATATCTCGGCAACAATGTTATGCTTTGTAACAAAAACTTTATGCGCTTTAATAAAATAAATCTGTTAATTTATTAGCGTCAGTAAAAAATATATCCACGTAAACGCGGGTGAAGTGACTATATGTACTTATTATTTGTCTACTGAGAATAGAGAAATACAGGGGTGATATATTACATACTTAAGTCAGATATTTGATAATATTGCACAGTTTTATCTTTCGTAAGATCCATGAACAATATCGCAATCTTTTTCATTAAAAGTGAATCGTATATGTGGTTACTTAAGGATATTCCTTAATTACCTAATATAATTTTGTGTCATCCTTCAAAACACTAACTAGATGCTCAAGGACATGTAAGCATGCAAATTCTGCCTTCTGTTGGTCATGGTTACGGGAGTAGCAAGGATCAAAGTTAAGATCAAACTACGAATAACTGCACAATTTAAGTTATAGCATTTTGATCCCTGCCATTGACAATTTCCAATCGGGAAAAAAAACTCAGAAATGATGAGGACTGCACTACTATCGTGACAAGAGCATAGCAGATTGTGGTTAGGAAATCATAATAAAAGAGAGACCCGGAATAGTTAGTGCTTTAAATGCCATTTTTATACACACTTTCTCTTGGAAACAAATATCAATCATGCACATTATTATATTACCATACCTAGAGCTTGCTGCTACTCAAACCACTTGATGTAATTTATAGAGTATTTTGATACTGCTCTTAGATTGATTACATTAGGTCTGAAGGTACAAAACCACCTAGAGCCTGGTAACTTATACTAGTGAGGGCTGTACATTCACAATAGGTGACTGTTTGTTTCCTTGCAGCCGTCTTGTCTCCAACTGTTACACTGGTCATTGATAGAGATTCCGACCCATGAAAGAGAATCCCCCAGTGGGTTTTATATGAGTCAAGGGACTGCCAGTGCAATTTATAGCTTCAGCAACCCAAATGTCAACCTCATCTACCCATAGCGAATCCTGTTTCCTAAGCAGCCGGAGCTTATCATGATGATGAGCTGATCATATTAAATTGTTCTCATAATGGTCGAGCTTGTACCTTAATGGTGCCTGTTACTAGACCTACCGGATGCATATGCGACAAAGACCATGAACATCACTACAACAACAATAAAAGCAAGGGTATTACCTTTATTTCAGTCAGTAGGCCGAATGGCAGTGTTCCATAATTGTGGTTGTTATCCTTAATTGCTCTTTTCAAGAAATTTTTAATAAACCCTTGTTTTTCCTGGTTGTAATCCAGCCATATTTATCTGATGAGACTACATGAGTGCATTAAGTACCCATTTCTAGTAGCGATTTTCTTGATAAAGGTAAGTATATCCCTTTATATTGATGCAAGTGATTACCCCAGCTATATCTAACGATGCAGGAGCCTTTGCTATTTCATCTGATTTTTCATTGCCGCCAAAAATCTTGTGATACGGCATCAATTCGAGTATAATGGTAAATAAGTTTTCTGCATAGCGCATTTTATTCTGAAACCGCCAGTGTAGAGTGTACTATTCTTCCATTATTGACTTTCTAGTTTAGCTTTTAGTCTTTTTCGATTCCAACGTACTTAACTCCCGTTGAAAGCCAAAGTTATGTACCGTTTTATGCAGGCAGTCGAAATTTACGTATTTTGGTTCTGTTGCTTTGGAGTAACAGTTCTGTCTTTCTTGTAATAATGAGGACGCTCTCTTTCACTTAACGATGAGGGATATATTCCCACGGGATTTACCTTCGAGGTGGTTTGAAGCGAACTTCGTTTTCCACTTTTGCGTCCTGCTTTGAATTTTAGCCAGCAAATTGGTGAGACGGAGAAATTTTTGCTGAGAAGCTTTTTAAGGCATAAACATACTCGAGGGGTTTTCCAAATCCCTACTAAGGGCTGGAATCGTTCAAAAAGAATTCTTTTTCTGGTATTTGGACTTTATTACATTGACAAATAAATACGAACCAAGATTACAACTTTATGCAACAGACTTTATCAGTTTCTTATTTGCAATTTTTAGTCATGATAGCACTGCTGTAAAACGACTTAACTTTAAATATCACGCCAACAAAAAAAAAAAAAAAATTGTGAAAACCAATGAAACGTAACAACAATTCATGAACAACAACAGCTGGTATGATATTTTTACGAGGCGCAAAGTTCGTA
The DNA here is from genome assembly GCF_040869045.1 of Eurosta solidaginis. NCBI lineage: Eukaryota > Metazoa > Arthropoda > Insecta > Diptera > Tephritidae > Eurosta > Eurosta solidaginis. The sequence goes on along the minus strand of NC_090319.1, from coordinate 363,736,993 downwards.
TTTATTGGAAATTCATATTCATTGAGAATTTGCTGAAGCGGCAAGAAATAAATTTGAAAAAGGTTGCAAAGTTCTAATATACAATAACAACACACACATGATAACAGTTGACACGTGTTGAGATAATATTTTGTATCCATGTGATTGTAAGGTGTTTGCGAAAATGTTACTAAAATTGAGTTCTGTATTTTTTTGTATTTATGTATGTCTGTAAAGAGGACATGGAAATTTTGAATTTGGAGTGACTTAATGAAGGTAAAAGAGCGTACGATTTGTGCCTGCAATTGTGTTGCCGATTGCCATCATTCACATATTACACGTGTGGTGTCATTCATGTGGCACCTAAAATTCAAACACGACACCTTAAAATTGCCAACGTTGCAAATGTTACCGGCCCATCACCAACTACGAATATCACATTTTGTGTTACAGTTACAAAGTTATGCGTATATTTATATATGTTTAAACATACATAGTATATATGTATCTAAACTTTATATCACAAACTGCTGTAATCACTTGAATTTTTGCTGTAAATATATATCTACAGTATACTGATTCGAAAGTGGACCCAAAAAAAACAATTTGAAGACATCCATGTGCTTGATATTGGAATCGCATTCCGCAGCCCTAAATTAATTTAAATTTACTCCCATCTGCACAAAAATATGAAGTATAAAGGCAAGGTTAGGTTGAACTGACAGGTCCATGAGGGCCTCACATATACTGAAGAAGTTCGTAGTGTTACCAGAAGTATATTTAATGACCAAACTGAAACCCCCTCTCAAAAACCAGGACCTATGTTACAAAATCGATTTTTGCTCAAGTTATCATGTTAGCGGCCGAGCGGAAAGACAGACGGTCGACTTTGTATAAAAACTGGGCATGGCTTTAACCAATTTCGCCCATTTTCACAGAAAAAGGTTATCGTCATAGAATCTATGCCCCTGCCGAATTTCACAAGAATTGGTAAATTTTTGTTCGACTTATGGCATTAAATGTATTCTAGACGAATTAAATGAAAAAGGGCCACGTCCATTTTGAAATTTTCTTTTATTTTTGTATTTTGTTACACCATATCGTTACTGGAGTTGAATGTTGGCATAATTTACTTATATACTGTAAAGATATTCAATTTCGAATTTCAGGGAACTCCGCTTATTTGCAACCTTCTGCTAACGTTCGTATCGCTAAACTGTTGAATAAAACACTCCAATATTCTGTATTGAAAAATGGTCTTTATTAGACTGCTTTGAAATTACTTCACAATTAAACTTCACTTCGCAACTGATAGCTTGTTTAAAACAAACTGATTACTGATTACCCAGCTTTAGCTCCTTTTATACTCTATGATGTCTCATGCGCATACTTCTAGGCGTTTCTTCTTCTAGAATGTACTTCTTGGTTACCAGCTATAAACTACTGATGCACTTGTATGGCTTCTCATATGCGCGTGTTAATGTGAGTGACACCTCCACCGATGATTTCATACTCTTGTGACCATCTCAGATATATGCATGTGTTTGTGCATATCTCTCCACTTCTCGTATTTACATACGTGTTGAAATAAATTTTTAAATTTCATTTTTTTGTGTGTCATGTGCCATCACTAATTAATGCTTATACTCCCAACACGTATAAAAATTTGAGGCTATATTTTAAGCCGTTCATCGAATTATGCAATTTTTTCAAATGATGTAAATTGGAACGATTTTCCGTCATCCCTTGTCAAATGTGGTTTCTAGATATGGCACAACGCCGAAACCGATTTGTCTCGAAACCAAGTTTGGCAATGGATTACGGAAATGTGGTTTCGAGACATGGCACAATGCCGAAACCGGTTTATCTCGAAACCAAGTTTGACAAGGATGACGGAAAATCAACAAAACAAAATTAGTCAATTTTTCAAACGTTTTTGCACTTCATTGGAAACCTCTTAATTTAATACTGCCTTTTTTAATATTATTGGATACAAATTTTACACTTAATCCAATACACCAAAATTGACGAAAAAAATGCGGAAAATCAAAAATTGACATTTCCCCAAAAATTGTCCCATTTATTTTTTTTTACGGAATATCTGGACATTATTTTAAATACCACAAAAAATATAGGCATGTAATTAAAAAATTAATATTTATTGAAAAAAGCGCAAGAAAAAAAGCTTATTTTCGACACTCTGTTTGATCGCAATCCTTTCATATTTCGGCCACTGTTATGTACAGCTAATGTACCCTACAATAAAAACATTTTCAACAATTTTTTTGGATTTTGCCGAAATATAGTTGAATCGACTACTCAAATTCTAGCGATTTGAAAAAGAATGCTTGCTAGGTTAAATAGTTAAAGGATGATCTGAAAACAGTCCCAATATGAACCCTATAATAACACAAAATGGAAAAGCCCCGAAATTATCTCCAAAAAAAACTCTCAAATGATTGTTCAAATAAACCCAAATATATCTTGAGATATGTAGTTCTGAAATCGTTCTAAAAGAAAATATTCCTTATATGATTTTAGAAACAGTCTCGTAAATCCTGCAGTCCCGAAGGCAATACAGAAGTAGTTCCGAATCAGTCCCGAGATTATCAAGAAATAATTCTGCTGTCCATATAAACGTCGAAATAGTTTCGTAGTATATCCCGAAATTCTATCGATAATAATCCCCAAAAATATCCCGAAATATTCCTAAACCGGCTAACCAGAAACGGTTTCACAAAAGCTCCGAAATTGCACTGTAACCAATTCTGCAGTAATTCTGAAATAACGTAAATAAATAAGTGGCGTGATAGCCTCCGCAGTAATTTGAGGCCGGGCTTTAATACCAAAGGTGCATTGAACCCAAATATTCGGCGTGGTAGGGGGATCATGCTACTATCACTCCACGACGGCCAAAAACAATTCCGTTATGGGACCGAGATATTCCAGAATCTATACCGAAATGACCTCAAAAGAAAATCCAAAAGAAAAGGAGTTAATCCCAAAATTATCCTTAAATAAACTGAATAAGATCTCAAAATCAATCCCAAAATTATACCAAAATACTTCTGCAGAGATATTGAGATGTCCTATTGATGCTGTGATGTTGTTGTTGTTGTGGCGATAACGATGCTCTGCGGAGGTTGGAGGAGCATTTTCGATGACGATGGTCCTTTGCCAGATATAGATCTGTTACGTTCCGGTAACAAGCACTGTTGCGGTACTAGCTCGAAGATCTCGGTAACGATTTAATATGACCACATTGAACCTTATAGGCAAATATTTTCCAGCAGTAAGACATGTTCCATGCAAAAATTCTCAATTTTATATACTATACTGTCCTTGCAATGCACACCCAATATCAAATTTTTTAAAGTGTTGCATGTACTTACAACCTCAGGTCACAACCTCACATACTTGTCATACGACTCTGGTCTATCGACAAATTTTCAAAAGCCATGCTATTAAACAGCTTGTGAAAAATTGCGTGCTCTCACAATCATATACCAAAAAATAGCTCACGCACACCCACTTCTAACACACCTACACACACATGTATGTAGAAGTGGCAAAAGCTTCCGTATTCACATGTTTGTTGGCAGTAAGTGTGACATCCAATTACGCTACGCTTGCACAGTTATTTGTTTTTTTTTTTTTGTTACCAATATGTTACATGGATGTGATATCAAATCACATAATTGGATATATGTGCGTGTGTGTGCTAGAATTCACTTTTATCACCAAACCACAAATAATCGCAGAAACTCGGTTGACTTCTTTTCATTATACCAAACATATTTTCTTACAGTGCTCACTCAATCGTCGGTTTGTCGTCTGCTCATTATGGAAATTCTAGTTGGTTTCATTTCTAGTGAATTATGCTGTCGTCACTATGCCGCGTGGCGCTACACTCTTTGTTGCTCTCTCCCTACTTTAGGTATTGGTACTATGACCTTACCACTTTAAACAAATCTATTTTATAAAATCTTGTTTTTTTTTTTTATTTGGAGCACAATGGTTCTACTCTATTCAATTCGATTTCTTTCAATTTCAGCATACATTTGCGAAAATAAATGTGTATGTGTAGGTGTATATTACAAATGCATGTTTTGTTTGTATGTATGCAAGTATATATGCATAGGTGTATGTTAAAATTGGAAAAGATTGTAAAAGTTGAATTATATGTGCGATGTTATAGTCTCAACCCAGCGGGGTCTTCAACGCCAAACGAACGAAATAGACCGGGAACTGGAATCAGTTGAACAGAAAGAGAATAGGGACACCAACGTGTTTATACATTTGAGCGTAGAAAGTTTTCAGACTGTAATTCTGTCTACTTATGAAAGTTCAAATACTACCGAAAAGTCGTTGACCACCGCTGTGGTGTGATGACAGCGTGCTCCGCCTACAACGCCGAAGACCCTGGGTTCACGCCTCGGGCAAACCAACATCAAAATTTTAGAAACAAGGTTTTTCAGTTAGAAGACAATTTTTCTAAGCGGGATCACCCCTCGGCACTGTTTGGCAAATAATCCGAGTGTATTTCTGCCATGAAAAGCTCTCACTGAAAACTCATGTGCCTTGCAGATGCCGTTCGGATTCGGCATAAAACAAGTAGGTCAGTTGTTAGGAAAAATTAAAAGGAATACGACCCAAATTGGAAGAGAAGCTCGGCCTAAAATGTCTTCGGAGATTATTGCGCCTTACAGTTATTTCTTTACTATCAGATCCGGCAGACGTTGTTCTGCCCTAAATTTGGTCCATCTGCATACATTTTAATAAGATTTTTTCGTCCAACTCTGCCCTCCTTCCGCTTCACTTTTTCCTTATCCTTTTATTCACTCCTCTCTCCGTTTTTTCGCTTCACCTATCTCCATCTACGTCTCACTCTGTCTCTTTCTCAGTCTCCTTCCCTCTTTTCTCTTCTTTCAAGTTCTTCTCATTCTTCTTCATCACTTATTGCCAGTCCCAGAGTGTGGAATGTATTTTATTCCAGTACCATTCCGAGTCCCAGTCCCACTGCGAGTCTCAGTCCCAGTCCTAGTCCTAATCCCAGTCCCAGTCCGTTTCTGGTCTACTTCAAGGAAAAAAGGATTGTAAATACTAATATAGGCAAATTTATATACCAAATTTCGGGGGAATCGAATAGGATGTATGTAAATAGGTATGTGGGTATTATTAATTCATATCTTTATTTCGAATTCGCATGCATATTTATCAGTTTTGCTAGATTGATGCGACTAAAGCGAATATTACAATGAAAATTACTTTAAAGCTCTCAGCGACAGCTTTCATTTGATATCCATATTACAGACAAATTCCAGGGGCATACGGGTCCACGTTTTGGCCTATATCTCGAGACCCTAGTCACCCAGCGGTATAAAAATTACCCTCTACGAAAGCACTTATCAACAGCTTTCATTTGTTATCCATATTCTAAAAACACATTCTACTGGTACGCGTGTTACCGTTTTCGCCTATATCTCGAGACCCTAGTCACCCAGGGGTACGAAAAACACCCCGTATCAAAGAATTTATATACAGCTTCCGTTTGGTCCATATGGGTATTGTACAAAAACTTCCCAGGATTACAATGGTCACTGTTTTGATCTCAAGACCCTAGTCAGAACGGGATAAAAAGTATCCTATGTCCGTCTTCTGGTTCTAAGCTACGTCTCCACCAATTTTCAACCAAATCGGTTCATCCGTTCTTGAGTTATAAATAGTGTAACTAACACCACCTTCTTTTATACATATAGATTTTACAAATATTCATATAAAGTTATCGCTTTTTTCATAGCTTGGTAAACCACGAAGTATATTTTAAAGAGCTGCACCTCGTCTGGCTGGTTGGTTCCTGTGCTGCACAGGTTGCCCGACCGTACATATATTAACCTTTTATTTACTGAGCTTATTTTTATGCGAACATTTTTGTCAGTACAATAAACCTGTTCTTCCGTGTCTTTTATGAAGTGTTTTGATACCTCTCTTAAATCGGACAGCAAGAAACCGCCCAGAGCTCGGTACCTGATATTAGCCAGGGATGGGCACTCGCAGAGGAAATGGGTGACCCCGTTCTTACAACTTTCACGGTTGCCCCTCCTGCACACTTCGTAAAGGTTAACCCCATCCTTTTGAAATAGTAAAAGACTTCATTTTACTGGGCAGCAGCTTGAACACAATCAACAACATTATGAGTTTAAAGACGCCCTCTTTATCACAACAAAAAAAGGCTTACTAGTTCTGATCGCATTGAACAACAGTTCAGACTTACAAAAATTTCCTATTCAATTTTATTTCTAAGCGTTAAATTTGTGTGGCTCCATTTGCGCGGCTTCTTGGCAGTGCTCAGTAAGTTTTTCACATGAAGTCTATTTGCTAAGTTCAATTTAGAATAATATTTGGTATGCATTCAATTTGAAATGTGACTGAATTTGGGATAAGTGCAATATTTCTAAAAATTCGTTCTTGGAATTCGAAATTTGTTCAACAAAGGATGAGGTAAAAGTGATCCCAACAGATTTTAATGTATTTCACACTTCCTTGTTTGTTGCAATATTTATTTGACATGTTTCCAGAACTTATAGGATATGGGAATTAGAATCGGGAAAATGATCATTTGCGAATGCTGTCCGATTATTTTCGAATGCTGTCAGAGTAATCTACATATATCGATTAAGCTGCCATGCTAAGCTACGTGAGCCTAATACATATATGTAATTCATTTTTAATACGCATAAGAAGAGTAAAAGAATAGTAAAAGTGAACCTCCTATTCTGATAATAAAAGTATTTCAACAGTCTATTTAAGTAAAATCACATCATTGGACTTTTACATTTTAAAGTTACCTACACGCCCTGATGTCCCTGTCTCCTTAAGGATTGTAATATCGAAATCCCTAAATGTGTATAACGTACTCCAACTAAATCTTAAGAGAAACTGCATACAAAAGATTATGGTGGTCTTTAAAATTGAAATTATTATCTCCCCGATTTTAATTTTTGTGGCTCAGATTAGCATATGAAGAATCAGATATAAATTAGTTTTTCTTTCTACCTACGCCCATATTCAAGTAGACTGAAGGGAATATATGTGTACCAAATGTATATTTTGATTTCGATTGGAAGAGCGGTTCTCGATTACACAAATCGTGGTCAAATACACTCCAATCTTATTTGATTGATTTTTTCGTCCTCCCCTTTCCATCAGTTTTGAGTATATCCAACGGAAAAAACCGAATCTATTGCACTCATCGGCTTCACCAGTTTTGATCGCACTCAAAAGTGATGGTATATCCTACAACTCATCGGTTCTGTCGTACCCAGTGGCTGTAGCAGTTAAGCACATACTCCAACCAAAATAACTACGTCTACGCACATTCTGATACAATAATATTCAGAACATCCAACAGCAATAATATTCCTAAATGTAATATCATATATAAGCTTTAATTTTTATCCCTTTTAATTTAACATCCCTTTAATTTAGCTCATGTTTATAGTCTCATTTCTGCACAACTTTTCTCTGCACTTGCTCCCCCAAATCCTCTTTCTCTTTTCCTTACCTTATTCTTATATTTCTCTTTCTCCTCTTCTACTTATAAATTTTCTTCTCTCTATCTCCACATCCCTCAAGTATGCCTTTTCTTCCGCCTCTCTAACTGCATATCCGTAGCTTTTTCCTCCCTCTCCCTTCTTTTTCTCTTTGCACATCTCACACTCTATCAGCAAACCGAAATATAAAGTATTTCAAAAATCAAGCTGGGCAAAAAGCTATCGATGCGTCAAACATAAGATTTATCAGGATAAGTTGGCCTTTAGTTTACTTTTCGGAGAGCAGTGTTTCCTAAACATTAATCTTATCAAAAAAAATAATAATTTAATAATAAATAATAAACACTATAGGGGGTAACCAAAATTCGGACAAATCGCACCACAAAAAAGTTTCTAGAATAGCACATCTCCCAAAGAAAATGTTATCCCAAAATATGAAAGATATCAATTTCAACCATAACGGGCCAGATACTTCGGTTTGGTTATTCAAAAATGTGATACCGAAGACTTTGACCGTATGGAAGTTGCGACGCCCCATATTTCAAAACATTTTTACTATGCTCATAAATAGCCATTCAAATAAGAATAAAAACAAACCAGACTCACATTTCATTTTGTGAGTCTGCTTACGATTGTAAATATGTAATGAATGGTTCAATTTCGTCTTCGGAAGTTCATTATTATATTTATGCTAAGGCATCCTAATGTAAAGTGAATTTGCATCTACACATTGTCTCTTCTAATTGTGCATATTGCATCATTACACATGCATACATATACACACAAAAGCTTATTTGCAAGACTTTCCGAAAGTCATCTGCAAAGTTTGTTGCCTGCTAATAGCAACGCTAATAGCCTATTTATACTTACGTAATATTAAATACAAGTCACTGCACTGCATATGTTAAAAGCTCTGTATTTTTGTTTCTCTTGTTCTCTTATGTTTGTCATACATGAGACATTAAAGCTAAATTTCATATAAGTTTGGCCCTTATGACGGCAGTGACGGTCTAAGTGTGATAGGTTATCAAATGACAGTTTTAAAAAATTTTAATGTGGCAACTTTCATATTAAGCTCCTTATGCTCACTAATCTGATTATGATTATGAATGCAAATTATATAAACGTGAGCAATTTTATAAAGACACGACAGTGTTAAAAGGACTAAATGTGGTGATTAGATGATAGTATGGTGGGTAAACGAGAAAAGAGCATTTAAAATGAATTAAAAATTTTGGAGTAAAACAATATCTGATTTTGTGTTGGTGCATTCATCGCGCTCCATGGCGTATACGTAACATTTGGATGTTTTGTGAATTCTACTTTTTTGCTGTTTATACTCCTTAAAAATATTACGTATACGCCAAGGGGATAATTCCAAAACAAAAAACTTATATTTGAAATCTTATGGATTAGTGAATATTTAAGCCACATTGTAGATTTTGAACCACAGCTAAACTTTTCAGTGGTGCAAAAACACATAAATTTAAAATGTATAAACACCCACAGTCAACCAGAACACAACGGACTCATCCAGTCTATGCGAATGTGGACCGGCCAGTTCGACCACAGTCAACCAAAAAGCAAACTGTTTGTAAGGTATTCGTCCACTTTTGCAAAAAAAAGGTAGAAGAAAAAGGTAGAAAATAGCTCTTTGCACTCTATTGACCTCAAATGAATCCCACCCACAATAAGTACGTTATATCGAATGCTTATTATCTGCAGCAAACAGTCGAACTCTAATCAAAGCTACGTGGCATTCGCCAACCACTTTAACATTTTGCTTGCAACTAATGTTGCGGTTCAAAAATTAAAAAAAAAAAAAACTGTCGTAATACTTGCTATGAGAAAAAGGCAAAAACGTAATGCTTTAGTAAAAAATTCGGTTACAAAGTAGCCAACTTTTGTAACATTCAACTCAGTCGAAATACTTTTAAACATGGATCGCTTTTTGTATCTTAAATGAAGCATGAATAGTGTCGAGAATGTGCCAAATATCGCTGAAAACGAAACGAATGTATACTTAAAACAGCTAGAGTTGTGAATGGTATTGAAAATATTAGAAGTCTCTATTTTATACATTTAAGATACACCAAGAAGGGAACTCTAATGGATTTGAAATATGCTCTAACTAAAGCTAGCTAACTATTTTGCAGTGTTCATGCCTATATTCCTATGACCAGTGTGGGCTCCAATAAGTTTATGCGTCGTCTTTATAAATTAGTGGGGCCAAGTGGGTCTCTATATTATACAAGCGGTGGTACACTTTTACTTTTGCTTTAGTTTCTTCACGTTTAAGTAGAAAAATAAACCACTTTCAATCACATCAGCCCTGACGTATGGAGTAGAGAGAAGTTGAGATGGTCTTTGATGCGTTAAAGCGAAAAGTTCTATGAAAGATGTATGGTCCTGTACATGATAGCAACGGCAAGTATTGAAAGAGCTATAAATATGACCTGGATATAAAGAGAGTACAGCGCTTAAAGTCCATCGCTGGCTAGGTCATGTTATGCGAATAGACGAAGACGCTCCAGCCAAGAAATTATATCAGTCGCCACCGCAGTTTGGAAGTAGATAAAGTCCGAGAACTCCACTGAGTTGGGAAAAAAGGTGGGAGAATACTTTATCACCATTAGCGTCAGTCCAATTAGAGTCAGTTATCGCAAAACAGGGACAGCTGGCGTGACTTGTAACGAAACGGCCAAAATTGCATAGGTGGTTAAGATTCAATTAATGGTGATGCTGATGATGATGATGATCTCAGCTTAAATTAAATGCATTTTAGCGTAGATAGCGTGATACTTCACCCAGCCGTTAGCCGATACGCCATCAAAATATTTATATGAAATATCAAAATATGCCGCTGCCATCTCAACTTTTACTCTGATGCTTTTCGCTGAAATTTGTTGACACGTTTTATGGTTATTGACGAGACATAACCGCTAAAACATTAATCAACCATTGCTGCAGCAAAAGTGTATGTAGATACATTTGTAAGTATGTATGTACTGAGTGAAATGTGGCTACATATGTACAATTTGTGCATATACTTCAACATACATATGTCAACATACATTTTGTGTTTGTGTATTTTGTAGCATTGTGTTAAACATAATGTTGTTGTTGTGTTAGATATCTGTTTATATTGTGTCCTTACTTTGTAATACACCACTTGACCGCCAACAGGTCAATTTGTAATTGTAGAACATAACGAAAGTTTGCAAGGGACTTCTGATCTCATTCCCATGAACTACAAAGAGTCGTCTCAATTGAAATAATTCAATAAAAAATATTCTAAATTAAGTACGAACAGCAGTGAGCAGGAACAAAGCAGTGCCAATTCAATTCACTTTATTAAGTCTGTGATTGCGTTAATCTTACACTAACGACTTCAACTACAATTCTTTCATTTTAGATACTTATGTGTTGAGTATAATATTACTCTGGTTTAGAATCAAAACATGATCTCGCTTTACTTTGACGTAAGACAGATACTGCGCAGGAAGAGTTCTACATGGAGGAATGAAACCAATTTTCACGAGAAATTTCGGGCACTCGATTGGACCACAAATTAAATCTTAAATAAACCTGAGGCATTGCCTAGAATGTCTCGATGCAAGTGATTTTATGCTTATGAGGGCACAACGAGCGTTTAAAAATCGTATGGGATCAGTAAAATGAAGAAGTAAATGGAACGAAACTTTTCTAAGCTCGTTCAAACTTTATGAAATAAACAGAATAAATCGGATTCAAAATTATAAACATATCCAGCAAAGGAGTTATATAAAATTTTCAGTTAAATCTCTGCCATAGAGGCGTAGAAAGGCCAAATTTAAATAAAGTGATTTACAAAAGTAAAACACGAATCGAACATTACCCCAAGATCTTCAACTAATTTGTGAAAGACTGTTACCTAAAATTTTATAAAATCTCGTCAACTAAAGTCTTCTTTTTTAAATTTCGATCATTTAAAAAAAAAACATCTAGGAATTTCGTAACTGATGCTATGCAAACCAATTTCAAATATTTTTTCGAAATAAATTCTTTTTATTTTAATTTTTCTTAATTCTTTTGAGTACCTGCGCAATCTGAAGGCACGATCCATTTTGGTCTCACAAAGAACAAGCTATAAGTCTCTCGAAATTTTCATTAATTTTTGGCAATTTGTTTTCCGAATGGTAGCAATGAAAGAGCATGGAAGAAAATTTAAAACACCATTTGGAAATTATATGTCAAAACTCAATAATAGCTGAGCAACTTTCTTCAGTTTCAATTTTTTCTTCCCATATTTTATTTGGTATTAAATGATTTGCTATTCAATATTGGAAAAGTAAACTATGGTTTTTGATGTTGCGTATTTGAAATGACGCAGCAAAAGCACAGAGAATATTGAAAATAATATGCTACGCAATTTCGCAATGCTAGCCCATTTTCACAAAATCCTGAATTCCCTTATAGTTTGTTAGTTTATTGTAAAAAATATGCCATGCACGTTTGAAATGCAATGATGCTAGATCATTTGCATGAAATCCCGAACTCTCTTAAGATTACTTTTGAGCGACTTATTACTTTTTAGACTAAAATTGATTAAAGCTTGGGTTGCTCCAAAAGCGGTGCCGTTATGTTACGACCGCTAAAGAGCGGCCGGACTACTCACCATTTTCAACGACACCGCATTTGGAAACTACGATTCGTAAAATTTAATTCTGCGTTTTTGGGCGTTTTTCTTAGTTATTTTTTTACTATTTTCTTTGAATAAACGTACAAGAAAAAAATTTTTATTTAAAAATTTTCATTTTTTATAAATAATTTCAATTATTTGACAAAATGTTCACCGCTTTGACAATACCGATGGCAAAAAACGGTGATGAACAAGTTTCTACCGTCATGACGCCCGTAATATTTTATGCGCTGCCGCTATATTACGTTACGGAGAACTTCACCGTCTTCTTAGTTTCCATATAATTACACCGCAACATTTTTGACAACATACTCTACCGCTATATAGCGGGACCGCTTTCGAGAAAACCAAGGATTAAAAGCTGCATAGTTAAAAAAAATTTAGAGAACTCTAAAAAAATTTCCAAATTTTCGTTAAATTTTTTTTATTTTTCGAAAACCTTTTTGAAACTGTCTTTCATAGTTTCATTTAAAGCATTTGTGGAAACTTTTTTCTCTTCAATTATCGAAAATAAAAATCGATTTTAATTATAGAAAATCCCAAAAAAAAAAATATCCTGCTATTTTCGTGCTCGCTACTGTAGGTTACTCCTTTCATTTGATTACCATATTGTTTGCAAGTATTTAGGCTTTAACACAATCACAACTCGGTTTCATGTTTCGGAGAGCAGTTACTTCAAGTCAGCCTTATAGCGGAACTCCCTTCATCTTACGATGTTGTGGTGTCAAATGCTTTTAGGCTTCTAAAAAAGTGCACTGAAATTTTAAAATTTACATTAACTTTGAAAGAGTCAACAATATAGCATTTATATTAACTCACTTGCTAAGCGCTGCTCTCTCATGGGAACCTTAAAATTTATCTGGCCTATAAACAAACATTTTGTTCAAATAAATTATTTTTTTCGGATAGAAAATCTTAAAGTTTACTACATAAACTGGCTCTTAATGTAACATTGATGCAACAAAAAAATTTATGAATTATACACGATGTGCTACGTGATTTTGATATTCATTTGATAGATGCTTGAGTTTTCAAGAAATTCAAAAGTCCAACTCCAAACTGATAAAATGTATTTTCTAAAACTTATTTCAAACTGCTTGCTTTTGTTATTTCCTACAAGCCAAATGTGTGGCTCCTTTAATAAGCCGACGAAATTAATGGTATGTGAATTAAATTAGTTGAAAGGTATAAAGTATTAGGTGTAAGAAATCTAAAGTCACACTCCACATGTAATCTAATATGTAATTTAACACCGGTTACTATGTTTACAAAGACAAGTCTTCTTACAAAAATGCATACAAACAAAGTTCATGTAACTGATTTAAATGCAAACACCACATTGCACCCAATTTTAGTTATGAGCAAATGAACTGAAAATATTTATATAAATATATTCATACGAGTATATCAACATGTCTTATAATGCAAATTTGTATGCAACGAGCTACTTTACGGCCCTTATAAATGTGTATGATTTAAGGCACAATCTTTGCACAATCAAGATGCAAAAGGAAATACCAGCCATGTAGATGGCACTTTGACAAAAGGAGAATATAGCTAATAATGTAGCCGGAGATTCCTTAGATTACATACTCAGCCAAATTTTTCCTTATCATACATATTTCTCTTTTATAGTACCTTTCTGAACCTAGAAAAGACAAAGGCTTCTTTGGTCTACAGTGGCACAACTGGGGCTGCCGAATGGTAAGCTGGTTCTAGGGCGATGTTTCATATAGGTGCTGGGAAAAGCATTAGGTGTTCTGCTGGTCACCTGTAGTCTAGATACTTTTGAACAGATGGCCCTCGAAGCAGTTAAGCAAACGCTGAACAGACATTATCATTTGCAGGACAGCTAGATGCTTCTGCCTGGAAGTGGACGGCGGTCGGTCTGCCGAAATTATTATGTTCACTTAGACCCAATCATCATTGGTGATATGGTCACTGTTCAAAGGTAGTGCATGCGGTGTTTTACAATATACTGGAAACTCTGCAGTAGCTGCAGTAGCAAGCTACATAGAGGATGATAAGTTGGAATCTTCCAGTCACTTAAAGCTTGACTATCAAGCTGCGATATCGCAACAAACATGCAAGAGCTCCAACTGAGCTTTTCTACTAAATCAAGCCTATATTTATAAAGCTTTTAACAGATATAAATTTGAAAATGTGAAAGACTTTGTCTAATTTTGATCTGTTCATAACAACAACATAAGCCTTGAAATTCAGTGAAGAATCGCTCCTATCAAGAGGTGTTACTTTTGAATGAATATGGGAAAGTATAGTCCTGTCTCCACGAAAAAATTCCATGCTCTATATGAACACATACAGTTTATGTGAGTTCTTTATTGACAGTCCAGTTTAACCTAAGTTTTTACCTTACTTGTTTTGACGTACGGCTCATGTATGGAATTAAAGACCAATTCAAGATAAGATGGGATTACGCTTAAAATAGCCTCTTTGTCCTATTTGTAATGCCAAAGATATATATTGAAGGAAGTTTAATGATAACCTGTTAGATTTTTATTCAGATATAGAAATAGTGCAGCGAATAAAAGCACAAAGTCTACGCTGGCTGGGTCGTATTATAATATGTATAATTAATTATACGATTGTGTGAAGATGCTCTGAAACACTCTCTGGAACAAGGAAAGTGTTTTTGCAGGCAGCCGTGGAAGGTTATCAGTCCTTGATGATCACATTGTTCTTGCATTTGCATGTTAAATTTGCATCGGGATCTGGATCATTGTCCATTGGAACGCAGGGATTGTGTAGGCCTTTCTTGCTACGTTCTTATTTACCCTTCTGGTTATACATTTGAACTTAAGTTGCTTCTAGATACTACCGAGTTATATTTTGCAACTAGCCATCAAAAGAATAACTTTAATGGAGTATACTAAATACATACATACTTATAAATATATTTCACATACAAATATAAATATTTTATGCTTTTACATATTTTTTACAGCAATTTCATTATTATTTATTGTGTGAAAGAAAAGCATTTCATTTTCTTTATGCCGCAGTTACATTTACATATTTACTTATCATATCAATTTAATTTTTAGTGAAGTTATATGTGATTATACCGTAATATTGCAGTACCAAAAGTACCGTCCAAAAGTGCAGATCAAAGAATGTCTATTTATGGGTGTGTGTGTATGTGTGTGTGTGTGTGAAATTTGCCGTTTGTGCATGTAATCTACATATGAAAAAAAAAAAACATTTGTATGCACAAAAGATACAAAGCATGGATAAATGGGTGATTGTGTGTTGTCTTTGGAAATTTTGAAGATGAATGCAATTTTAATTAAAAGAAATTTTACAAAAGCAACAACAAAGGCTAGTCAACTGCACTCTATTATATTATGTCTATAAGAAGTGTAATAATTTAATGTAATGCATATCCACTGGGCATAGGCATTTTTATGTGTACATATGTATGTATGGCTAAATACGTATTTTTCTGCTTCGTGTAGTACATATGTATGTGTATAACGGATTATATTCAAACGATGATGATAACAAGCTAAAACACAAATCTGTTACAATCGTAGTTAACCAAATTACTTATGACTTTAATATACATATATTAGGGTGGGTCGATTTGTATGGACGAAAATTAACCTATATCGCGCCACAAAATGCACAACTTAGGCAATAAACAAGTATGTATGTTCTCATGTCTCACGTGGCGGCAAGACAACATAAAAAGTGATTACTAAATGCCAAAATCGTTAAAGTT
Source organism: Eurosta solidaginis (assembly GCF_040869045.1). Classification (NCBI taxonomy): domain Eukaryota; kingdom Metazoa; phylum Arthropoda; class Insecta; order Diptera; family Tephritidae; genus Eurosta; species Eurosta solidaginis. The sequence goes on along the minus strand of NC_090319.1, from coordinate 363,721,038 downwards.
ATCGATTATCTATTATATCTATCATGAAAATCGTTAAAAAGTTAGTGAATTCCACTATAAAATTGATGTGGTTAGTCAAATACATTGTGGACTTCAATATTATTCTGATACCGCAGTGCTAGGGCTTTTATTGAGATATCTGCAGATCGACCTTGTCTTGCCGCCACGTGAGACATGAGAAGATAAACACACGTTTACGTTCGTATACTTTGTGAGTGCAGGCCGCCAAACCAGAACACCATACTGTATAATCTGTTTTATACTTGCTGTAAAAGTAAGTGGACTGCTACACTGAAAGAAATGGTGATAGTAAAATCAACAAATCCGTTCTCTTGTTCTTGACTTAAAGGAGATTCGGCGAAATTGATCGAATTATGGTTAATTCGACCGAGTTCTTTGTCAAGCGAACAAATTAGTTTAGTCGTTTCAACAGAAGAAAAATTGTCGCTCTTAAATTAACAAAATTCTGGAAAATTGACCGATTCCTAATCAATCTAACTGATTTTTCTGTTAACACAACTGATCTCACTGGTCATTTCAACAGCGATCAACAGTCAATACATGAGCAAATTTCAAAGAGAATTTTACGCTCACTGCAGTCTCTAATTTTTACTTATGACGATGGTACCACTTGTTAAAAAAACTCCTGAATAAGAAAACCACCAAATCGAAAAAACTTACAAAATGGGAAAACAACAAAAAATTAGTTTTTCAGTTATCAATACAAAACCAAAAAACCATTTTTTGAATTTACTGTGCAAAAAATTATGAGATACCTGAACACCTATTTATCGAGTACAATTTTGCAACTTCTCCTCCAAGCGAAATGCAAAATTGCGCTCTCTTGTTGCAAAAGTTTTGATTGAACTACTATTTGCATTTCTATTTGAAAAGCGAAGTTGGAAACTATAAATTAAATAAATTATAAAATATAAAATTTGGTGAAGGTGCGTTTAATTAAAACCAAATAATAAAGTGTATAATGTTTAATGTGTGCCAACATATTTGATGTACGCACAATTGAAGTTCTAACCGAACTAAGTGCGTACATATGTACATATGTAGGTATATGTAGCAAGCATGCGTATTTATGTATTCACATATTACCGTATATATATTGGCGGCCACCGTGGTGTGATGGCAGCGTGTTCCGCCTACCACACCGAATGCTCTGGGTTCACACCCCGGGCAAAGCAACATGACAATTTTAGAAACAATATTTTCAATTAGAAGAAAATTTTTCTAAGCGAGGTTGCCCCTCGGCAGCGTTTGGAAAGCTCTCCGCGTGTATTTCTGCCATGAAAGCTCTCAGTGGAAACTCATCTGCCTCGAGATGCCATTCGGAGTCGGCATAAAACAAGTAGGTCCCATCCGGCCAATTTGTAAGAAAAATTAAAAATGAGCACGACGCAAATTGGAAGAGAAGCTCGGCCTAAAATCTCTTCGGAGGTTATCGCGCTTACATTTATTTACTTATACGGCAACATAGGTACTTTCGTACAAAGCTGTCGCAACAATTTTTTTGTTCATTTGACTACTAAAACGGTCAATTACGAATCAACGATTTGTGCGTAGTTGATTCAACATCTTGTTGCGATTGATAAAAATTGACAGAAATTTCGGTAGAGAAACAAATCGCCCTGTTAAAGGAGAACAACGCGGTTCTTGCTTTTCCTATTCGCTCTGCTCTATTATCCTATAAGATTCGATACTTTTTGCTTTCTGCCGAAGAGGATACTTTCAGTTTTGTCCGAAGTAGTCAGGAGACCTCAAGCTCCTTTCATCTTTCTTAATAAACAGAGTCTGAAGGACTTTTTCTTGCATAATACAACAAATGTAGTATCGGGCGGAGATAATTTATGGCCCACCATTTTCATGAGTTATTGTAGTTAGTTTACAATCACCAACAACAAAAGTAGCGGAGAGAGACAACCATCCTGTGTGTTGCTTCCTTTTACCCGTCTGAGGATTGTGCTTAGCTCTGCGGTAACCCTTCAGAGTTCTAGCTTGAGAATGTAATTCAAACAGCAGATTTAAGTCGCGATGGGACAATTTGACGATTTTACTATTATTATTAGCCTTAACATATGTGCCCTAAATAGGCTTGTAAGCAAGTTGCACGCGTTTATACTTTAGTTTATTCTCTCGTAGCTAATTCAAAATTTAAACTTTAAGCTGCCCTTGAATTGTTGCCGCACTTTAACTGCTTAAGCGAATTAAATACGATTTTGGTTCCACTTTCATGCAACTCGTTTTATACTGAACAGGACCAGACATTGGTCTTATTTGACTGATGCAGTCTACAACAAAGTAGTTTCTGATATACGAGTATATTTTATCCGACTACATAAGTGATACATTTGTGAACAAAAATGCAACATTTTGTATCATGATCACATATTGCAAATGCAAACATACTCACATACATATATACATATACTTGCAACCATTAAAAGTTTCGTAGCAACATCTACAACAAAAACAACTACAATTACAATTGTACTTTTAATTTCTTTACAGTCATCTGCAATATTGCCCAAAATGTACTCACGTACAATACACTAATACACACACATTTGTGCCATCATCCTTTATGGTATATCCGTTACCACCCCATTCCTAGGCTTATTTGTCTGCCTGTCTGCTCTTCATATCTCATGCATTGGTTCGCTAACAGAGAACGGTAGTAATTTTTATTTCGTGTTAATTAAATTTACAGCAAATTTATTTACGACACTGCTGCCAGCAAACCCACCAAAGGGTCCACGAAAATTCGAATTTATTTTAGCTTTACCGTAATGCTTGGTCATTGGAGGAAAGGACAACGCTTTCACTGAAAGCCAGCGCATAAATGAATGAATTTGTAAATGATTTACAGAGTTTATTTATTTACATACATAACTACATAAATATTTATAATGTATTGAAATTTACGTTTTTGAAATACGCAAACAAATACTGAAATTATAAAAGTAAAATTTAAATGAAATTAAAAAAAAAATCGAATAAAATAAAATAAAATAATTCCATTCGCGGATACTTAAGCAGGTACAATTGGTCTATCCATAAGACATGCTCAAACAAAAGGGATTACACCAACCCAATTAGCTAGGAATAAGACAGAAATAGTATTTGGGACCTCGAAGCGTACTGTGGATGAGTTAGGAGTTTATGAAATAAATTCAAAGCCTTTCTTGATATATTTAGGAGGAAACATTGACTCAAAACTAACTTTTGAGGAGCACCTCAAGGCAAGAGAGACAGTATCTAGAGTTAGTGAAGCGTCAACATGAATAATGCTCAATTTCAGCGGTCCATCTGAAGCTAACCCTCAGCTTTAATCCAGCGTAACCAGCTCGAATATAACAGCTCGATAAGTATGCAGCACCGGTATGCCACGGATCTAAAATGATCCACCAAAAAGAGATATTAGCAGCCTTTGGTATTACTGCTATACGAATAACATGTGCTTATCGGAGACAGTGTCCGACGGCATGACCCTTGTTTTATCTCGAAAAGTCCCAGTAGATTTACTGTAAAGTGAAATTGCTTATCTGTATATCATTGAAATGGGCCGGCCATCTGAAGATGCCAAAAAAAAAAAAAGCGCAAGACCACGAACATTAGTTAGGCGGTAAGAAAGGTGGGAAGAATCGAGGAAAGGGCGCTGGACCTTCATGTTAGTTCCGAGTATACTTGAATGGAACTAAACTACCACCTCATGCAAATATTTAGTGGGCAGAGCGGTTTCAAGGAGTTTCTACATAAGGGTAAGAAATAGGAGGATTCTTTCTATTCACACTTTCTATACACAGAGTTTTTGGAGAGGAGGTTTCCATTAAGGATTTAGTTCACCTAATGTGCAGGGTCATACAATGTGTTACTTCGTTGAGTAAAATGGCGTTTCTAGTGATGCCCGATATTGATACATGCCGAAAGGGACCGCAGAGGCGACCAAATCGCCTTCAACTCCAACCCATATAAAGAGATTATAGTCCCATACTACATTGCGACACATACCGAATTCATTCTAAAGGAATAGCTTTTTTGCACTTAGTAAGGATATACTCGCTTTATATCAAACCAATTAATTTTTTGTGTTTTATTCATTATAACTCGACCTTGACGGACTATGTAGTGTACCATAGAAATCGAAGCTAAATAAAATTTTGAAAAGTGGAATCTCTCACTTCTTTCCACCTGATCTCTATCCTATTTTTCTGGGACTATTTCTTAAAAAAAAAAAACAAGTGAGGAAGTTTAAGTTCAGGTGAAACCGAATATTACATACCCAGCTGTGCAATTGAAATGCTGTTGTTTTTTGTTTTGTGTGTTTAATTGTGTTACAAGGCTGGGAAATAATACATATACATATTGTTCTATTCTGAACTAATTTTTCTTCGAGTTATGGCTCCCCGAACATAAAAATTGCCACGCCAATTTTTTTTTAAATTCGAAGTTTTTCCCATTTATTGTTATAAATCCACTTGGGAAGTGAAATACCATTGATATAAAGCTCTTTTGTGCAAAGATATAGCTTATTTTATTCGTCCACGACCCTTTTGAAAATCTTTTTTATAAAAGTGGGCGTGGTCCTTAACCGATTTCGGTAATTTTTCTTCAAAGCATTCCTTATATTAAAGGCAACCTCTCTGCCGAATTTTGTTACGATATGTTTAACGATTTTTGATTTATGATTAATAATATTTGTAAAACTGATTTTTCAGAAGTGGGCGGTGCTACGCCCATTTTGAAAAATTTTTTCATATTTTTATCAAGAGTCTCAATATGACTCCATACGTCAAATTTCAACATTCTGGGTGTATTATTTACTAAAGGATCAGGTTTTTTGTGTTTTACAAAATGTTATATATATAAGTGGGCGTGGTTATCAGTCGATTTTGCTCATTTTCAATACCAATATAATCTGTGTCCAAATAAGCTCGTGTACCAAATTTGGTGAAGACATCTCAATATTTACTCAAGTTATCGTGTTAACGCACAGACGGACGGATGGGCGGACGGACATGGCTCAATCAAAGTTTTTTTTTTTTTTTGATACTAATGATTTTGATATATGGAAGTCTATATGTGTCTCGATTCCTTTATACCTGTACATCCAACCGTTATCCAATCAAAGTTATAATACCCCATCTACAACTACAGATGGGTGTAAAAATTATAAAAATCGGAAGTACATCCTTCACAAAAATCGCGGATTGAACCCGATGCTGGCCCATAGTGACGTAAGCGAAGCTCTTTAATAAGTGATTAGTGCATTTTCAGTATACATTTTGAAAAAAAATTACCGAGGCAAATATGTATCATATGGATCGAAGTCTATCATGCCGTTCCAAAATCATTCGGAATCTATTTTTAAATAATTTCGGAACTACTATTTTATTTTCGAAAAACTTGAGAATCATTTTGAAACTATTTCGGAATAATTTCGGAAATGTTTTCTTAATTTTTTTAGCGCTGGTTCAGGATCATTTTGGAGCTATCTCAATAAAGGTTTTTGATTGTTTTCAAGTTAATTTCGCAACTAATATGCTGTACAACAGATGTCCAAAATCTAAAATAATAGAATTCGCTAAGAAACCGAGAAGCACATTAAATCAGCTGTTTTTATTCACTCGGATCACTAGAGGAAATCATAAGTATTAATATTTAGTCAACATTTCGTCTTATTATTTGCCACTCAGTTCAAGTCATATTGGTCAATTACTGCAAGCCACTCGTAAACCTTGAAAATTTATTGATTATTTTCAAGGACATTGGTTATGGTCTGCACTCGGTTAGCCATTTGTTAAGTTATTATATCGTTATGTACATACCTATGTATGTGTGAGTTTTGAATTGGTGTCTTGACAGGTTGAATATTTCGATATTGCATAAATGGCGCGTGTTGGCAAGTAATAACATAATGATGTTCATTATTTGTTCGTTTACATGATTTTAGTGCGTTTATGTTGGCTAAAATGATTGCAATAATACGCACAATTTATTTTATGGCCAAATTATACAAGAAAAAAACTTACACAAGCTTAACCACGTACAAGACATAAATAAAAACTGTTTATTTTACCGTTGAGCATTGAAGGTGGTGTAAAGTAATGGTAAATATGCATGCGCGTAGTATAATGTTCAACAAATAGAGTTACATTTTGGTACACGTGAACTTAAACGAATGACCTTCAAACGGTAATCGCCAAAACGTATGCTACCGAAATGACAATTAAGGACAATTTTTAAAGATATAATTGAATTTAATAATGACTAAATATTAACTGTGGGAGGCGCTTTCGAGCACTAATTTTAAATTGATTGTTTCTCAATGAATTTAATGGCACCAAAAAAGTGCACCAGTGCTTCTTTTCTTTTTAACCACACGGTGTCTGCTGATACTTTCTAGAGAGTTCTACGCTTGGTCTTTTTTACAGTTAAGTGGTGCCCTCCTGCCACATCTCCTCATTAAATCAACAACTGTACTCTCCATCGCAAGCTCGTAGAGATCCTGCCAAGTAATGCCTGAGCCGTCGCATATGCTGTTTCCAAGACAAGCCCTCCGCAATAACACAAGTTCTGGTTTTTGATAAGATCCTTTCGTCTGGTAATTGAGCAAACTTCTGGCAAAACTATGGACACATTAAGTTCATGCGAGGTTGTCGATACCGGCCAGTTCAATCTAACTTTGCTTTACTTCCACCACAGCAAGGCGGACAATACGAAAATATAAATATTTCCAAAGGGAACATATAGCTCTTCGAGTATGTGAGATAAAAGTTTTTCGAATGATTTATGGACCTCTTCGCGTTGGCCGTGACGAGTACAGAAGAAGATTTAGTCCAGCGAATTAAAACGCAAGTACTGCGCTGGCTAGGCCATGTTATGCGAAAGTAATATGACGCTGCGGCCAAGAAAGTGTTTCTATCGTAACCCGCCTATGGAAGCAGTGGTAGAGGGTGCCCCCCCCCCCCTTAAAAAGGTTGTTTGTGTCATGTGAAGATATATTAGATGCGGAAAATACAATGCTTTTGTCGACGTTGATTCTAGATAAGTAAGAATTTCAACTATTACAGTATACAGATCGAAGTTTTGTCACAGTGATGCGCCTCTCCCTGGAAAGTCTGCCTTACTACCCTGCGAATTTCGCGCTTTCAAAGCGGAGACTTGGCTGTCTCTTTGTGAAAGGAGTTGGGGGCCAGTTCATGCAATTCATGCAGCAAGCACTGTGGGACTTGAAGATTTTGTTGCGCCTATAAATTTTAAGGTACAATTGCGGCAAGAACACAGCCAATCAAACTTCACTCCCAGAATTTACTGGTGCAAAACAGTCGATAGCGTAATGCCATCTGCGGAGGTGACCACTATTGTCAAAAATTGCTTTATTCTCGTTGTATATAAGGTCGCTAAGGGCTTGGTCGCTGAAGCGAAAAAACTATAATATATAATATATTATAGAGATAGTTGTTAATTTTACAGCCCTTTTCCATTATCGTGCAGTTATTGGCGAGGAAACAATGGTAATTCCTTCGGGTGAGGAAGGAAGCTTCGATGTATAAAAGTTGAACAAAAGTGGGAATAGGACACCATCGTTGTTTAGTTCTTTTTGGTTTTTGTGTAACGTCCCTGAGTTGTATTGATGCCTGCCTACCACTCAAATAATTTTGGTCCTTTCCAATTAATGTAGCCACGTCTTGTGGTTGAGGTCTTTCACGCTATATGTCAATTCCAAGTTCTAGGGAGTTTTTGGGTTTGGACAAAGTTCCTCTGTTAAAGGAAGAAGGAGCGTTACACAAGCCGCATGGCAACAAGCCAAAATATCCTGAACAGCCCCAATCACCCATGGTCGTTTGGATAATTTTCGTTGCCAAGCAACAATGTGCTAAGAACTAAAAGCCAACATATCGGTAGCACAATGAACCAAAAATATATTCAAGCGAGTTGTCTTTTAACTGGGCAGCTCCGGCCTAACATAACCTAATAGAATGTTAGAAATGTATGTTACTTTCCGTTTGCCGAAGGAGGACTCTATTCATCAATTATGCCTTAAGATTTTTTACACACAATTTTCATATCTTCAAAATAAAGTAAATCTTCTGCCGAAAACGTAACCTTTGATTTTCTATTTTAGAATATTGATACCGAGCTAAAACGCATTTTTCGATACCTCTCCCACTAGACTTGTTTTAACAGTTATGAGAAACTGGTAAACACGCAGTATGGGTTTAGTGGAAACGTAGCATTAGCGTACAGGCGTTAGCCTATGCTTCATTGGGGTCTCATTTGGATTGTGGTGCTATGTGGCGGGTCCCAAATCAATCGCATCACAAAGTCTTTTCAGTGGCTACGCAGAAAATTCTTGGGAGCTGTGGTCATGAAGAAGGGAGCTATTTGGCTAGCATACAATGAATTTCCCTAGCCATTCCTATGTAAACAATAATCGCAGTACATAATGTTCGATTTTACATGCACTAAGCCATTCGCAACAATTATCGTTTTAATTTACAAAATTACTTAATCTGTTTATGGAATTTCGGAAAATGTACCTTTTTTTTATTCTTTTTATTAGCCAAGCGAATGCTCCTTTTCGTGCTCTGGTCATTTACATTATACAGTATACAGTAGCAGACGATCGAGTAATGTCGGATTAAGTTACAATTTTCACGATGTTATTTAACATTGCAAATGAGGCGGACGCGAAGTGTACATGGCAACTGAAAATAAGGTAAGTTAATTAAATTCTTATACGTATTACTTTCACTTGCGCACAAAATCGATATACACACTTATATACATGTATGTGTTTGTTTGTGTATTGTTTAAAATGTGTATGTAGGTTACATACTTATTCCTTTGATTACAGTGAAAGCATTTGGATGGTAGCGAATTATTGTGATTAAGCTGTAATACCTTTGCAATCATAAAATACTCCGTAATGTCTGTCTTAAGGGCATGAATTACAAAAACTCAGTGGTGATGGTTTAAGGTAGATTTGGCAAAGATGTTTTACATAATTTACAGTATTTATCTGAGATGATATTTTGATAGCTTAAGTAGTACAGCTTTAAAAGCTATAAGGAAGGTAAGCAAAGAGGCGAAGTGTTATTTAACGATATCGGAATCTGATAGCATAGCAGAATTTATATGATTAATGTTCCCCAGACTGAAACCTATGGCAAAACTTATGCTTATTTAGAAACTGGTCAATGTACAAACTCAATACGTGTAGCTTTTAGAATCATCTTGCCCTTTAACCGGGAGATGTAGGACATGTGGCTCAACACATAATATCTAGAAACTTATCAAGGAAAGGAAAAAACAAAAGAAGGAAAGAAAAAGAAAAAAGGGGGAGGGGTGGATGGAAGCATTAAAAGTCAAAATCGAAGCCGGAAGAGAAAGGGAAATCAGACGGTGTGCTGTCAATTAATTTTCGAAGTGTTAATGGCTGGCTGCAATGAGTTATCGCTCTTTTTGTTTATGGTGTGGCGGTAAATACACTCCCCAGGTTATCGCTCTGTTATAGGTGCATTATCGATAAAACGATAAAGGTTAATGATTCTTCATTGAAGAGTTATCGTATTGTTAACGGAAAATCATCGATTCATTGTCGAAAATTAATCGCGTATTTGTCGTGAAATCATTGCTATGTTACAAAAATTGTTCAAGTCGGTATAATTGTCCGAGTATCAATTTGTTACTGGTATGTTATAGATTTTTTATCGTGAAGCTAGCGATATTTCATCAAAAATTTACTGATTTGCTTTAAAAAAGTTATAAACATATCAAAAAAGTTGATAATATATTATCGAAAACTATAGGATCGTGAATATTTCGCTATAGGCGTTATATAGATTTGTTAAGGAAAAGTTTTCAATTTGCTATCAAAAAGTGTTTGAAATATTTTTGAAAAGTTATCGATTTACTATCGATATCGTTAGCAAAAGTTTTCGATATAATATCGTAGTATCGATTTTTTATCCAAGAGTTATCGCTAACAAACCGACAAGAAACCAATAAGCCGAAGACTCTGCACATTAACTAATCGGTTGTTTTCGATAAGGAGCCGCCGAATCTCCTTTCAAACAGCTTGAAAGTATTTGTATCTGTTAAAGTAACCTCTGTTGTAGTTTAGCTTTAGGACGAGCTTTAGTTAACTTAAAAATTTTCGTTTTCTAAAAATACAACGCTATGTTTACACCTAGAAATTCCTGAGTATTTGGTACGAACGCCCTTTTCTCTTTTTGGAGTACAACGCTGAGTGAATGAGCTGTAATAAGGAGATGTTGAGTCCGACTTGTGCATTTGCCTTCTGCAGCAAAATAAGACAACGCATTTTCATCTTCTATACTCTGCCCAATAGCCGGTAGAGGTACTGCTGGAAAACTCAGCAAAAGCATCCGAAGCAATCTTCCCTAATATTATTTATTAAGTCAATTATATAACATATTTAAATGGATGCATTTTTATGCTTCCCGACGAAGTCGCGAGTATAAAGCTTTTACATAGATGAAGGCCTGTCCATATAAAAGAGTACTCAAATTTAATTGAAATTCTACAAATGTTTTTTTCCAATCATGTTTTCAACCATCACCATAATGTACAATACGGACAACTCAATTCGAACAGCGGCGTTTCAAATCAAAATTGTAGCCAATCCAATCTACTCACACACACCCAAGCTCGCTCCTTTGCATAGCAAATGTTGTGCCGCACATTTTTCAAAATGCCTCAAAAAATCTGCCAGACAAGTGCAAACAAATTACATAAACTGCACTTGAACGCGCTTTCAAGTTGGTAAATAAGTGTTGAAAAAAAAAACGAGTACACGCGACCGAAAAAAAACATACAGCAACAAAAAAGTCTAAATTGCATTTCAATTGAGTATTCTACAAATTTCATTTTGTAAAATGCAACGAAATGAAAATTATCCCCAGACCATAGAAAAAAATTTAGTATGCATAAGGTCATATGGTAGAACAATATTGATGGCTGCATGCATATCCACATACATACATACATACGCGTGCATTTAACTCTACAGCCTAAACGTCATGACACTAACTCATTTGTTATTTCGTTGGTTGCACTTGTTGTTCAGCTGCAGAGCTGTTGTGGTCGAGTGCAACGTTTTTCGAGTAGTGGACACACTTATTTAGTTGCAATGTCAATATTTGCTCTCATTCAATTCATCCATCCATTTGTTTCAATTTCAACTTGCTGCAACGATCAAGTGCATTCGCACTGCACATGCACTTATTCCCAATATTTGCCCATATTTGTCGTGATACTTGCTTTGGCGGCGTGTTTTAAATTTCAATTTTCATGAACAGTTAAACAAAAGAAAAATAAAATTGAAATAATAACAAATATGCACTTGAAAAACATAATACTTATAGCAAGTAAGGTACAAATGTCTGCTTTTGCTTGATATGATAACTAGCAGACACGGCAGATGGTGTCCCTCGCAGACATTCAATGGCATAGTCCACCGCGTCCTCTTTCTTTCTCATCCTGTTCTCTTCCCAAAATAAGCTTTTTGTTGAACATTCCACAAATTAAGCACTAAACAAATCAAACCAAAATCTTTTATGATCGACGTATTGATCTATGTGATTTACGTATAAGTTCACGAAGGTCAGAAAGTTTGCAGGTATATATATCTAATTCGCAAACATTGTAACAGTTCATAACATATAGCAAAAATACCCACACACACGACATTTTAACAATTTAGTGTATTATGAATACACGAATTTGCAATAACACCCTCGTGAATTTAGTTTGCGAAAAAGCAAATGGTTTGTATCGAACTCCCTTGCAGGAAAAATATATGTTTGTAGAAAAAATAAATTGCTAGTTTTTGAAGTGTATTTGGCTTATTACCGAAGTGTTAGCGTTTTGTTACCTATGAGTTACCGGGTTTTACTGGATCGACGAGTTATCGATTTGTTTTCAAAGTGTTAAAATTTGCTATCGAAAACGCCTACCTCACCGAATTTGACTTCCGGGTAAAAAAAAAATGTATGTAAGGCGCGATAGCCTCCGAGCTTCTCTTCTAATTTACCTCGTGCTTCTTTTAATTTGTTCTACAATTGGCGGGACGAGACCTACTTGTTTTATGCCCACTCCGAACGGCATCTCGAAAGCAGATGAGTTTTCACTGAGATCTTTTCATGGCAGAAATACACTCGGATACAATGATCACACCGATGGAGATTAAATCATTTTCCACCTGGTCCTTCAAGCGGAAGGGTTGAGGGGGCCCTCTTCCTCTGCTTCCGTAGGCCGGTTCCGATAAAAATAGTTTCTTAGCCGTAGCGCATTCTTACATTCACACAATATGGCCCAGCCAGCGCAGCCACATCATTTTAATTCTCTGGATAATGTTGATGTCTGCGTAAAACTCGTACAGTTCGTCATTAAATCTTCTTCGGTACTCGGCATCTCCAACGCGTAGAGGTCCGTAAATCTTTCAAACAATCTTGCCCCCAAACACACCTAGAACAGCTTCATCTGATGTCATCATGGTTCATGCTTCTGCATCATATGGCAGGTCGGGTACGATAAGTGACTTGTAGATCATGATTTTCATTTGCCGAGAAGGGAATTTACTTTTCAATTGTCTACCTAGTCCAAAGTAGTATTTATTGGCAAGTGTGATTCTTCACTGGATTTTAGAGCGGATGTTGTTTTTATACTCAGCTGAGCAGAGCTCACAGAGTATATTAACTTTGTTCGCATACGGTAATCCGTAACGGCATAAATTAATCGATATAGATATAGACTTTTATATATTAAAATGATCTGGATGAAAAAAGAAATTCATTTAGCTATGTCCGTCCGTCCGCCCGTCCGTCCGTCCGTCCGTCCGTCCGACCGTCTGTACGTTCTTCTTTAAACACGATAACTTGACTAAATTTTGAGGTATCTTGATGAAATTTGGTATCTAGATTCCTGGGCGCTCATCTCAGATCGCTATATAAAATGAACGAAATCGGACTATAATCGCGTCCAGTTTTTCGATATCGAAAATTTCGAAAAACTGATAAAGTGCGAGAATTCATTACCAAAGGAGGGTAAAGCGATGAAACTTGGTAGGTGCGTTGAATTTATAACTCAAAACAGAAAATTAGTAAATTTTTGAACAATGGGCGTGGCACCGCCCACTTTTAAAATAAGGTAATTTAAAAGTTTTGCAAGCAATAATTTCGCATTCGTTGAAAATATAATGATTAAATTTCGCAGACACGTTGCTCCTATTACTATATGTGCGCTAAATAAAAATTAGCAAAATCGGATGACAAACAGCCCACTTTTAAAAAAAAATTTTTTAAAAGTCTAATTTTAACAAAAATTTTAAAATCTTTACAGTATATAAGTAAATTATGCCAACATTCGACTCCAGTAATGGTATGATGCAACCAAACACAAAAATAAAACAATATTTCAAAATGGGCGTGGCTCCGCCCTTTTTCATTTAATTAGTCTAGTGTACTTTTAAGGCCATAAATCGAACTAAATTTACCAATCCTTGTGAAATTTGGTGTGTGCATAGATTCTATGACGATAACAGTTTTCTGTGAAAATGAGCGAAATCGGTTGAAGCCACGCCCAGTTTTTATACACAGTCGACCGCCCGTCCTTCCGCTTGGCCTTTAACACGATAACTTGAGCAAAAATCGATATATCTTAACTAAACTTAGTTCACGTACTTATCTGAATTTTATCACTTTATCTTGCTATAAAATATGGCCGAAATCCGACTATGACCACGCCCACTTTTGCAATATCGAAAATTACGAAAATGAAAAAACTGCCATAATTCTGTACCAAAAATGAAAAAAGAGATGAAACATGGTAATTGGATTGGTTTATTGGCGCGAAATGTAACTTTAGAAAAAACTTTGTAAAATGGCTGTGAAACCTACCATGTCAAGTAGAAGAAAATGAAAAATTTCTGCAGGGCGAAATCAAAAGTCCTTGGAATCTTGGCAGGAATACTGTTCGTGGTATTACATATATAAATAAATTAGCGGCATCCGACAGATGATGTTCTAGGTCACCCTGATCCACATTTCGGTCGATATCTCGAAAACGCCTTCACATATAAAACTAAGGGCCACTCCCTTTTAAAACCCTCATTAATAACTGTAATTTGGTACCAATATCGTACAAACACATTACAAAGTCACCCCTGGTCCCCCTTTATGGCGTTATCTCGAAAAGTCCTCCACCTATAGAACTAAGGCCCACTGCCTTTTAAATAACCATTAGCACCTTTCATTTGATATCCATATCGTACAAACGCATTCCAGAGTCACCCCTGGTCCACCTTTATGGCGTTATCTCGAAAAGTCGTCCACCTATAGAACTAAGGCCCACTGCCTTTTAAATAATCATTAGCACCTTTCATTTGATACCCATATCGTACAAACGCATTCTAGAGTCACCCCTGGTCCACCGTAATGGCGATATCCCTAAATGGCGTCCACCCATTAAACTAAAGCCGGAGTCATTGGTGCCGTATGCCATATCGCTGTAACCGTATCCCTAACGTAATCAGCTGTTTATCGTTACGACGGTAAACCAAAACCCAATTGGTTGGCTACGATACGGTTACGACCTTAGCGGCACCAATAATCGATTGCATTGATTCTCATAAGGTTGGTCGAATCAGCTGTTAAAAGGTTACCGATACGGTTACCGATAAAGCACCAATTTCTCCAGCTTAAGGCCTAATCCCTCTTAAAATACTCTTTAATACCTTCCATTTGAGACCAATGTCATACAACCACATTCCAGGGTTACCCTGGGTTCATTTTACTAAATGGTTATTTTCCCTTATTTTGTCTCAAAAGCTCTCAGCTGAGTATGTAATGTTCGGTTACACCCGAACTTAGTTTTCCTTACTTGTTTCAACTTTGATTTTTAAAGTGTTTTTGATGACCTACAAACAATTTTCATATGTATACCCTGTCCGACCCAAAAATGTCCGCTAAAAACGTTGGCGATAACAGTTTTGGGTCGGACAGGGTATACATCAAAATTTTACAATCAAATGAAAATGTTTTTAGTAGGTCATGAAAAAAACGTTAAAAATCAAAGTCGAGAAAAAGTCAAAAAAATAAAATTTCGCAGGCTAGAAAATTATTTTTTTGGGTATGCGTAGTGAAACTTTTTTCCAGAACCCAAATCTATCGATAAATCGATGGCGCGATATCGGTTAATAAACCGACCCAGTCTAATGTACATACATAGACATATATGTTAACCAAATATACAAAAAAAAACTAATAATTCCCCAGACAACACTCAATTCAGTGGCTCAACACTTGAGTATTGTAAACAACTACCAAAACTTAAAAAAAGTGAAATACTGAATGATATTCTACAAACAAAAACACGCACTGCTCTATGAAAGATTCAGAAAAGAAACGGCAATTTTGCATAACAAACTGTTACAAGAATGTTGAATGAAACTGAATTGTAAGTTAGTTTCCTCAACATGTTAAACATAAGTTTATGAATGGGATTGAATGAATTTGTTTAGCTTTATTTTCATATACAAACATACTTAGATACATTGCCATATATTTGTATATAGTCACCTATGGTAATTTTTCGGCTTGCCAAAAAAACCACAGGGATATGAATCAGAAGTTGTTGGTCAATGGCAAGTGAAGTTGAAAATTAACACCGAAAGTTTTTTCAAATACATACTTACACGGCTATATATCCAACGTACCTCAATGTTGAATAGAGAAGTTAACAACAACAAAGTAAGCTAACTACAAAATAAACCTTAAATTTTGTATGTATACTATGTATGTATGTATGACATCAAGCCAAAGGCAAGGTATGGCTGACAGGGCGTATGCGCAACTATAAACATGGGATTTATGCAATCGCAAGAATATACAAATCTGCAAAACTATGCATGCGTATATATATATATAACAATTGGTCAGTTGTGTGCTTTTCTGGAAATTCCAAAACTTGAGGGATATTTTTACAGTATTGAATTGTCCTGGTAGTTTGTTTATACGATTAAGAAATGTTAACCTTCCTAAAGGAACAATTCTCTAAGGACGCTTAAGTTTTCTCTATTTTCTTATAGTCTTATGTTCGTTGTAATTTTGGATTTTACTTAAGATAAACGTTCAAGCCTTTTGGTTGTAAAACTTTTCATGCGTGTAAACGGCTCAGCATTTTTTCTTTGAATCGATTATGGGAAAGAGTTGAACAACTTTCAGAATTTATTTTGGCAAAGCAGCAAAAGACCTGTTTGTATTGGATTTCTATATATATTATCTATGCCTTAGTTATAGCTTTCACTATAAATTTTTTAAGGAAAAATTATTCGGTTTAGTGTTGAAAAATTCTATCTTGATTGCGATTATGCAATTGGAGTGTACTCAGCAATTACAACTGCGAAGTATTGGGAAATGCTTGAACCAGCTTTCTGCTGTCAAAACCCTCTTTTGGGATAATAAGCTAATTAGAAAGTAAAAACAATTTTCGCGTGAGCTGATTTCGAATTACAAGCGCATTCAAAGGCTATTAAAAAACAAGTAAGAAAGTCTAAGTTCGGGTAAAACCGAACATAATGTACACAGCTGTGAATGAATTTTATAATTTATTTAAATTGGGGAATTTTCATATTGTAACGTAGAGTTACAATAACGTAACCCCCTGTATTTCCTTATTCACTTAAACCTGAACCTCCCTGTATTTATTCTTTTACAGCATAGCCAACGACCAATGATAGCAAACCAATGAAAATCACAATAATGGTGTGTTGACTTCTCAACCAATTTGCGGCAACACCCATATAAACATAGAATTTGCATTTTTGCAATTCAGTCCTCGCAAGTGAGCCAGCGGGTGTGGTTGTCTTTTTAAAGACAAAATTGGCACTCCGGGTAGCTAGCTGAGTGGAAGGGGGCGCCGTCATGGCGCGAGTCACCCTTCACCTGGGTTGGACGACGCGAGTGGTGTCTTCGGACTATCCTTCCCTCCGTCGCCCACCTCGGTGTTGAGCGGCCCGCTGCCTTAATGACCAAATAACCCCCCTCCCCCTCAGCTCTGGTTTTAGTAGGCTGGTCGGAGCGGAGGAACCACTCCCTCTAGTTAGCTGGTGAGAAGAGGGTGCGGCCGTGGAGCGAGTCACCCCCTGCTGCACCAAGATGACGCGAGTGGTGTCTTCGGACTACCCTTCCTTGCGTCGTCCTGGTTTGGTAAGGAATGACTCGCCGCCCGAAAGACCGCACGACCCCTTCTCCGCAGCTCTGGTTTCGGCCGTGAGCCGATGCGTACGCACAAGGGGCTACCGTTGTGCCGTTAAGGTGCACTTCCCCTCAGCCACGGGTCGACCCACGGCGTCTCGACTGGTACAACCCCACCCCCTTACGCACCTTCTACTAGTGTGCAAGTAGGGAGGCGGGGGTGTCCAGCGGTGAAACCAGCACTAACCCGAGTCCTCGCAGTCTCTTCCCCAGGTGACCGACCCCGCGGACTACCGATCCTGCCGAAGGCTACCGATTAATCCCATCCCGACGATACCGTCAACCGAGCCGCCGCTGTCCAGGTAAACGCCATCGCCAGCCTACTTCCCCCCTCTCCCCGGCCCTGGTACGCGCTCCGTAGCCCACCGCCGCTGCCGTCGCATCGTCGCCCCTCTGGTGCCGCCGCTGCTTCCATCCCTCCGGTGCTACGCCGACCTTTGGCCGTCCGCCACAATACCGCCGTGCCTATCCCGCCTTGCTGGTGCCGCCGCTGCCGTTGGCCGTTCAGCATCCTACCGCCGTTAAGCCGCCGCATCCGTCACGCCGCTGCTACGACGACCATTGGCCGTTCGCCATCCTACCGCCGTAAGCCGCTGCATCCGTCACGCCGCTGCTACGACGATCGTTGGCCGTATGCCATCCTACCGCCGTTAAGCCGCTTCATCCTACCGCCGCTGCTACGACGACCGTTGGCCGTCTGCCACCCTACCGCCGTTAAGCCGAGGCATCCGTCCCGCCGCTGCTACACTAACCATTGGCTGCTTGCCATCCTACCGCCGTTAAGCCGCTGCTTCTATCCCGCCACTGCTTCGGTACCGCCGTACGAGTCCGCCTGTCACCCGGCCGTTCAACTGCCCTACCGAACCTCCTCTACTCCAACGACAGTTAGCCGCCGCTCCGCCCCCTCGCCATCTTGCGACGGAAAGCTGCTGCCCGCCTAATATTTCCAGCCGTGTGTGCGTATGTTCGTAACACACAAATATCGTGTATTTATTCAGTAGGGGTTTGTGGGACCTTTACTCGACCCTGGAATGACTGAGCGTTACCCCAGCCTTAGACAAAACCCACCTTATAATATTATGAAAAAAATTTTTATACCAAATTTCGTTAGGATTTGGAGATTTTTATTCGACTTTTGGCATTAAACGTATTTTGGAAAGAGTAACAGAAAAGGGGGCGGGTTATGCCCATTTCAAAATTTCAAAATTTTTTTAAGTTTAAGTTTTGTTCATATCAGTCAAATGTAGTTGAATACCGTGGAATTATTGCAAACATTGTTGAGGTTAGACCTTAGGAAAAATGAGCGTGGTCTTTAGCCGATTTTGATTATCTTCAATCTTTTCTATATAGAAAAAGTGGGCATGGTTGTCGTTCAATTTTCAGTACCAATATATTCTGGGTCTAGATAAGCCCGTATACTGAATTTGGTGAAGATATCTCAATATTTGCCCAAGTTATCGCGTTAATGGACGGACAAACGGGCGGACGAACATGGCCTAGTAAATTTTTTTTTTCGATACTGATAATTTTGATATATGGAAGTCTATATCTATCTCGATTCCTTTATATCTGTACAACCAACCGTTATCCAATCAAAGTTATTATACCCTGTGTACAAATACAGCTGAGTATAAACACATGTTCATGACTTGAGTAACATAGGTTAATAATATACTTACTTTAAGTTCCCTAAAAAATTACATCAAGTTGTTGTTGCTGTATCCGTAAAAACACTTCTGAAAGGTTTAGGATTTGGACTGTCCATTATCGTATATGAATCAGTTACGCTCCGATATTAGAACACTGTGTGATAATATCCCGACTTTTCTTTATCACTTAAGTGCCTAATTCCTCCTGTCTTTTTTTATAATATGTACTTTTATACACAAAAAAAACTTCCAAAGGTCAGTGTAAACATACGACAAACTATTCAATCGAACATATGCGTAGGTGTACTAAACAAAATCTATATGATTGTGCGCGTGTGTTTGACATAATTACGTTGAAAGGTTTTTAATGATGTTTAGACTCTGTAATTTAATTGAAATTTCACGTCCTACGGCATTTTATGATAAAATTTATAAGTAATTATTGCTTCCCTCTCTTACCCAAATGGCTCATATGTATGTACATAGAACCACATTAATACACAGTGAAACATACCAACATTGATGATTTGCTTTCGGTTTCTTAATTGGTTTGTGGTTTTCCCCTGCTGACCCTAATTTTTGGCGTATTTAATATTGTTTGTATAATATTATGTGGTTATTTTGAAATTAAAATTTTATGACTACAGTCGTAATTTCTTTTCGCTGGTTTTATTTCTAATGCTTTTGCTTTGGGGGGAAGAATTTTAAGTAGGACCTTTGGGGATGAATTTAATGTTTATTAGAATTTTTATGTTGATTGCTGAATCATTTAAATTGGTGTTGTGTTCTTTTGCCGTTTATTGCTTTGCTTATTAGTCTTATGAAAATTAAATATAATTTCTGATCTATGTTACTCTTTAAGCAATTTTTTTTTTTGTAATTTCAGAAAAAACTCCTGAAATGGGATTTTTATAGGAAGGAAGAGAATAGCACAATGTGCCAAAATAAACGAAACTGAGAAAACTCTTTTTAGGTGTCCTATAAGTAATATTTCTAGATGAGTATGGGAAAATTGAAACAATATCAAAATCAAAAGTAAGGAACCAAAAACCCCTGGTTTACAGAACTTTGACTTTAATTTGATTTTTACCATACACAGTCAACCGGCCCCATTCTCCTTATAAAACTACTGTACTTTGAATGATCCTGGCTTTTAAATCATATATACCCGCTTCATATGAACCGAACCCAGTCCAGTAAGTTGGTCACATACATATCCTTAACTTAACTCGTTACGTGTAACTACATAATTTATTTGCATTAGTGGAATTAACATTCAAGAAAAAAGCTCAACCAAACAAGTGCAGAAAAATAGAATAAGACGAAGAGTGAAACGAAGACGAATACGGATACGAATGCGAAATCGGTTACGAAGATACGAAGACGGTGGCAAAATAGAAAAGTGAAATGAAAGCTAAAAGTGAAACGAAGACGAAAACAAAAACGAAAGCAAAGTCGAACATGAGTAAGTCATCTCCCTATTTTCCCATTGTTATATTCCCTGTTAGGATTATAGTTACGGCTATGGTCACAGTTGCGGTCATGGCTGTAGCTCAGATTAAACGAGAAGTTGCTGTTATAGTTACCTACCGATATCCTTATGACTATAGTTACGAATTAGGGTATCAATTGCGATTAAGATCACAGGTAGGCGACACAGTTAGTTTTAAACCCGGGATTAACCATTGTAAAGAAAACAAGTAAGGAAGGTTAAGTTCGGGTGTAACCGAACATTACATACTCAGTTGAGAGCTATGGTGACAAAATAAGGGAAAATAACCATGTAGGAAAATGATCCGAGGGAAACCCTGGAATGTGTTTGTATGACATGTGTATCAAATGAAAGGCATTAAAGAGTATTTTATGAGGGAGTGGGCCATAGTTCTATAGGTGGACGCCATTTAGGGATATAGCCATAAAGGTGGATCAGGGTTGACTCTAGAATGCGTCTGTACGTTATGGGTATAAAATGAAAGGTGTTAATGAGTATTTTAAAAGGGAGTAATCCTTAGATCCATAGGTGGACGCCGTTTCGAGATATAGCCACAAAGGTGGACCAGGGGTGACCCTAGAATTTGTTTGTACAATATGGGCATCAAACGAATGGTGTTAATGAGTATTTTAAAAGGGAGTGGGCCTTAGTTCTATAGGTGGACGCCGTTTCGAAATATCGCCATAAAAGTGGACCGAGTGGTGGTTGTTGTATAGGTGGTCGCCTTTTCGAGATATCGCCATAAAGGTGGGCCAGGGGTGACTCTAGAATGCGTTTGTACAATATGGGTATCAAATGAAAGGTGTTAATGAGTATTTTAAAAGGGAGTAATCCTTAGTTCCATAGGTGGACGCCGTTTCGAGATATCGCCATAAAGGTGGACCAGGGGTGACCCTAGAATTTGCTTGTACAATATGGGTATCAAAAGAAAGGTGTTAATGAGTATTTTAAAAGGGAGTAATCCTTAGTTCCATAGGTGACGCCGTTTCGAGATATCGCCATAAAGGTGGGCCAGGGGTGACTCTAGAATTCGTTTGTGCAATATGGGTATCAAATGAAAGGTGCTAATGAGTATTTTTAAAAGGGAGTGGGCCTTCGTTCTATAGGTGTTCGCCTTTTCGAGATATCGCCATAAAGGTGGACCAGGAGTGACTTTAGAATATTTTTGTACGATATGGGTATCAAATGAAAGGTGTTAATGAGTATTTTAAAAGGGCGTGGGGCTTAGTTCTATAGGTGGATGCCTTTTCGAGATATCTCCATAAAGGTGGACCAGGGGTGACTCTAGAATGAGTTTGTACGATATGGGTATCAAATTAAAGGTATTAATGAGAGTTATTAAAAGGGAGTGGTGTGAAGGCGTTTTCCAGATACCAAAATGTGGACCAGGGTGACCCAGAACATCATCTGTTGGATACCGCTATTTTATTTATATATGTAATACCTGCCAAGATTTCAAGGGTTGTTTATTTCGCCCTGCAGAACTTTTTCATTTTCTTCTACTTAATATGGTAGGTGTCACAACCATTTTATAAAGTTTTTTCTAAAGTTATCTTCGCGTCAATAAAACAATCCAATTACATTACCATGTTTCATCCCTTTTTTCGTATTTGGTATAGAATTATGGCATTTTTTTCATTTTTCGTAATTTTCGATATCGAAAAAGTGGGCGTGGTCATAGTCGGATTTCGTTCATTTTTCATACCAAGATAAAGTGAGTTCAGATAAGTACGTGAACTGAGTTTAGTAAAGGTATATCGATTTTTGCTCAAGTTATCGTGTTATCGGCCGAGCGGAAGGACAGACGGACGACTGTGTATAAAAACTGGGCGTGGCATCAACCGATTCCGCCCATTTTCACAGAAAACAGTTAACGTCATAAAACCTATGCCCCTACCAAATTTGAAAAGGATTGGTTAATTTTTGTTCGACTTATTAAAAGGCATTAAAAGTATCCTAAACAAATTAAATGAAAAAGGGCGGAGCCACTCCCATTTTGAAATTTTCTTTTATTTTTGTATTTTGTTGCACCATATCATTACTGGAGTTGAATGTGGACATAATTTACTTATATACCGTAAAGATATTAAATTTTTTGTTAAAATTTGACTTTAAAAAAATTTTTTTTTAAAAGTGGACGTGGTCCTTCTCCGATTTTGCTAGTTTTTATTAAGCATACACATAGTAATAGGAGTAACGTGCCTGCCAAATTTCACCATGATATCTTCAACGACAGCCAAATTACAGCTTGCCAAATTTTTAATTACCTTCTTTTAAAAGTGGGCGGAGCCACGCCCATTGTCCAAAATTATAAATTTTCTATTCTGCGTCATAAGTTCAACTCATCTACAAAGTTTCGTCGCTTTAGCTGTCTTTTGTAATGAATTATCGCACTTTTTCGGTTTTTCGAAATTTTCGATATCGAAAAAGTGGGCGTGGTTATAGTCCGATATCGTTCATTTTAAATAGCGATCTGAGATGAGTGCTCAGGAACCTACATACTAAATTTCATCAAGATACCTCAAAATTTACTCAAGTTATCGTGTTAACGGACGAACGGACGGACGGACGGACATGGCTCAAACAAATTTTTTTTCGATCCTGATTATTTTGATATATGGAAGTCTATATCTATCTCGATTCCTTTATATATGTACAACCAACCGTGAGCTCTGCTCAACTGAGTATAAAAACAAAACAGAGCCGTTGTGACCGATGTCCAAAAGGTGCTATTATTATGGAGAGAACACTTCTCTGCGGCTCTAAATGGAGAGAGCGATGAAATGTCCATGGAAGCTGATGAACCCGGGCCCTCAATCGAGGGTACAGTACAAATGAAGGGGCATCCAACAAACAGCGCTTAGATTCTTTCGCACTCTATTCTTAATCAGCCTTTTAGTATCGCATAATATGTAATGTTAAGCGCATTGTTGAAAAGATTGAAGCCCAACGTTAATCGGCTAATTGGTTCTTATAAGTGCGGCCTTAGACCTTGTAAAAAAACAATCGACCAGATTCAGCAGATCGAAAAGGGGTTGACTATATTCTACTCTGTCTGAATTTGGTTTCCCCGTTAAACTTATACGGCTACGCAGAATGATGATAACCAACACCATCAGCTCGGTCCGAATTGATAATTGTAGCCTCACCCCATTCACAGCACCTCATCAAAGCTGACTTTTTGCAGGAAGTTTAACGTATCCTTAGAGTGGGTGCTTTTTATGTGCGTATGCCATGGTGACTTTTCCCCAGTCCAGCTGTCGCTAAATACTGCGGTGATGTACATTGTATATTTTACTCAATTCCCTGACATATGTATATGCCTGATTCTTCGTGTCTTGCATATATTCTACATAGTATTTTTTTGAAATATTATCTGCTTGAAGATTTTATCCTTTGGAAGATAAGATATTGTGAGTTGATATGCCCTCGTCTACGAAAGTCCTCGTTTACGAAGTTGAGTATGATTCCTTTGGCTCACTACTTCACTGATAAACGTCGATAACGATAAGAGTCATGTCGGGCATATTGGTCATGTACGCATGGACCCGGTCATGCAGTTTCCCGCCAATAGTTTTTACTTTCGTGAGTGGTTGTCTTGCTCTTGGGGGCATTGTCGTTTTAATCTCCACTCTCCTGGCTTTACGTTAATAGCTAGGGCCGGGTCCTTACAACTTGAACGTAAAACTCTTGTTCACCCTTCTTGGCTTTGTGACCTAGATGATAGACTTTAATGCCATACCATTCACAGTTATAGCCCTTTTCTGGTAAAAGAAATGATGGTTGCTCTTAAAGGGTTCACTTTGAAACTTACGCTGGTAAATAGGTCTGGTCTCTGCAAAATGTCACAAATGACGTTTCCGAATTTTCCCCTTAGCAAAACGATACGTTTACTATTGCAGTTGGGATTACTGGTACGGAAGCAATTACTCTAACGATAAAAGTTACGATTACAAATACCATTACGAATAAAGTTGAAATAACAGTTACGGTGATAACTTCGCTTACGATCACATATACAGTTACAATTACGTTTACACGATTACGATTCCGTTGTGATTTAAGTTAGAGTTACAATTACAATTACAGTTGCAATCACGGTTTCGATTTCAGCTGGGATTTTGATTACAGTAACGGTTTTAGCCACAGTTACTGTTTCAATTACAGTTACAATTGTAGTAACAGCTACCGCTACAGTAACAGTAATAATCACTGTAACAGGTAAAGTTTCATTTTCAGTAAAGGATACAGTTACAGGAGTAGTGGCAGTTAGAGTTTCAGTCATGGTTACTGTTACGGTCACAGTTCTGGTGACAGTAACGATTACATTTACAGTTACAGTAACGTAAACACTTACAGTTACGCCTACAGTAACGATTACGGTTACAGTTACAGTTAAGGTTACGGTTATAACTGCGACTACATTTACGTTAAATGATAAGATAATTATTATAGATGCAGTGAAATGCGGTATCGAAGATTTCATTACCTTACACCGGCATACTGTTGAAACTCGGCAAGAGCAATATATTGTGACGAATATTAGCATCACTATGCTGTGTTTTATGCTGTTAGTAAATAATCACTACAACAAATACAGTAAGCAGCCAAACTTATGTACCTGCATACACATAACCATCAGCTCGAAGTGATGAGATAACTCACACACATACATGTAATCATAAACCGACGTTGTTACTCACACATACACATGCATATAGCTCAATTAGAAAGCAGGAGATACAACAGTTCTAGAAGGCGAAACGTCTAGTCTTTGGTAGAAATATGGGAACTAGGCAA
The DNA here is from genome assembly GCF_040869045.1 of Eurosta solidaginis. Lineage (NCBI taxonomy): Eukaryota > Metazoa > Arthropoda > Insecta > Diptera > Tephritidae > Eurosta > Eurosta solidaginis. The sequence continues at coordinate 363,695,806 of NC_090319.1, read as the reverse complement.
CAGAGAGTATAAAAGCAGCGCAAGCTGAGGAATGACTAATTAGTTAGATTTAAACACGCTATTAGTTGTGAAGTGGAATATAATTGTTAAGTACTCCCAAATAATCTAAATAATGACCAGTTTGCAATATTGGATATTGGAGTTATTTCTTCGACAGTTTAGCGATTCGAACGTTAGCTGAAGGTGCATAATTATCAGAAATCCCCAAAGTGCGTTACAATATTAAGGAAATGTTGAAGACCAGCTCTAAAATAAAAAAAGTTCAATTTTGACTAGCAATAAATTAAAAGCCATTGAAAATATTGTCACGGATATTAACATCACTAAGTTATACCATCACTAAGGCGATGCCAAGGCCACGATAAGCAGTATTTACGTCAATAATCAAATCATGTATACACATATATAAGGCAGCCGAAATATGTCACACACAGATGCATTTACTTATACGCCTATGTGCGCGCGAGAGACTGTAAACTACAAACATTCACATCAATAATTCAATCTTTATGTATCTACATAAACGAATAAATAATTGCGTCTACACATATGTATGTACGTATACGAGGAGCGGAGCGGCAATGCACAAACACATGCATATATCTTATCTGAGTTGTCACAAGAGAGAGCAATAATTTGTGCACGTAGTTGTGGCTGGCGATTTTGTAGCCGAAAATAACTAGTAAGTTCTGGAAATCGAAGAGCCTAGAAGTATGCAGCGTAAACTATAAAAGCGGGGCAGGCGAGTAAGAAGTAATTCAGTTTGAGTTGAGCTATCAATCAGTTTGCTTAAGCACGCAATCTGGCGGCCAATAGTAGAGTTTCATTTGAGTTATTAATCAGTTTGGTTATTAAGCCAGCGAGTAGCAAAGTACAAGTGTTATTGTGAAGTACTTTAATAAAGACCATTTTTCCATTCGAACTTAGCAGAGGATTACAAATAAGAGGAATTGCAAGTAAATTCGTTACAATATCAATCCGAAATTGAGCATGGTTGTTACCATTTCCATACAAACAAAAAATAAAATTATCTTAAAATCTGTACATAAAAGTTCAATAAATCTTTATATGACTTGATCAACTTTTACCTAATCTTATTTTAGTCAATTTTAAAAAATTAAATATTTCCTTTTCTTTCAGCGTCTAATTGGATTTTTAATTATTCACTAACTTTCTTCTTCCACATCACACTTTGTTGCGCTTTATTTGGCACTTTTATTTTCTCGCTCCTAAAAACTTGGCTTTTTCAGCTTCATATCTACTAGAACCTTTTTTCGTTGCATTAGCGGTACAAGGCAAATGTGTTGATGTTTAGATATATTTGTTTAGTTGTTGATTTGCTAAACTGCCCGTCAAACTTTTGTTATCAGCTAAAACATTTTTACGCTTGTCTTGAGTATTTTCGCTGCTGGTCTTAGTTCTTGCTTGGTTTATTTACCTTTTTTTTTTTCACTTTGGTAATTCAATCCATTTCATCCGAGTTTTCATATTCTGTGCAAAGTTGCTTTTGCGTTTTCTCAATTCATTTCGGACTTTATCATCATGAAAGTATAACATTTCTTTTTTACAATTTCTTTTTATTTTTTTTGCTTAAAGGCAAAGTTTTTTGTTTGATCCATGGAATCCTGCTCTATTTTCTGAAATATTCCCCTTACGCAGTGATATTTCTAGTTGTCTACATATTACACATGGGGGTGTGTGTGAATTTTACACGATATTTATACCTTTCATGAAAATGAAATGGTATACAAAGTTTGTCACGAATCTCAAAATTGTAAGACCTTAAAGTAGAAGAGATAGACCCACCAATGTGATCAAAATGATCAGGATGAAAGCTGACTTGATTTAGCCATGTCCGTCTTTCCGTTCTTCTTGTAGGCAAACTAGACCCTCAATTTTTGAGATACATATCTTGATAAAATTTGGTGAGTGGGTATATTTAGGTGACCGATTAGTTATTTGTCGGAACCGGCCGGATCGACTTCTATAGCATATATTCTCAATACAACCGATTTTTCAGAAAAGCGGACTTTTGTCATATCTTCCTCAATTTATCAGATTGAAGCTTCAAACTTCACCATATGCTTTTGTATATTGCACACATTGTTGTCTAAAAAAATGTATGGGATCGGTAGGATAAATAGCATATATCTCCCACAACCGATTGTTTAGATCAGTTTTACAGCTAGAAGCTGCAAATTTTACCAAATGCTTACGTATATAACATCTGTTGTTGTCTGAAAAAATTATAGAGATCGGTGGTATATAGCATATACACCAAACTGTTATTTCTGACCCCTTTTTAAAGGCTAGAATCTTCAAATTTCATCAAATACTTACATTTTCGGCATATATTGTTGAAATAAGTGATTCATGGTCAAAGCTATTTCAAGCAGACAACAAAAAACGAGAATCCGTTAGGTGGCGCATAGATCGTAATAATTAGATAATAATTCGAAAATTTTCAAACCAGCTTTTAAGTAACTTCTCGATGAGCTAGAGACTTGAAATTTCAAACTTAATTCAGAGGTCGATGACAGCCAATGACACGATACAAAAAGATTCCCTAGGGGGCGCACGGGATATTTAGAAAAATTGTACGAAACGGAGGAAATTTGGGATTGATTTTTATATAAGTTCTCATTGAGCTAACAGCATAAAACTTCACAAATAGGATAAGATGTCGAGAAAATTCAAGAAAAGGAGAAAAAATCATTTAGGTGGTGCACGGATCGAAATATTTTTATAAGAATTTGGAAATTTGGTGTTTTGAGATCGATTTTAAAGTAACTTCTCATTGAGATACAAACATGAAACCTCTGAGACAGGTTAAGACATCGTGACAAAGTAACAAAAGGAGAAAAAAATGCCGTTAGGTAGCGCACGGATCGAAAAAATTAGATATAAATTTGGTAATTTGAAACCAGGTTTTAAGTAACTTCTCGAAGAGATAGAGGCTAGGGGCTAAAAATTTAGAGCTTAGTTCAGAGGTCGATGACAGACACAATACAAAGCGTTTCGCTTGGGGGCGCATGGACAGAAATATTTAGAACAAGTAAGGAAGGTTAAGTTCGGGTGTACCCGAACATTACATACTCAGTTGAGAGCTATGGTGACAACATAAGGGAAAATAACCATGTAGGAAAATGAACCGAGGGAAACCCTGGAATATGTTTGTATGACATGTGTATCAAATGAAAGGCATTAAAGAGTATTTTATGAGGGAGTGGGCCATAGTTCTATAGGTGGGCGCCATTTAGGGATATCGCCATAAAGGTGGACCAGGGGTGACCCTAGAATTTGTTTGTACGAAAGGTGTTAATGAGTATTTTAAAAGGGAGTGGGCCTTAGTTCTATAGGTGGACGCCGTTTCGAAATATCGCCATAAAGGTGGACCAGGGGTGACTCTAGAATGTGTTTGTACGATATGGGTATCAAAATAAAGGTACTAATGAGGGTTTTAAAAGGGAGTGGTGGTTGTTGTATAGGTGGTCGCATTTTCGAAATATCGTCATAAAGGTGGACCAGGGGTGACTCTTGAATTTGTTTGTACAATATGGGTATCAAAAGAAAGGTGTTAATGAGTATTTTAAAAGGGAGTAATCCTTAGTTCGATAGGTGGGCGCCGTTTCGAGATATCGTCATAAAGGTGGGCCAGGGGTGACTCTAGAATTCGTTTGTGCAATATGGGTATCAATAGAAAGGTGTTAATGAGTATTTTAAAAGGGAGTAATCCTCAGTTCCATAGGTGGACGCCGTTTCGAGATATCACCATAAAGGTGGGCCAGGGGTGACTCTAGAATTCGTTTGTGCAATATGAGTATCAAACGGAAGGAGCTAATGAGTATTTTAAAAGGGAGTGGGCCTTAGTTCTATAGGTGGACGCCTTTTCGAGATATCGCTATAAAGGTGGACCAGGGGTGACTCTAGAATGAGATATGGGTATCAAATTAAAGGTATTAATGAGAGTTTTAAAAGGGAGTGGTGGTAGTTGTATATGTGAAGGCGTTTTCCAGATATCGACCAAAATGTGGACCAGGGTGACCCAGAACATCATCTGTTGGATACCGCTAAGTTATTTATATATGTAATACCTGCCAAGATTTTAAGGGTTTTTTATTTCGCCCTGCAGAACTTTTTAATTTTCTTCTACTTAATATGGTAGGTGTCACAACCATTTTATAAAGTTTTTTCTAAAGTTATATTTCGCTTCAATAAAACAATCCAATTATATTACCATGTTTCATCCCTTTTTACGTATTTGGTATAGAATTATGGCATTTTTTTCATTTTTCGTAATTTTCGATATCGAAAAAGTGGGCGTGGTCATAGTCGGATTTCGTTCATTTTTCATACCAAGATAAAGTGAGTTCCAGTAAGCACGTGAACTAAGTTCATTAAAGATATGTCGATTTTTGCTCAAGTTATCGTATTAACGGCCATGCGGAAGGACAGACAGAACACTGTGTATAAAAACTGGGCGTGGCATCAACCGATTTCGCCCATTTTCACAGAAAAGAGTTAACGTCATAAAATCTATGCCTCTGCCAAATTTCAAATGAATTGGTAAATTTTTGTTCGACTTATGGCGTTAAAAGTATCCTAGACAAATTAAATGAAAAAGGGCGGAGCCACGCCCATTTTGAAATTTTCTTTTATTTTTGTATTTTGTTGCACTATATCATTACTGGAGTTGAATGTTGACATAATTTACTTATATACTGTAAAGATATTAAATTTTTTGTTAAAATTTTACTTTAAAAAATTTTTTTTTTTTAAAGTGGGCGTGGTCCTTCTCCGATTTTGCTAATTTTTATTAAGCGTATATATAGTAATAGGTGTAATGTTCCTGGCAAATTTCATCATGATATCTTCAACGACTGCCAAATTACAGCTTGCAAAAATTTTAAATTACCTTCTTTTAAAAGTGGGCGGTGCCACGCCCATTGTCCAAAATTTTACCAATTTTCTATCCTGCGTCATAAGTTCAACTCATCTACCAAGTTTCGTCGCTTTATCTCTCTTTTGTAATGAATTATCGCAATTTTTCGGTTTTTCGAAATTTTCGATATCGAAAAAGTGGGCGTGGTTATAGTCCGATATCGTTAATTTTAAATAGCGATCTGAGATGAGTGCTCAGGAATCTAGGTACCAAATTTCATCAAGATACCTCAAAATTTACTCAAGTTATCGTGTTAACGGACGGACGGACGGACGGACATGGCTCAATCAAATTTTTTTTCGATCCTGATTATTTTGATATATGGAAGTCTATATCTATCTCGATTCCTTTATATATATACAACCAACCGTTATCCAATCAAACTTAATATACTCTGTGAGCTCACTGAGTATAAAAATCAAACGGAACGGAGGGGATTTTGGGATCGATTTTTATGTAAGTTCTCATTGAGCTAACAGCGTAAAACTTAACAGATAGGTTGGGACACCGAGAAAATATAAGAAAAGGAGAAAATAAAAATAAAATAAAAAATTTTAAAGACTTCCTTTATATAAATCGACAAAAATCAGCGAAAAATGTTTCCTTATATAAAGACATATTCTTGCTAAACTTTGGTTTTTAAATTTTGACATAGAAATTGCAAAAATATTTATGAGAAGTAAAAATATAAAGCTGGAGCGCAATTAATTGACTAATTATATCTCCTTTCCTACTAACTTTCCAATCCAAATAATGTGCGCTCTGCCTTTATATTTTTACTTCTTTCAGATATTTTTCGCTGATTTTTGTCCATTTATATAAAGGAAGTGCTTAAATTTTTTTATTTTATATTTATTGTATATTTATTTTAAAAATTGCTTAGGTGGGTACATCTGTTCACTATATATTTCACATCTTATACAGCAGATTATTTGGATATTACGAATGGGATAAGATTATTGTTTTGCCCCATTCATGAAAGGTATGAAGTCTTCGGCACAGACGAAGATAGTCCCGTCCTTACTTGTTTTCTCTTGCTTTCGTAGTGCGAATATCGCTTCCTTTTGTATTTTTGTCTTCGCATTGCTCTCCAACTTGATTAAAAACCATTTGATGTTTCCTTATCGGTAAAAACTTTGAATCACACTTCTTTGTTTCCCTGCTCAATAATAGAAGCGTGTATTTTGTTTGTATCACTTATAATTTATAAAAGCAAATGTCATACAACTATCACATACATACGTATGTATACAGATATGTATGTAAATGGTTATATAAATTTCTTTCTGCAACATAACCCTCGTAGACAATATATCCACTGCAGAGTGAAATATCACCCATTCTTGGCCACCGGTTTGAAAACAGCAATCTATTGAAAACTCCTCATATAACATTTTCGTTAGAAAACACCCTATTTAAAAAATGTTCAAAGCTTCTTGTTTAAAAACTGTATTGACAGCCTTTTCCGAATTCGGCTGTTGAATGGCTAGGTAAGGACAACGGGAAAAGGATGCCTTTGGGCCACTACCATCCTTCCATTTCCGCGCTGATACATCTCTCCCTCACGTTTCCACATCTGCTGGTAGACTGCCAATAAAACTTTCGTAGGAGAAATTCGCGATACCATCCACTACTGTTGATTCACTCCGTTTGTCGCATGCCGATAAAGCTAAGCCACATCACCCTCTCGCTCCCCACTCACTTGGTACGAAAAGCTGCTGCCATTGTAGCACCTCCAACTGTGTGCGTGCGTTTGTTCTTCAGCACATAAATACTTCGCTCGACAAAACCGACCTCATACGCGCAATCTCAAATCTCGATTGAAAGACGCCTCATTTCAGCAAAAACCAATAGAGTTTTAGCTGATATGTGGCGTTTATCAAAAAATTTCTCAGAAAGGACCACTTTTAATTGAATTTTTCCATAGGGCAGTCTAGAGGAGTTAATATTCCACTCAGGCGTCGATAATATCTTTGTTGTCGTAGATGCACCTATATTTTATCTTTTCTTTAATAATACATTTTATTTGTTTACTTAATCAGCTCAGGGATCGACTCCAACCATTTTTCTCACAATACCACATCCACATGGCGGCCGCCGTAGTGTGATGGTAGCATGCTCTGCCTACCAAACCGAAGATCCTGGATTCACGCTTCGGGAAAAGTTATTTCAAAATTTTAGAAACAAGGTTTTTCAATTAGAAGATAGGTTTTCTAAGCGAGGTTGCTACTCGACAGTATTTGGCAAGCAGTCCGAGTGTATTTCTGCCATGAAAAGCTCTTAGTAAAACCTCATCTGCCTTGCAGATGCCGTTCGGAGTCGGCATAAAATCCGGCCAATTTGTAGGGAAATTAAAATCAAGGAGCACGACACAAATTGGAAGAGAAGCTCGGCCTTAGATCTCTTCGGGGGTTATCGCGCATACATTTATTTATTTATATGGCAACATAGGTACTTTCGTACAAAGCTGTCGCAACAACTTTTTTTGTTCATTTGACTACTAAAACGGTCAACTACGAATCAACGATTTGTGCGCAGTTGATTCAACATATTGTTCCAATGGATAAAAATTAATAGAAATTACGGTTGAATTGACCCATATTTCGGTTGATTTTACCAGTATTTTTCTTTCAGTGTAGGTCAAAATGTGGATCCGGTTTATTATAATAAATAAAACCACAACAGTGAGGTCGCTATATTTATATATCGGAAGCAGTTACTATACTACCATGCCGGCAATTTTCTGATTATTTTATCGTCTTTCGATAAGAAGTAACTAATTCGATACGTTTTGTCATTACAAAGCGGTATAAACTTATTTCAAACACAAAATAATATTTAACAGGCGTGACACTATCAACATTAAGAAAAACATTTCGAAGTTAAAGAAGCCGTAAATCAAACGCCGTTGAAGATGTTACATTGAAATTTGGCAGAGCCACTATGCATTCCAAATTATATAGACTGAGTGAAGATAACAAAAATCGGTTTTAAACCACGCCCATTTTTCCTAAGGGTCTAACCTTAGCAAAATTTGCAATCACTCTATGGTATTTACCTACATTTGAGGATATCTGAGAATAGCATCAGCTCAAGTTCACTAGTGGTAGCCTCTGCATCCTGAACCAAAATGTATTCAAAATAGAACCATTATTGTATTATTTATCAGCCTTATAACAACAACAGCGGGTATGTAATGGTCGGTTTCAACCAAACTTAGACTTTCTTGCATGTTCCTTTTTTGTGCTGGTAATTTTCACGATATTTAGAAACTCTTTTCTGATAACTCCATCCTTCTTTCTCTCCTACTGCCACCCCCATCAATTGTGAGATATATTTTTGTTTAAGTTCCATATAAAAGATATAAAAAACAAGTAAATGTCTCTCATGTAAACTCAACCTGAACTTCAATTGTACATTTCATTTCAGATAACTTACTATTCTTCATAACACTTGGCACCGCTCGTTTAATAAAATGTTTCCCCATTTCCTCTTAAAATAAGGCTTGATAAGTGAAATATCGTTGGGTCAAAACAATTTTTTGCTAAGCTATAGCTTATTATTCTAGTCTACGACTCTTTTAAACTTGTTGTATATCTAAGTTGCCGTGGTTCTTAACTTATCCCGTCCATTTTTTCTACAAATATTTTCTGATATAGGGAAAATGTGTGTACCCAATTTTATTACGATCCGTTAATTTTTCTTCGAGTTATGGCTCCCGAAACATAGAGAATTGCTTAGTCATTAAAGGGGGCGGTACCACGCCCATTTTTTTAATTTGAATTTTTTCCTATTTATTGTTATAAATCCACTTGGGAAATGAAATACCATTGATATAAAGCTCTTTTTTGCAAAAGATGTAGCTTATTGTATACGTCCACGACCCTTTTAAAAATCTTTTATATAAAAGTGGGCGTGGTCTTTAACCGATTTCGTTAATTTTTCTTCAAAGCATTCCTTATAGCAAACGCAACTTCTCTGCCGAATTTTATTACGATAGGTTTAACAGTTTTTGATTTATGATAAATAATATTTGTAAAATTGATTTTATCACAAGTGGGCGCTGCCACGCCCATTTAAAAAATTTTTCTCAAATTTTTATCAAGAGTCTCAGTACCAGTCCCCGCGTCAAATTTCAACATTTTCGGTATATTATTTACTAAATAATCAGGTTTTTTGTGTTTTCCAAAATGTTATATATATAAAAAGGCGTGGTTATCATCCGATTTCGCTCATTTTCAATCCCAATCTATTATGGGTCCAGATAAGCTCGTGTACCAAATTTGGTGAAGATATCTCAATAGTTACTCAAGTTATCGTGTTAACGGACAGACGGACGAACGGACGGACATGGCTCAATCAAAGTTTTTTTCGATACTGATGATTTTGATATATGGAAATCTATATCTATCGCGATTCCTTTATATCTGTACAACCAACCGTTATCCAATCAAAGTTAACATAATCTGTGTGCAAAACACGCTGTGCATAGTAAATGAAACTAGAGTACGCTACGGACGCTGTCCTACCTGAAAATTGGATTTGCCACTCCCACTCCAGCGCCGCCAGATATATGCACCTTTAAATATGATACCAGTTCCAAAAAATTTCAATAACTTTTGTGATCAAAAGTTAAGCAATTAGAATCACATAATTTAATAAATATGAAGCCCTCTCAATATATACATTTATATGTATTTCATAAAACATACTTTTGAACGTAATTGTATGATTTATAAGCAAATAAGTATTGCTGAAATTAATTACGTTTTCGCAAGAACCATATACTATTTATACCAACCCATACCTACTCACCCAGCATAAACTGTTGTAAGCAATAAGGAATACACTCCCAACAGATTAACCAGGGATGCACCTTAACGATAAGCTAATCGTTTATCAAAAAATTTCCACCGTTTCCGTTGAAACACTTCGAAATATTATCGATAAAGAAATTATCAAGATAAATTGTATCTCGTTTTTAACCGAAACGAAAAGCTTTCGTTAACGTTAAAAACGTTAACAAAAACGTGATACTTTATGTTTGAATTGTGCTGGCAATGCTATAGCCATGGTGAAGCCGTAAGGTGGCAACAACGAGCGCACATACACACACAAACTCTATGTAATTTGTTTGTGTAATTCGTTGGTGGTAATGTCAAAAATACTCTGAGAAATGTTTGTACTGTCAAAATTCATGAGAAAAATTGCAATCAGCTTGGCTAATGCTTTCACCTTTAATGACTCCGCCATCAATCAGCTTTGCCAGCATAGTTTGAAATTAATAATCAACATAAACGATTTGATTTCGTTTTGATATGGCAGAAAACGAAACGAAATCATTTCGTTAATTTGACGATCTTAACGTTAATAAACGAAACGAAATGACTTCGTTTCGTTTATTAACGTTGATTATCGTAACGAAATGATATCGTTTCGTTGGTTAAGCATGCCTGAGATTAACCTTAGAATAAGATAAATAAAGTACATCATACGTCTTATAATAACGATTATTTTAAGTTTATTTACGCTACAAATTAGCCTGATTCCTAAGGTAAATAAAAATACAAAATAAATGTTGTCCTAATTTAAACGGGATGCATGACTAATAACTAAAACCTTATTGTAGCCGAAAATTTTCTTAATATTTATAAAGAAACTAGATTTTTCTTTCATTTAAAAAACTTAAACGCCGATAAAACAGGTTTCACGGAGTAAATCTATTTATTACCATTTCAAAAATTCCATTAAAGACATAAATCCTGTATTTCTCACTGTCTCAGCAGCTCCTTTTCTTTCAAGTTTTTGGCTACTGCTTTCTTTTCTTTATTTCACATTGGCAAGAGGCTAGTTTTTCAGATAGACTCCAATTGCCATCTTTGAGGGCTGGCGGAAAAACTTTCAAAAAGTATTTTTAATGTTACGTGCATTGTGGATAAGAAAAGTGTGATAAATTCTACATAGACGTCAAATTACAAATAGAATGGATAACTGACCCTATGCGCCGCCGTATTGAGCATCCTTCAAAACGCTTGAACACCCTGTCGGGCAGTTGACGGATAAGATATCACACTTGTTTTATACACAATGGTTACGTATCCCGTAACTTGCACGCATGAACTGAAAATTAGTTTTAAATGACAAAATACCAAACTATACTTCAAAAAAATTTGAAATACTTAGCTGATTATAAAGATGAATAAAGTAATTGAAAATGGGATGGTATCTTATTATAAGTCTTACTGAATATATATGCAATAAGTCTTATATTTAGGTTATAATATAGCATAATATTTCTTATTCTACCTGACTCATAAACATTATAATCAGGTTATCGTACTCAATGTCTTATTTTATTACAACGCCTTATGTAAGGCCGATTATGAGTTTCTATTAATCTTATATAAAAGGGTCTAATACAGCAAGTAGTCTCGTATAATTTTCATTTTTTAAGCGTTATTTTAGTCTAATCCTTATTTTATATGGGCTATAAGCCTTATACATAACGTTATCTTTCAAATAATCGTTATGTCTGATGGCATAACTACAGCAAAATAAGGAGTATTATAAAGAATATGCCATAAAACTTGTATGCCTTATTGAATTAAGGTCTGTTTTCATAAGCCTTTTGGCCATATGAAATAAGGTTTATATAAGGCTCAAATATTTTGCTGGGTATATACACGAAAACTGAACAAATTAATTTTTCCATTAGCAAATCACACATTTTTGCGGAAATATAATTGAACAATTGCATATTTTATGAAATTCATATAAGAGAAAAAAATTAGTTGTGGTCACACTTCCATATTCATATTTCCATATTAGACTTTTGTTGTATTGAAAAGCCTTTGTATATTTAATTGAAAAGCCACAAAACCGCAATTTGATTTTGATATCTCAGAAATTGCAAAGTGACAAATTAATAATTGAAAGTCAGCTAAAAATGCATTTTATGTGTTTGTTTACCTAAAAAAACGCAAGTATTGTAAGAAAGAAGTCAGCTATGAAATGTATGCAGTAAAATAATTCATCTTTCAAGTTGTGCTCTTTTACAGCATCCCAGACGGAAATGGAATAGCTTTTAAAGAATTCAAATTTTTCAAAGTCAAAAGAGGGCAAAAAAGGGGAAATCTTTTAAAATATAAGAAGGCCATTATTCGGAAAGAATTCTGCATTTGTTCCTAGATAAAGCCTATAGGTGCTAATTTAATATTCTGTAAAAAGATTCCACTGCAAACTGCAGATATTAAAGTTGTTCATCATCCGTAGCTTATATTTGCCATTGCAATTTTCCCAATATCAAATACACAAAACTTTGAACAGCCTTAATGAAACTATTTTATGGTCTAAATAATTTTTTTTCAAACCTAAAAGAAAATGTATGGTTTGTTGAGTGGAAAAAATTTGTTAAATATCGGATGCCCTAGTGCATATGTCTGTAAGTGCTACCAAGTACAGAGGGTATGCTGTCAATAAATTTCCATAAAAAACCTAATCAACAAACCAACCCTATTGATCCGAAATTGATCCAGATAGATTTCAGAATCACAGCGTTGTTGCTGCATCTGAGTGTTAAATTTTTATTGGTATCTGGGTCAGGTTTAATTGGAACGCCACTAATATCTATACAACAAATATTATTCACCCAGTTATTTTTTATCGCATAAAATTTCCACAACTCAGACATTAGAGTATGCAATTTAACACTTTAACTGCTGTGTAAGCACTTTTTGGCGACAAATATTTGCACAAACTGAATGCCAAATTGACGCCAGAAGAGGATTCAAGTGTCATCGAAATAAGTGCTCATGCAAAGTTATCTACGAATGTTATATAAACATATATGTATAATAATAATGAACTATAAATTATATAGTTACCGATTTAATGCTTATTATGCATTTGTGAAATTTAGCACTTCAAATGTGCAGCTGTGAAAAGAGCAGAAATTGTGACAAATCTTTATGGGAAAATTTGAAATTGCTGCAATTCTATGAAAATAATTGTAATTGCAAATTATTTTCGCGGAAGTACTAGAAAATGTGAAAGTGATAGAGTAATATTAATGATATTTTGATATATTTGTTTTTTTCATGTGGGACCAACTCTGTACCCTAGTATGGATTATTATATCAAAAAAATTTATTTCCTCAGATTTAGATTTAAGTATGTCTCATAAGGGTGGGCACCTAAGGCGTATGGCTGAGCGGGATACATTTCAATGCAGCCTTCTAGAAACCTTACGGCCGCGAGAACTAATGGCGATCATACCATAAATCACTCTAATGTGCCAGAGTGAAGCGTATGTAGTAGCCGTGACCAAAGTGGTAGAAGCTGCTACCTAGGTTGTACTCATAAAATTTGTCGAGATTAAAAGATCTTGCCTTCTTTTAATCTCGACAATACATAGCCGGACAAGTAGAAAATATGTGAAACCAAGCGCAGGGCTAACAAAGTTAATTTTATAACTTAAAAGAGAAAATTGAATTCTTATGATGGCTAGGTATTGCCTTCTGGTGTTAAATACCTTTAAATAAGGCCTCTTCAGGCAGGCAAAGCGGCGTTAGCAAGTGCGGATTTCGGGAGAATCGTTTGAGCACGTTCTGTGCTTCTTTTTTGCGCTCGCTAGGCTAAGACTCCAATTATTAGAACAGTAATCAGATCTAGAAGCAGCATGTAGGATGGGTCAAGAATTATTCTAGACTTTGACAAGAGGATGCAATCATCTTATAACATAGGTCCTAATACAATTTAGTCTGCCAGCCATGCTACTTTAGCTTAGCTCAACCAACCACAGCAAAGGGCGAGACAGTGACGTCGTTTTTTGCCATTTTTAACACTAGACCCGTGAATCCACCTTACCAATTGGAATCACTCAGAATCTTAACAAAATATGGAGGACGAAGGATGAAGAATAGATTTACAAGCTAGGGAATATGAAAGCGCTACAAGCAATGAGTTGGACTCGAGAGTTAAAGTATCGATCGTCTATGAGTTACGTGAGAAAATGACAGGCAAGTCCGTGCAGCAGATAAAAGAAGGAAGCCGTTTCACGGTACAACCCAGCACTAAAAATTGTGCAGTGTTTGAGCGTGTAGGTAAGTCGAGGCTGTAGTCCTTTTGGACAAGTGTCTACCGAAATGTGGAGATTTGTAGAGAGAGGTATTCTTAGCTTCGTCATCGCCATGTTGCGGTACTAATCGTGTAAACCGCATCAATTAAACGGAGTAGTATGTTCAGTTAATTGCATGCAATTATATCGAGAGAAAGGTGGCTATAGGGAGTTATAATATGAGTAGACGGCAATAAAATAAAAAAATATAAACAAACCCGTGAAAACGTACAGTACTTACACATTTTCAGTAAAAATAGGACTAGTTATATAGAGAGTGCGAGGAACTTGAGCTGCTTGTCACCAGGAGTAACACTTCTATTAGAAAACAACAAAAAATCGACTATATGTAGATAACAAACCGATAACCCGTTTATAACTGGCATATAAACAATCAGTAACACTCCGAAAAGAAATCGATGTTTTATTAACTAATGGAAACTTTCAATAACAAATCGTTACTCTTACATTCTGAAGTCCCTCATGCACCATACCACTTCCAAACATTACGCTTACACTTTCAATTGCCCTACGCTTATATTCTAGATTCCCAAATACCGTGAGCAAAGATGTTCTGTGCAAAATAAAATTAAACCGCGCCTGTGACCGACTTTGAAATTCACTTACCAGCTTGTTGCTGATTATCCCGTTAAGTTTTAATTAGTTGCAATTTGTTATGTCATTTACGACAACCAGTTAAATCACAGAGTATACAGCGAACATGAAATCTTCTTAAAGCAACCTAAACACACAAAGAAGGAAGCGAAGTGCTGGTATTTAGGAAGCAATGTCAATTCTAGCAGATAAATAGATATTTTGAATGAATGTAAACGAACAAACACTTATATATGTACGTACAACGTAGATGTTGGGCATTAGGGGTGGTATGCCAATTCAAAATGGTAAACCATAATATAATAATAAAACCGTTTAATAAATAAGTGCAGTGCTGGATGTCTGCAGGTGTTTTCAAGTTTTATTGACTTCTACGTCTTTTATTCACTTTCCATCAGTACTTAAAATAAGTAGTAAACTTTTGAAAAGAAATTTAAATTATATACATTCTTACCTAAGGTCATACCCCTAGTTTATATCACATAAAAGACATCAATTAAGATGATGAAGAAAAAACTTGTTAATCCAAAATTTGACATTATATGTATGTAGTAAAATCTCCTAAATACTTTCCTTTCTTCTCTTTAATGACATTTCATCAAAGAAGAGCAAATTTGTCAAAGTGGTAATAAAATAAGCGCCCCGAAAGATGAAGCTAAACACATTTTGGTCCCCAACATACACAGGCAAACTTCAGCCTATATTTGTATTTGGTTAAATTTACTTCAAAGCTACCCAACATTCTCTTAAGGTTGCTACTAATTTGGTTATTTAGACATACCCTGTAAGAATCTTAAGTTGTACAAGTTGTGAACAAGTGCGATTCCAACAATTGAGAAGTGGAACGTGTTCCATGCTGGGTTGCTTCGTCTATAATCCCGAACTAGGTTAGGTTAGGTTGAACTGGCCGGTCCATGAGGACCTCACATAGACTGAATGAGTCCGTAGTGTTACCAGAAGTTTGTTTTAACGACCAAATTGAAAATCCCTATCAAAAACCAGGACCTATGTTATAAAATAGCTCCGTCCTCTTGGCAAATACTAGAAGCTTCCTAGGACTTAAGCCACTTGGTGCTTCCAGATCTGTAGAGCTAGAGCTGTATCACTCCTAATAGATGCAGTCTTAGCCTGGCCAGCGCAGGGCATGAGCACAGAACGTGCGATCGTTTCCTCCTCCAACCCGAACTTTCTACATCTGCTATCACTGACCAAGCCTAATTTAAAGGCATGTGACGCCAGAAGGCAGTGTCCAGTCAGAATACCCGTCATGAGTCTACAGTCCTCTCTTTATAATGATAGAAGCAAGTATATTAGTCTAAGGTTGTAAGACCTGCACATAATCTTCGACACTTTTCAGCCCCGCGCTTGAACCCACGCCTTTCCCGAATGGTCCATTATGCGCTCCTCTCGTCATCGCTTAACTGTTCTACTCTAAATAAGTATATTGATATTGACCAGTGATATTAACTCTATGGGTTAGCCGAGAGATGTTATCATTTTTTTAAAGTTTGACACCCCCTCCCCGGCCCCCTTTCTACAAAATAAAATAAATAAATAAATGTAAGGCGCGATAACCTCCGAAGAGATTTTAGGCCGTGACCATTTCGTGGCTATCTGCGGTAAATTTCCAGATTATTTTCGAAACTATTTCGGGATTATTTCGATTCGTGTTGTATCTGTTTCGTGGTCATTTCGAGGCTACTTAAGAAAAGGAAACATTTCAGGAATGTTTACAAAATAACTTCAGAATTGCTTTAGGAATATATTTGATTTTTTACCATATTATTTTAGATTGTTTTTGGAACTATTTGCAGACCATTTCAGGAATATTTTGGAAACAATTCGTAAAAAATTGCTCCCAGGAATTTCTTCGTCTCTATGGCAAATTTCATCTAACTTTTTTAGACACTTTGGTGCAATTGAGTGCCAAAATCAAACATCGATACATTCCCGCTTGCAAGCATACTACCTTTAACATAAATAATATATAGTTCATGCTTCATATAGATTTAGGTCTAAACAATTTTGGAAAAATAGTCAGTTTTCGGAATTATAACAGGATCATTTCGGGGTTATTTATTTTTGGGACCAATTCGGTATAGTTTCAGGACTTTCTTTTAGATTGTTTCGATCCATTTCATGGCTATTTCGAACTATTTAATTATCGTTTAGTGACTGTATCGATATATGTTCGCCATTGCTTTGGATAACTTCAGATACTCATTTCGGGATGATTTGAGAACTATAATAGGTTCATTTTGAAGTTACTTTCATAGGTTAATTTTCCGTTACTTTGGGAAACATATAAGAATCACTTCGGTATTATTACCAGACTATTTTGCAATATATTTTGGCGAATATTAGCACCATTAAATAATCACAACAACAAAAACAGCAAGCGGGCACACTTATATACATGTACACATTAAAGCAAATAGCCACACTTATGTATTTACAAAGCAACGAAAAATATTCCACAGACATAAGCAGCAGCTCGAAGTGAAGAGATGATCTCACATACACAAATGTATTCATCAGCAAAGAGAAGAAGTTGTTACTCACACATACACACGCACATAGCTAAATAAACAAGTATGAGATACAACTGTTCAAGAAGGTAATGTCGTGAAAAGTCAAGGTCTCGGGAGAAATATCCGAACGAGGCAACAGAGAGTAGAAAAGCAGCGCAAGCTGAAGAATAACTAATCAGTTTGTCTTAAACAAGCTACAATTGAATTACGCAAGAAAACTTATTGTGAAGTACTATTCCCAAAGTAGTCTAATAAAGACCATTTTGCAATACTGAATATTGGAGCTAGTTATTCATTTGGTAACTAGTTATTCATTTCCCTTTGGGAAGCTTAGCTGAGTTTTATGACAATGTAATGTGTTGTGAATTTCATCAAATATGCTGACTGTTACTTTTTCGATATAGCAACGTGATTTTGCTACATACTCACAAAGTGCTAACGCTTTCTTTGTCATAAAATTATTTCATTTCTTAGAAATGCTTAGTATATTTATATAAACTCACCAAAAAAAAATTACGTTATACAAACTTGTTTCATTTGATAGAAATTCTTATAAATATGCCAAGAACGAGTCTGAGATAGAAAATTGTTCGGTCTAAGGTAGCCACACACTAGCACTTCCTCACGCTTTCCAAAGCTGTCGCGACTGGGGATTTTTCTCCGACCAAGGACTGTCATTTCATTGTAACCCCATTTAATTTGTTGCGTCCCTCCCACAAATTGTCATCCTCCCAGCTGCTCCTGGCAACGGGACTTCTCCATATTCTCTTGCTCCGGGAAGGTGTCGAACCCAATCCGGGTCCGTCTCCTAACCCCTGCCCTGAGAAATGATTTTGCTGCGTCTGCCGGAAGAGAATCTTTTTAGGACGGTCATACTCTTGTCAGTGTGTCTCGTGTAAGGGATGTTTGCATCGGTCAGGTTGTTCTGGGCTAGATCCCACTAGCACTATCAGTCACAAGTTCTGGCTCAGGTACCACTTTCAAGAGGCCAGTCTGCGAGAAACACTACTAGGTATAAGCATCTCCGGAGCCACACAATGGTAGAAAATTCTTGAAGGTTTGGCTCGCAGTGATCATCACTAGCAGATACAACCGCAGATGAAATATTCCCACTTGTTTCTCTGGCAAGTTTCAATGGCCATACTCCCATCTTGTTTCAACAACGCCCCTGATCGCGATCCATAAATCCGGTTAGTTATGATGAGGGAAGATTTTTTTTATATAGAAGAAAAGGTGAAACAACCTTCGGGAACAAATTTTAAAAAATCAAAGCGAATTTTGAGAGACCTATAACTTGTATTTCAGTAGAATAAAAGTGATGGAGCTTCAAAATTGAGAGAAGTTTTTCATAAATTATCGAAAATAAAAAAGAAAAGTTTACGTGGCGGAATTTGATCAAAATTCCAACTGCTATTTTTCTGTTCGTTACTGTAAAAACGTCCCTATAAATAAGCCTTAGCCTGTCTGTAAGATTAGATATCGTAGTTTAAGCAGAAAATAATTGCAGCTTGCCTCCACCGACAGAGCTTGGGCTTATGTTGATTTATGATTTATGCAAATTAACATCCATAAACAGAAGTTTATTATTAAAATGCAATTATTTGCAAATATTTTACAAATTTATTGATCAAGTGCAAGAAAATACAAATAGTTTTATGAACTTGTTAAACATGCATATAAAAGAGATAATAAAAAATTATAACAAAATTTACACCGTGGGCGCTGAAAACTAGAAAACAAAAACAAAAACAAGTAAAACAACGACAAAAAATGCGCTAACCATAATTATAAACGGTACACGTCAATCAATCAGAGGGTGGCTGGCAAATAACGGTGGCACCGGTTCCAGCGCGTAGAACGTTTTTCAATAAGAAACAAATCAACATCAAAATATTTTCGCAGACATTTGAATATATTTCAACCGGTTGTTTACATATTCATTGCCAAACAAAATTTAAATCCCACACGTGTTGCAACATACCACCTGCAGCAAGTTGGTCTACAGGTTGTTTCAAGCCAACATGTTTCGGTTCCGCGTAAAGTTGTGGAGTGTGAGTTTGAAATGGGTGCTCGTTGTAATTGCTTTGTAGAGTTTTGCGAGTATTTTGTGGAGCAGTTAGGTGGCTTTATTCACACATGCGCAGAAATATACTGAGCACAGAAATTCTGTTGGCTTTGTAGTGCAGACCGGTCAAAACAGAGAGTCACTAATTGCATGAATGGAGTGTTATGGAACACATTACGAATTGAGCAAAACAAAATTTAAAAAAAATTGGAATATTTTTAAGTACATGTTTGATGAAACATGCGTGGGAGTCGGTCCCGATGGAGGCCCCAATTTTTAGACACATGGGGGAGGTACAGGTGTGCCATTCCAGATGAGGTTTTTGATATGCTTTGTCAATGTCTTAAACCCAAGGCGTATGTGATAGTTCGCACAATTCCATTCTGAAAAAGGTGCTGGCCTCTAAATGAGTGCTGGGTGGGAGCACATTCTTTAAACACGATACTTTTTGGCCTTCAATTACCCACCTTCTTTACCAAATGAACCTAAATATTAGCGCAATATCCACTTTCTTTAGCTCTGTTAAGGTGTCGAAAAGTATCGAAATCGGTCAAAAAATTTCTTTAAAAGAAGCAAAAAAAAACAACGAAAATAGGAATTTTTAATGCTTTGAATTCAAATATGACATACATCGTCGTACACACATGTGCTGATTTACAAAAATACTCCATAAAATAATAAGAGACCTTGCGAATTGCCCAAGTGTTTTCTGATGGCACTCGATATTATTCTCACTTAGGATATATTTAGTTGAATAAGTAAGCTCATTTCTATCCTATCCAAATATGGCGATAAGGACCTTGGAGTCTCATAAACATTCCGCTTGGTCCACAGATCCCATTCGTTTTCCTATTAGACATTCCTCGATTTACCATGGGTGATAACCCAGTGATGGCCATACAAAACTCTCCGCATCGTATATATCTATTTAATTTATCTGATTACCAAATTTATTTTTCGAAATACTTTCGAAATACCGGAACACAGAAAGAGTATACTTTGAAGTGTTCTATGGACGCAGGCGAGGCATTTCCAGTGTGCTGAAAACATGTACATATGCCGTGACTGGCTAAGGGAATCGATTTCGCTTCGCGAGCTTCAGAATAGAAGAGAGCAAGTAACATGGACGATCTTTTAGTTCTGTTCCCCAGATGTCTGCCCAGCTGATTATATTTCTAACAAAGGTGAAGTGGAATTGTCACTGCCACATTATAAACGAGCATCATGATCATCCATGGCCTGTCAGAACAAAACTTATTGGTGCTGTCGCTTTGCTATAACAAATCTACATATTCTCTCTATTTGTTCTACATGGTGATGCAAGAAGTGGTTGAAATTATTAGTAAGCCTTTCGAGAAAATTTTAAATTTTGAAATCATAAACAATATAGCCAAAAGCAGGGACACAAGTTCAGCAGCAAATTGTGAAGTGAATTGGAAACTAGTGCTTTCCAACTACCTGAACTGTCGGTTTCATTAAAAAACTTTGCTTATTCACCAGACACTCGTGGCACGTGCGTTCTAACCGATCTGACATCATAAAAGTGAGAGTGCGGATTGGAAACCCTTTTTCAACCGCCAGTGAGGGATATTATGAACGCATTGAAATACTACAAATCGGACATTGAGACTAATTCCGAAACTACCATTAAATGGGACACTTCACGGTAATATCGGAGAGATCCATACACAGACATCAGGCTGATCCAGGGCCTTGGTGACGATGTGGTATTTCTTCGCAACATATCTGGGTATGGTGGGGGTATCATCCGTAAATTAAGGCTATCCTACCATGGCAGCGCTTTCCAAACCGAGATCGCCGATATAAAGATTTGAAAGGAAAATAAAATAGAACCTTTGTACGGTCAGATAGCAGAAAATATGGGGCGTGACATTTCGCAACAACAACCTGAAATCACTTAGTGAAATTACAAAGAATTTGTATTAATAACTGATAAAGCAATTGCACATTCCCAAATTGAGGCGCGCGCATTGGAGGAGGCTTCAGGCCATCCAGACTAAGATATTTTTTCAAGAATGCGATGTATAAGATTATATCCAAAGCTTCAAGTGATAGGGAGTATTGTATATATTCAGCTATTATGTGGTCAAGGACCGTCAGAGATCATATAGCTGCCAGGGTATCACTTTATTGCCTACAACATTTGCTGGTGCCCGAGCAGGTACATGCGAAATATTTATGGCAGCTAAGTGGAATTTGAAATACCTTTGGTCACTTTAAATTCTTTTTGGCATATGACACCTACGGTTTAGCTATGCAATCACTTTGGTGACCCCCTCATGCCTGCTGAATTGTTATGCTAACTACATACTTGCCATCTCGCTATTAATTGGGTGTTAACAAGGCACTGCCCGATGGCAGTCTATGCGATGCGGCTGAATAAGATCGTTATGTGAAAGATGACGAGGAGAAGGATTGTATGAGATAACACAGATGCTGCGTTTTTTCAAGGCCAATGCGTAAATACCTCAGTCTTGAAATACTTGATTCTCCGGTGAATATTTACAAAATCATGGTCTGCATTTTCCGAAACCATATCCCGCTGGGACAGCTTCCATACAACCTAGCCTAACCAAACTTGTGAAAGTGTTAGGCTTGAGAGCTGTCAAAGAAATCTTAGAAAATTGACAGGATTTATAAAAATTGCCATAGGTCACACATACATACATACGTGCCGGCAACATTTTCATAAAATCAACAAACTGCACATTAAAAAGGAAACACGAAATCTATACAATTGCAGTAATCAATGATAATAGCATATCCAAGTATATAAAATCTAGAATATCAAATGCAGGCACATGAACGATTTCATATGGAAAAGCGAGAGGAAATCGAAAGAGACAAACACATGCAACATACAACACAAATCAATGAAATTTTAGATATTATTGCACCCAGCTGCGCCCAATTGCTTCCACCTACTCCACCTCTTCAAACAACAAAGGCAAAGGCAAAGCATAGTGCACCTAAATACATACATATTTACTACAGCGCCCAGTGTCTAGAACCAGCTGTATACAATTGCTTTACTGCCAGCGGTCATTTGAGCATAATTTGAGGCTGCGCACACGCCAAGCTTCAACCAAATCTAAGCACTACCAGATAGATATGGGTTTATTGTATGTGTGTGTGTATGTTTATTCATGGTTTGACTGCAAAATTCCTAACATTAACGAAAATTTATCTACTCTAATTTAACTAAATTCCAGTCATAGAAATATATCACAGTGAATGTATGGATGTACCGATGTACATGAGACCATGAGATTCGACATGGTGGCAAACAAAAAAAATTCAACAACGGTACAACGGTGGAATCATACCAGACACTAGAATAATGCAGCAGACGTGCAACTGACCATGTCATATATATAAAAGCTTAAGAGTGCAAGCGTTTTTTTGCGCATGCGCACCCACTGCCGCTACATAATTTGATCTGACATGCCTGCCTGCCCGTGAATGCCATTTTCTAGGTTATTATAGTGATTGTTTTATTTACAGGATACTTTTTATTCTTTTTTTTATTCTATATCTATGCGCGCTACAAATCAATTCGACGTCACCTTAATCGTCTCACACCAGACTTTTTCTAAGCCTTTCACTAATATTCGCCGCCGTTGTGGTCAATAAGTGTTTGCACTGTTAAGATTTGCCTTATCCGCTTGATTCAACCTTTTTTTTCAGAACTTAAACATAATTTTCTTTGAAGCCAAAATTGCAGGGACCGTTTGTTGTGCTATTGCACATTACAGTTCTATATTTTAATGTTTGTGAGTGCCTTATTGGGCATATTATAAGCAATAAAATCAGTATTTATAATATTTAGATTCCAAAAAAGTTGTATTACTAGGGCAAGAGAAAATGTCATATAAATCACTCTTTGTAGCGGATTGACTGATAACCTGATCTCGAGATTGCAGCTCTCCTCGGAACTATCCAGCTTCAGGTCGCCGCCTAATACAGTTTATTATCGGGGCTGTCTCAGTAGAAGGACAACCCAGAAGAAATAGCAACTGAGCATTTTACAGAGATGTGGTCTGTGTGAATCTCCTCAACTTATTTCCAAAAACAGAGGGACAAGTTGCATGGGGTTGGAAGATAGCGTGAACAGTTTAAATCAACTAGTTACTGATGCCTTTAGCTGTCGCTGCTTTGAATCAAAGGGCCCAAGTAAGAGGTCAAGGGAAATTTTGGTGTTGAGAAATAATATGCGTGAGCTATTCAAAAAGGCCAGATGGACTTGAAACTGGAATGAGTACAGGGCATGTTTGACGACACACAACAAAGCCGAAGTGTTTTAATACCCAAGGCAGGAAAAAGGGACTACTCCCTAGCGAAATTTTTCAGGCCTATATGTCTAACCCTCATTTCTTTGCAAGCAGTGGCGAAAATCACGACAAACCACTAAATAAGATTGAACATGCTTCAGCGAATACCATTACATTACGATTAGCACGACTACAGGACGGGTAGGTCGACAGACACCGCCTTATATCGGCTGACCACCAAAATCCAGGGTGCGCTTGAATGCGAAAAGTAGTGTTTTGCACCTTTTTCGACATAGAAGGCGTTTTCGACAACACAATCACAGCAGTGTCTGTCGTGCGCTTACAAGAAGGGAAGTTCAGCGACCTGTATGAATGTGATTAAATCCTGTACTGCGTACGAGGAGAGCTGAAACTTCAATTGGAGACAGCATGGTGCGAATAAGTGCTACTTTGAGGGTTTAAACCCCCCTTGCCTCAGGATCATTTGATTTGTTAGGTCGTTACAATTCAAATATTTGATGTTTTTATGTCTATGTTAATAAATTTCTTTATAATTCTGCTACGTATTTACTTTGTTGGTGATATTATATTTTTAATATGCAAGCATATATTTTAATCATATTCTGTTTCATAATAATTCTGCAATTTATTAAATATACAAATGTACATGTAATACTGTTTTCACACAGAAACTTAATGATCTCATTTCACCTGCTAATGAAATCGTAAATTTTTTGCTTTCACACAGAAGTAACTGCGCGATTAGTATGAAGGATGAGACAGACAATCATGGCGGAACGATACAAGGTGGGAGCATTGTGACATACCTACAAACAAAAAAAATTCCATGTACTTGTAAATTCGATGGACAAATGTCAAAATCGTACTGCGCCGGTAGTTGATGTATCAAATAAAATAAAAAAGGTTATAATCAGCTGTTCGATGCGGCCACCTTGTATCGTTCCGCCATGCAGACAATGACATTTGCTTTGAAAACTAAGAAACGGAAACGGAAGCGGAACGCTGTGCTTTTGACTTCATTAGGCATTCGATTAGCTACTAATGAAATAATAATAGATTCGAATTTTGTAGGGAAGATTGAGCTCCATAAGCCTCTTAATGTAGAAAATTGCCTTTATTATTCAATAAGCCGCCTGTGTGAAATTAGTATTAAATTTTACTATTACTTCATAAAGAAGTTTCCTTGTAAATTGGCCTAACGACCATCTACATACATATCAGAGAACAGCAAAAATCGAACACAGCAACCATTACATTCGGCAACATGATCGTGTTCAATGATCCAACTTGCTTAAACGAACATAATCGACATTGATTTAAAATCAACCAACTTATTGCATGCGTGAATATAATCAATTCAGGCGTTTGCTCGTTTGCCTCAGCCGCGATTACATTCAACGGAATGAAAAGGCCAATATGAAAACTGCATGCGCCTGAATATTTGCATGATTCTTGTGACCTTACGCCTTACGTCACGGCGACAAGCTACATATAAACATACATATAAACATTGCTTACGGTTCCGTTTGTTTGCCGAACTAAACGATACTAATTCTCGTGCTTTGATTTTATTCTCCACATGTAAATAATGTTAACTTTACAGCATTTTTTCGAAGTACACATTTCCTACTTTGAAATATAATGCAAATTTGACATTATTTTCCATGTGGAGAACACATTATTATAATGTAATACCTACAATTTTTTTTCATATCAAAAACACATTTCAAAAAAGGAAAATTCAAATTATTTGATAAATGAAAAAATAATGTGTTTTTCACATTTTAAAATGTAAAAAGCACATTAGTGTTAGATATGACTTTTTTAAATACAATTTTTTTCTACTCGATCAGTTTCTTTCATTTGAATTTTATTTACGTATACGTTAGATCTCATGCATAGGCTCAAAAAGCATGAATTCTACTTATTCCTGAAGGAGGTACTTAGGTTTTTTTTATCAATTTATCTATGATTAATATTACAGGAATGCGATTCTGTGGCTTTTCCTAATGTTCACATGTTTTTGAAAATCTTGTGTACGCTTCCAGTAACAACGGCAACGAACGAGAGATCTTTTTCAACCCTTAGGCTGATTAAAAACTATTTGAGAAACACGATGAGTGAAAATCGATTGAATGGCTGTGCATCACTAAGCATCCTCCGTGATCAAATTGTTACCGTTGATGAAGTTTAAATGAAATGGCAAAGAAAAGCCGACGCATGCGCTTGAGTTTTTAATCTAACTTTTTCATATCATATTCTAAATACACGTACCTTAATGCTAAAGCTAAAGAGAAAAAAATTTTTATAAATTAAATTTTTCTTCGAGTTATGTCTCCCGAAACATTGAAAATTGCTTAGACAAAAAGGGGCGGTGCCACGCCCATTTTTTCAAATTTAAGTGTTTTCCAATTCAGGAAGTAAAATTCTATTGATACAAAGCTCTTTTTCGCTAAGATATAGCCTATTATTTTCGTCTATGACCTTTTAAAAATCTTTTATATAAAAGTGGGCGTGGTCCTGAACCAAGTTCGTTAATTTTTCTTCAAAGTATTCCTTATAGTACAGGCAACCTCTCTGCCGAATTTTGTTACGATAGGTTTAACGATTTTTGATTTATGATTAATAATATTTGTAAAATTGATTTTATCACAAGTGGTCGGTGCCACGCCCTTTTAAAAATTTTTTTTTTATTTTTATCAGTCCACGCATCAAATTTCAGCATTCAAGATGCATTATTTATTAAATAATCAGGTTTTTTGTGTTTTCCAAAATGTTATATGTATGTATAAAAATTGGGCGTGGTTATATTCCGAT
This sequence comes from Eurosta solidaginis, assembly GCF_040869045.1. NCBI lineage: Eukaryota > Metazoa > Arthropoda > Insecta > Diptera > Tephritidae > Eurosta > Eurosta solidaginis. The sequence goes on along the minus strand of NC_090319.1, from coordinate 363,669,408 downwards.
TTCGCTCTTTTTCAATACCAATCTAATCTGTGTACAGATAAGCTCGTGCACCAAATTTGGTAAAGATATCTCAATATTTACTCAAGTTATCGTGTTAGCGGACAGACGGACGGACGGACAGACGGACATGGCTCAATCAAAATTTTTTTTTTCGATACTGATGATTTTGATATATGGAAGTCTATATCTATCTTGATTCCTGTATACCTGTACAACCAACCGTTATCCAATCAAAGTTAATAAACTCTGTGTGCAAAGCACGCTGAGTATAATAAAAGTAATGAAATATAAAGCGAAGGAGTTTAAATTACATCCTCTTCATAGGTTTTGCATATATTTCTTTTCCCGTCACCGTACTTGAGTATGTATGTATGTGTTTTTACAGAGCACTGGGCTTTAGAGAATAAGAAAGCCCTTTCCTTTGATTTCATCAGTTGCATTAAGAATATTTTATTAAAACATAAGTGAAATTATTAAGACACTTTCCACCAATTGCAGAAATAAACAGATGAAATTGTAATGCAGCAGTTTCAGTTAAATTGTTTCCATTGCATTGTCTCCATACAGTGGTGATCATATAATTAGAAACTAAAGTGAAGAATACTGAAATATAACAAATAAATGGCGCATACAAACTTATAAGTTCAAGATTCGCATAGCAAAAGCTTTAGTTATTGGAGCTAAACAACAATAACAAAATTAAGCTACAACTACACGTTTACAACAATTTGATCTTCCGCAATGGACGCAAGCCATTCTATTGTTGTACCGTTTGCTTTGAGCGTGCACCATTGCGGGTGACATTTTCTTGAAAAAAGAAAACGCAATTAGTCTATAGAAATCCATTTGTTTGTTGCTCGGATTCAAACAAAATCAAAGTTATGTTATTGTCAGACATAGAAAATTATTAGAACCATTGAGTGAGCATCCAAATTTTGCAAATGGATCTCGGAAATTAAAAGCTTTTTGTTTTAGAACATGGAAATTTTTTTTTTTGGTTTTGAGCATCAAATACTCGTGAAGGCGTACATCTAGAACACTTTGATAACAAACTTATAACACGTGAGTAACAAATTGATAACATTACAAACCGATAACTCATGCATAGCCAATCGATAACACATTAATCGTTAAAAAATCGATAACACAATAATCGAAAACAAATCAATAACAACTCAATGTTTTGTCGAGAACAAATCGATAAATTTTCGATAACACATCGACAACTTTTCCATACAGGATTAATAATAACAAATCTTGGAACAAATCCAGTACTCACCCATATCTCGTCACGGAAGACAAATCAATAATGTTACAAACCGATAACTCGCAGATAACGAATTGGAAAAAAACTATGTTCTTTCAATAAAGAATCTATCGATTTTCGATAAGAGGTTGATAAGTTTTCGTTAACAATCCTAAAGCTTTTAGATAATTTCTCAATAAAAGCTGATAGATGGCCGATAAAAAATTAAGAACAAGTTCAGTACTCGCTTATATATCTCAAAGGATAACAAAGCGATAATATACCGTTAACTCGCAAATAATAAAAATGTCAATCGATAAGGAATTAAAAAGTGTTTGATAACAAATAAAAAGTTTTGGATACATTCTCGATAAAAACTGATAGATCACCAATTAGAAATTTAAAACAATTTCAGTCAGTACTCGTCTATATTTCGTAAAGGATAACAAAGCGATAATATTACTAACCAATAAATAAATCGATAACTAATCTATAAGGAATTTTTAAATTTTCGATAGCAAATTTATAACTTTTGGACAATTATTCGATAACAAACCCATATTATTATTTTTTTTTCTCTAAATAAAAAGTTATTTTTTATGTTGGAATGAAGATACGTAGCTATGGCAGTTATCTGAAAAATATTTCTATCTTCTATTCCGAGATACAATTATAATTTTCAATTACAGAAAAAGAAAAAAAACAATAGTTATCATAAAAATTATTGTTATAGGCCTTGAGCTCAAATCGGTAGCTCGTCTAAGCTTCGTTAAGGATAACAAATCTGTAATATTATGAACCTACATCGTCGGTACCTATCCGAAAACAAAGACGGTAACAAATCTGAGCTTTTTCAATTACAAATCGATAGCTTTTAGATAATTTTACTATAATGAAATGATAACTGATTGGTTCCGGTTTCTTCACTTTTCTTTTGGTTTTGGTTTCCCTTCTTTCGTTTCCTTAAATTTCCTTTCCTTTCCTCCCTCCAATCTCACAAATTACACCTACACGCGCAAACATTACGTTTACCGTGAGCAAAGATGTTTACATGTAAAAAAGCAAATTTATTTCCGTAGCTGGAAAATTGCAAAGTAATTTAGGAAATGGCAAATTTTTTATATGACCACTACTGTAATTATATATGCATGCCAAAATTTTTGGATATTCAATTGCAAGCTTTTGTATAAAGCAACTTAATTGCTGATTTTCAAGTGCAACGACATGCAATGCCCACATCGCGTAAGTAGCAAATGTAATAAAAGCAAACACAATGATAATCAGTTGCATCAGTTGGAAGTAAATTATGAACTTGCGACAACCGTCATGCCACATGCCACACGCCATATGCAATTTATGAAGCAACCAGACATGTTGTTACCTCTTTTTTCTTTTATTTTATTTTTTTCCTCTTTTGTCTTTTTTATTTGACGGCAGTCAAAAGATGCAACACAATAAAGTCCACGCCATAATGTATTTGTCGTTGCTCATCACAAATTTAACGCTACCAAAAACACTGTAAACTGCATAATTTTTATTGAAATATCACTTTAACTCATTTTCCGAACGATGCGTGGCCGAATGTGCGATGGCAATAATGTTGGTTGTTATCTTGATAATTTGCAGACTTTACATCTCCCACATTAACAAATGGCAGAAGCAGAAGGATTGTTGTGTTGTTACGAAGACATTTGTAAAGCACACGAAATGTGTAATGTGGTAACCAGAGTGTGCAAAGAAACATAGCCAAACGTGTCCTTCGGAATTGTTACGCACGTTCAATAGAGACGAAACGAAATACTTTTTAAATGATCAGCGGCTTGTTTTGGTTATGCACGTGATGGTGATAGCAGTTATGTATGTGTGCATAAAATCGTGCACATCATTACTATACCATGAGAAATGAATAAATCGTCGGTCGCATGGAAGTAACGCACGTCAAAAAAGACCCATCGAAAGCTTTAGCGATGCACTGAGAAGTGTTAGTTGTTTCAAGCGAACAACTGAAACCTGTTCGTAAGCGTTAGCTTGAAGGCCTCTGCTATGCCAGATACCTTGACGCGTTGTGAGGACTTACGCCACTCTCACGAGGCACCGAACAATCATAGGGAGCGGCTTCAACTTCCTTCACCTGCATGCTCTAGATTTCGTGAGAGCGGTAGTCAAGAACTATTTTTTTTTTCCTTAATGGCTATAAGTGTACGGCTGTTTTTCCCGTATATGGGACTGCGCGTCTTGATCGCCAGATCCGTCTGTCTGATAGATATGGCCTGAACGGCTCGTATGCGACTGTTTCCCATGTTAGGGGCGGCAGACAAAGACATCTGTTAGTGGCGGTCGAATCCGAGTTTTTTTCAAGGAGTTGTAGACTGAAAAGAAACTCCAAAGAGTGGTGGCGATTTACGGAGTAGAGGGTCGGATTATCAGTATCGCCGCTAGATATTGGGCGAGAAAGTCATCTGGCGTTAAGATCCAGTTCTATGTATGCTACAGGGAATCTGATAACTTTTTATTTGTACGAGCAAGGGAGAAAAAAGCCCTAAGGGGCTACAGAAACTCTTCCTACTATTTCCGATATATGTGACAAGACAATGCTTTTATGAGAAAGCAGCGGAAAAAAGTTTTAAGGCAACCTACGCGGCTAAAGCTGATGGCCGAAAAGTAGCTGCTAAACGGTTAGAGCAAAGAAGCAAATGCAGAATTTACGTCCCGGTCGACACGGGCATAGAGATGAATGATATTTTCGACTCCCCCTCAGGCCTACAAGTCGACGATGGGAAGGTAGCGCCGGAAAAATTGCTAGTGTTATAGGGAAGAGGGCCGAGGCTAGGAAAAGTCTATTGATTTCTTAACGAAAGCAATCCGTGGCCTAGGCGCTCTGTGGCCATTATCTCATTTGGAGGAAGTCTCTTGCCCCTGATTACCGCTTAGTCCAATGGTTTCCGTGTGGATGCCGCCTCTTGTAATGGCAGCTGACTGATACTGAAGCTAATTTTTGAAGCATACTAAAGAGCTTAAGGCAAATAAGTGGCAGGTAGTTTCGATGACCGCCTCTAGGACACCAGCGTTGGTACCGGCCCGTTGATTGCAATTGGTCAAACAACGCTGCAAGTTATTAAAAAGACTGAGCTCTCTTGGAGTATTTATAACTGGTGGCAGGTGTATATTACACCAAGATCGGCGATTATAAAATAATATATTCGTTTATAGCTTATTCCAAAGTTGTCGTGGATCTACTTAAGCGATTTTCACTTAAAATCACAGATATTCCGGTATGGCCTGGAAGGTTCAATTGGAATCGTTGCCGATGTGGTCGGGTTTGTACCTTAATGGTGCTAGTTACTGGAACGTGCCAGATCTATATACGGCCAGGAACCATCAACATGGGTAACACTCCCCAATATCTTTGGGGAGTATCTTTATCGCTACAACAACAACAACAGTCTTGTTTCTGTTGTATTGTGTTCCAGCAATATTCCAAACGTTTTGCTTCTATGCGCACTCTGCGGCGGTAGCTTTCCCCAAAACGCGTTCGCTGCAGCGAAAGTTCGCTGTCAATTTCTTTTATTGTTGCATGTATATTTCGCACAATTTTTCACATTTTCCTTACAAGTGCTTGTTGTTTTTGTCTTTCCTTCTTTATACGCCCTTTTAATGAGATTTTGCGGGTTTTACGAATGTAATTGAACCTGCAATTCAATTTTTTGCAATTGCAATATTACGTTTTGGCATATTGTAAATGTGTGTGTATCTATGTATTGGTAATCTAGCCCTTAAACTTAAGTCACAGAAATAAAATAATGCAATAAAAGTGGTAAAGAAATTTCAACCAACTAACTTTGTGTGTTAGAAATATTCGAAATAGCATTAGTGGAGGATTGTAATTTTCAATAACATACATACATATTTATTGAATATACACTTAGGGTGAACCATAAATACCCCTCTTCTTCGTTTAATAGACCATATTAGCAATTGTGCAGTTAAATCTATTGAAAGTTTTAAGAGTAGTTACATTAAGCTGACTTATGAGGGGATTTAAGTACGATCAATACATTTTTGCATCATTTTATATTATTCACTTTGTTGTTAGTATTCGGCACAAAATAAAGTAAAATTTGTTTAGGGAAGCAGTTACCGACTGACAAGAAGCCAAATAAACATGAAAACAAGTTTGGCTGCTCATAGTGAATAATACTTATTTCCAGAAGCTTTTTTCCATAACTTGATGAATTCTAAAATATCTCGATTTATTTTTATCGGTTCATTTTACTCAATTGCCAAATTATCTACGCACAAATACTGTTTTCTTATAATTTACGTTTCTCACTACCAAAAATAGTAGTAACAAGTAAGGCTTTCTCAGTTTGGGTGTAACCGAACGTTATATACTCAGTGGGAATTTTAGTTGTACAGTTCATTTAAAATTTTTTCGTATTTTGTTACAATTGATTTATTTTTGAGACTCTAGAAATGTTGTGTAATGCTTGATCGAAATAGGGGAGTGGCACCGCCCATTACAAAAAAATTACTACCAATTTCCTCTAACAATTTTTTCCCCTAAGATATGGCTTATTTTTCTAGTGTACTACCCCTTCAAACATCCTTTATGTATAAAAGTGGGCGTGGTCCTTAACCGATCCTGTCCATTTTTACCAGAAATACTTCCTACTATAAGGAAAATATGTGCAACCAGTCTTATTACGATACTGTAACGAATTTAGTGCAATTCCGCTTATTTGCAACCTTCTGCTAACATTCGTATCGCTAAACTGTTGAATAAATAACTCTAATATTCAATAATACAAAATGGCCTTTATTAAGGTACTTCACAATAACACTTCTACTTCTCGACAGATAGCGTGCTTAGATCAAACTGATTATTACTCACTCAGCTTTAACTTCTTTTATACTCTATGAAGTCTCGTTTGCATATTTCTAGGCGTTTCTATTTCTAGAATTTACTACTCGTTTACCAGCTATAAATTTCTCAGCTATAACTACAGATGCACGATTGTTATAGCTTCCCTCATAGCCATATGCGCGTGTATATGTGAGTGATACTTTCACAGATGATTGCCTACCTTTGGGAGTATCTTAGATATATGTTATAAATCCACTTGGGAAATGGAACACCATTGATAAAAAGCTCTTTTTTGCCAAAATATAGCTTATTTTATTCGCCCACGACCCTTTTAAAAATCTTTTGTATAAAAGTGGGCGTGGGTCTTAAACGATTTCGTTAGTTTTTCTTCGTATCATTCTTGAGAGTAAAGGCAACCTCTCTGTCGAATTTCGTTATGATAGGTTTAACGGTTTTTGATTTATGATTAATAATATTTGTAAAATTGATTTTATCTCAAGTGGGCGGTGCTACGCCCATTTTCAACAAGTTTTTCAAATTCATTATCGGTCCAATCATCAAATTTTATCACTCTTGGTGTATTATTAGATTAATAATTGTTTTTATTGCATGTTTTTAATGTTATATATGCAAAAAGTGGGCGTGGTTATCCTCCGATTTCGTTCATTTTCAATATCCATCTATTCTGGGTCCAGATAAGCCCGTAGACCGAATTTGGTGAAGATATTTCAATATTTGCTCAAGTTGTCGTGTTAACGGGCGAACGGACAGACGGACGGACGGGGCTAAATCAAATTTTTTTCGATACTGCTGATTTTAATATATGGAAATATATATCCATCTCGACTCCTTTAATTTATACTCGAGATAAGACATTCCTGTCGTAAAAATTACTTTAATTCAGGGTAAACAAGCCAGATTGTTCGAAATCGACAACTGTTATGATTAAAATTTGGTAAGTCGAAATATCGGTGCTCATGTGTATTAACACGCCTACGTCATTTTGCCGTTCTTAACCCTAATTTTCACCTTTTGTGTCATGTTATGCTTATCTGAACTTTTTGGCCGCGTTCGGAAACCAATAACCATTCCTTAAAACCACTTTTCAGCGTTTTATTCAATTATTTCACAGTTTAGCGTATGGTGTACGTCGTATAGATCGTCCGGATTTAATCCATTAAGCCCTCTGAATAACCGTATCCATTTTTCTCCTTATTCACATGTTCCTTTTATCAGGCCAAATGGTAATATTTTAGACTTTTGTTAGGGGAGCAAATATCAGGGTTTTCTGATCACGGAACGGCCGTGTCAGAACTCAAGATGAAAATGAAGAGTTATATTCGACACTTCCTTGCGTGCAACTTTTCATCGTGGAGTTCGAATTCTGAAACCGCCGAAAGAGCGGAGCCCGATGCAAAACTACTTTGGAAATTCCATTTTGCAAGAACTAGTTCGACGCTTGCCTTTACGACGAAGAGAATGAAGAGTGTTGGAAAATTTCTCATACGATTGGAAGGCAATGTAGGTAACTCTGCGCGGCATTGAGCTAATTCGCTGATAGAGAGGCTGGCGCCATAGGTGCTGAACTTTTTTCTATCAACGCACTACTGCGCAGCGCTAGAAAATTCGCTTAGCGAAATTAAGTTAACACATTGCGTTAACATCGGGCATAGGGTGGTATGAACGTCAGAAAAAAGGCGTCAATATCCAACCTTATATGACTCTCAAACCAATAATATTTGTTGTTTGGTCATTAAATTTTTGAGAAGACGAACAACATAAGGAAATTTTATACCAGCATTTTTTTTGTGCTTTCCAAGGAATTAAAATTTAGTGCTTTCAGTGCCTCTTAAACATGAACGGAACTCTTATACCTCTCTAAATATACATACATATATACATACATGCTCTGATATGTATTTATGTGTAAACAAAGATTAAATTACAACACATTAATTTGTATTGAAAATAAATTATTAATGAGTAAAAATAAACTTAATTATTAATGAGTAAATATTTGTTTTATTGATTTAATTCACTTAAGAGTCGGTTGGTTCAAAGTATTTTGTGTCAATATGCACAATTACTTCCATGTCTGCTTGCATATCTACACAGTTTACTGTTTTCATATGTAATATGGCAATTTTTCAATATTTCTGTATTTGTTTTTATTTTTCGATAACTTTTCAGTCAAAGCCAAATGACTGTTGATGGAGTGACGTTATGGAGCAATCTCATAAAATATCACATTTCGTTTCATCAATTTTTATTGACAACATATCACATACATCCTGCAATCAAACTAACTAGTTCTGAATGGTCTGACAACTAGCCTGAGGACAACCGAAATACTCACTCGACTTTTTCTTTTGAATAAGTCACTCGATTTTTAATATAAGGTTGCCATATGATATGAAAATTATCAGTTTGGGAACGAAAAATATTAGTCATAGGAGCATATGATCTATAACGCAACGAGTCATATTTTTCGTGTAAACGAGAATTCATATTGTGTCGAATATTAGCATCACTATGCTGTTAGTAAATAATCACAACACAAAAATATTAAAGCAAGCCACACTTGTGTACATGAACACATCAATCATCATTTACACACATACATGTGGGATTAGGGTTAAAGACCAGAAGTGGTCAAACGTACTAAACCATCATAGAACCAACCCAATACAACCTTAAATGCTACAACTAATTAAATACAACCCTGCATAGTAAAACATTTTTACGAAACGCCGACTTTGAAATACACGAAGAACGGCAGTTGAACATTTGACGTTGTGCCGAGAAGTTTGCGCCGTGATCCTTAAATTCATTTTCTGTATATAACAATTAACTTTTAATAACTTTTAAATAAACTCATTTTTATATTTGTCAATAACTACAAATATTGGGGACTCAACCCGAAATCAGTGTATGTGTCGCTAAATACTTATTCCGAATCAGTGTCGTTAAACACTCATCGGCAAATAGTATCGCGAAGCGCTAATTCAAGTGTATAGTGTCTTTAAACACTCAACAGAATTACATACACACATACTCGTACTGTACAAGTAAACGTCGCTAAACGTTTAGGATCGTCAAACCAAAATTTAAGTGGTGCAAAAAGGTCAGCCGGCGTCGTAAAAAATCGTAAAAGTTGTGGTGGCAGCAAAATTTTACAAATCTCTGTCATCAAAGAAGTAGCATTTGAATCCAACACAAAAGAAAAGTTCGCTGTAACGAAAACGCAAGCAGAATTCCTAGAAAGAAATCACGAAAATATACGTTGAATTTGATTGCAAAGCAAAATTCGCTGCGACTGCAACGCAAGCAGAGCAACTAAGTGGCGTCTGTACTCAAACATAACGTGTAAAATCCGAAGATTGTTCAGCGAGTAAAAAGAAGATAACAAAGCGAAGGAGGCGAACAATAAGAAGTTGAGGTGTAAGTAGTCGGCAACGATAAGAAGCTGAAGGTTAAGTTCGGAACGAAAAATCCAATTGGAAGAGAAGTAAAGAAATACGTGGCAGAATTCGAGTTGAAACAGTCTATTTTGAATTGGGCTGATAAGAAGAAAAATTGAAATAAAACAAAGAGCAAAAGAAAGATAACCTACGAGCGAGTGTAAACGAAGTGAAAGCAGATCAGTTTCGAAGTGAATGAATTAACGAATTGAAGACAGAAGGAAGCAGATAAGTTTCGAATATCTATATACATTTAGTGGCATACAAAAATACGTATTAATTGACTTTTGACTAAACATATGTTTGCCATATATTTTCACACTCATATTATAGTTTAAATTATCTCTTTGATTTTATATACGTGTGTGTTTGTCGTTTATTTCGTACATATAAATATTTACATGAATTGAACTCATTGATTGTTACCGGCCTATGTACATAAATACTTTTGTGTGTTTACTTTGAAATATTTCTTTCGAATACAAAATAATTTCGATCAATTTTGAATAACTTTGTAAAGGGGTGACTGTGCAACATGGACAGGCAAACGATTTTAACGTTTTCAGTAAAACAATTGCAAAATGCTCTCCGTGATTTGAATCTGTCCACCTCTGGACTTAAAGCAGAGTTACAAAAGCGGTTATTGGAGCATTTGGGATTCGAGACGGTTCAAAATGAAGACGATAATAATTCCACAGCCGGTTCATCCTATGAAGATGCGCCTGACAATATAGGTCGAAACTCCGCCACCGGTGTTGATTCGGTTGGTAAATCGGTGTTTACTTTTAAAGATATCGGGGAAAGTTTGTCGCGGTTTAGTGGTGATGACTCCATGGATGTTAGGGAGTGGGTTGCCGAATTTGATGAAAATGCTGCAGCAGTTGGTTGGAACGATATTCAAAAATTCATTTACAGTAAACAATTGCTGAAAGGTCCAGCAAAGTTGTTTGTTAGAAGCCAGCGTGGCATTATAAGCTGGGAGTTTTTAAAAGAGGCACTTATTGCCGAATTTGGGTTGCAATTATCGACGTCAGATGTGCATAATAAGTTACGAAATCGCAAGAAAAAATCAAACGAAACTTTTCGTGAGTACTTATATGCACTCATGGAAATTGGTAAAGCTATTAAAATCGACGAACCTAGTATAATTTCATATTTCGTTGAGGGTATACCTGACTCAAGGGGAAATAAAACGGTTTTGTATCAAGCCAAGTCAATTAAAGAGCTCAAGGAGCAAATCAAGATCTACGAGAAAGTTCATGGTAAGCCAGGTACGCAAAGTTTAAAGAGCGTAAGTCAGCAGAATATAGGGGGTGCAACAAATACCAAAACTTCGAAAGCATGTTTTAAATGCGGAAGCACATCTCATATGATTCGGGATTGCAACAGCAAACAAATTAAGTGTTTTAAGTGTCAGGGTGTAGGACACAAATCCTTTGAGTGCACGCGTAAAGATGTTGCTATAGTTAAAAAAGAAAATGATAAAGCCAATGTAATAGACGAACAGAAAAAAGTATTTAATTTGGCTTTTAAAAGTTTATTGGTTGGGGGGATGAAAGTTAATGCACTAATCGACACTGGATGCAGCTTGTGCTTGATTAGGCGCGATATTTTTGACAAAATAAATTTTAGAGGAGAATTTAGCAATGAGCAACGTACATTATATGGCATATGCAAAAAAGAATTTTCAACATACGGTAGTTTTCAAACAGACATTGAGGTTGATGGTTTAAAGTTTTCGCAAATATTTCACATTACCAGTAATGATGCAATAGAATTTCCAGTGTTTATTGGTACGTCCATTTTAGAGAAAGTTAATATTAATGTGAAACCGGAAGGTGTAGAGTTTGTGAAGAGAGAAAACGCTAAGGCAGAGTATGACAATGAACATGAAGATAGATTGGAACTATTTAAGCAGTTTACTAGTTTATGCATGAATATAGAAGACATTAATATTAACAGTGTCGTTCGAAAAATAATAAATGATTATAAAGCACAGAAGATCGAAGAATGTCCGGTGGAGATGAAAATAGTCTTACAAGATGAAGTTCCCGTTTTCCAACGTCCGCGAAGGTTGTCTAAGGAAGACAAAGAGTTTGTTGATAAACAGGTAGAAGAATGGTTGGAAGCCGGCATTATTCAAGCCAGTTGTTCCAACTATGCCTCTCCGATAGTGATTGCTAGAAAAAAAGATGGGTCTAAACGATTGTGTTGCAACTATCGATTGCTAAACAAGAAAATTATTCGAGATAATTTTCCTATGGCACGTATTGACGATGTTCTAGATAAACTTCAGGGAGCAAAGGTTTTTACTACGTTAGATTTGGCAGACGGTTTTTTCCATGTGCCAGTAGAAGTTGAGTCTAGGAAGTATACCTCATTGTAACGCCAGATGGGCAATACGAGTTTAAGTACGTCCCTTTTGGTATATGCAACTCACCAGCCGTGTTTTGTCGCTTTGTTCATTTCATATTCAGAGACCTTATTAAAGATGGAACAATCGCCATATACATGGACGATATAATTATACCAGCATTAAACGAGGATGAAAACATAAGCAAACTGAAACGAGTTTTAGAGGTAGGATCGAGGTATGGGCTACGGATTAAGTGGAAAAAGTGTCAGTTCTTAGAAAGGAAGATTCATTTTCTAGGCTACGAAATAGAAAATGGAACAATTAGGCCATCAACTGAAAAAATAGACGCAATTCAGAATTATCCATTACCAAGAGATAAGAAAGGGCTAGAACGATTTTTGGGTTTAACGTCGTATTTTAGGCGATTTATAAATAATTATGCGTTGATAGCGAAACCCTTGTCGGATCTCTTGAAAAAGAATAGTGAATTCAAAATAGGTAAAGGACAGCTAAATGCTTTCGAGCAGCTGAAAACAGCGCTTGTAACTGCACCAGTTTTACGATTATACAATGTCAATGCTGAAACAGAAATCCATACAGATGCATCCAAGTTTGGATACGGTGCTATCTTTATGCAAAAGTGGGTTGAGGATCAAAAATTCCATCCGGTTCAATTTCTCAGTAGGAAAACAACCAAGGCAGAAGAAAAATACAGTTCGTATGAGCTTGAAGTGCTTGCTATTATAGCAGCGTTAAAAAAATGGCGAATATATTTGAAGGGTATAAAGTTTAGTATAATTACAGATTGCAACGCGTTTGCATTAACTATGAAAAAAGACGATGTGCCACCTAGAGTAGCTAGATGGGCCCTTTTGTTGCAAGAATTTGACTATCAAATTCATCACAGGTCAGGAACTCAAATGCGTCATGTAGATGCACTAAGCAGAATGTACTGCCTGCAGATGGATGATTCGATACGACATAAGTTAATGACGGCACAATTAGAAGACGGATGGACGAAAGCAATTAGAACGATTGTAGAAAAGGAACCATATGAAGACTTTTACATAGTTCATGCTGTCCTATGTAAGGATCCTTCTAAGGAACTTGTGGTTGTTCCGATGCAAATAGAAGAAGATATAATTAGGCATGTACATCAGCAGGGTCATTTTGCAGCACGTAAAACTCAAGAATGTGTAGAGAAAGCGTATTTCATACCGCAAATAAGTCAGAAGGTTGCAAAAGTAGTGAATAGCTGCGTTCCGGGCATAATTGCAAATGCTAAAGCAGGGAAAAAGAGGGTTTCCTTAATCCTATCCCAAAAGACGATCAACCACTCACTACGTACCATATCGATCACTTAGGGCCATTAACAGCCACGTCAAAACAGTTACCCGCATACCAAATCATGGCAGATATGAAGTCGAAAAGATAGGTGAGCATGAAGGACCAAACCGGACAATAACGGTAGCGGAGTATATGAAAAAATGGAACCCGTCGTTCGGGGACGAACGGTCGTCAGGACGGCCGATTGTGGGATTAGGGTTAAAGACCAGAAGTGGTCAAACGTACTAAACCATCATAGAACCAACCCAATACAACCTTAAATGCTACAACTAATTAAATACAACCCTGCATAGTAAAACATTTTTAACGAAACGCCGACTTTGAAATACACGAAGAACGGCAGTTGAACATTTGACGTTGTGCCGAGAAGTTTGCGCCGTGATCCTTAAATTCATTTTCTGTATATAACAATTAACTTTTAATAACTTTTAAATAAACTCATTTTTATATTTGTCAATAACTACATACATGGAAGACGCCAAGAATTACATGCACACACATAACCAGCAGCTCGAAGTGAAGAGATATCTCACACACACACATGTAGTCATAAGCCGAAGTTCTTACTCACACATACACACGCATATAACTAAATTACCAAGCAGGGGATACAACAGTTCTAGAAGGTGAAATGACTAGACCTTTGTAGAAATATGCGGACGAGGCAACAGAGAGTATAAAAGCAGCGTAAACTGACTAATAACGAATCAGTTTGATTTAAACACAATATTAGTTGTGAAGTCAATTATAATTGTAAAGTACTCCCAAAGGAATCTGAATAAAGACCAGTTTGCAATACTGAACATTGGAGGTATTTATTCGACATTTCAGCGATAGGAACGTTAGCAGGTGTATAAATAAACGGAATCCCACAAAATATGATACAATATGATATAAACGCATTCATTCACTCTAAAGAGTGATATTACACAAGATATGGCCTTGTGAAATTATTTGGTTTTATATGTGAATTTGAAAGCCAGTGACCGCGACACAAAGTGCCACGGCGTCATATATAAACCATCCCTTAAACTAGTTCACAATAAACTAAGAAGTCCTAGTTCAATCTTTGTATTTTGGAAAGGTTGTGGGTTGGAGCCCCGGTATCGAAAAGAGCTACTCACGACATTTCATTAATCAATTTAAAATCAGTCAAAAGGTTCTAATTATAAACTAGTAAAATGTCTAACTATTTCGGCGTTTCACTGCAGGGCATCTACATATGCTGTAAATTAAATACCCACACTATTTAAATTAAATTCTTTACCATATTCTTCAACCGTCTTTGCTTTCTTTGCTCTAAAAGATCTGCAAAACTCTAAAAAGTATGATAAATTAGTGTATAAACTTCATACAATAAATTGGTTTAAAAAATAAATGGTAAACATGTGGGGACTCACACAAGTTCGGCGGACGTCATGGTATGAAAGAAGTGTGTAAAATTCCGAAGCCTCAGCTTCACGTCTTGAGGCCAATAACATTTAATATGAAATTTCTTCAGGAAATATACTGAAGCGTCTTTAAACGAAAAAATGCAGCTTCGAAGCATTTGGTTGATAGACTCCAGACAGTAAAGACTAAAGTTACTTTTCCTTGAAGCTACCGCGCAATCCAACGATCGCCAAAACCTACTCATCATGTTAGCCACATCGGTCTAACGCAAACATGATTTCAAATTGTAACGCAATCTTAGTCGACGGTAGATGGTGAAGCTTCATACGCAGTGGAATGGCAACGAAAATAGCAAGCCTTCAGAAAGGGCCGTTGGATTTATAAGCTTTTTCCCTCACTTGAAACCTTTAAAAGATGGTAAACGGCGCGAAAATAAAATAATTTTTAACAGGTCATGGCTGACTGACAATACGAGTCTTGGGCAGAGACCACTCTGTAGAGCGCTTCCAAGCTTGCACTTCACAGCTTTTTACTGCTACTCTAATTTAAACCACTAGCGAGGGGTTAGTATACATGGTCCATGTATGATGATGTTTAAAAACGGGTGGATAGATAAATAATTAGGCGATTGAAATGTCCCTTAGAGTATAATTACATAGCGCATACAACATGCTATCAAAGGTTACTTCGAAGTCGACCAAAAGTTGATGAGTCTCGATTCTCTTATCGTGAGCCTTCTCCAGGTGCTGACGCATCGTTAATATGTGATCAATAGTAGATTGACCAGTTTCAAAGCTAAACTGGTAAGGTCCAATCAGTTTGTTGATTATGAGATTCTGTCGAACAATAAGCTAGATAGAAACTTATATGTGATATTAAGCATGCAGATTTCGCGGTATTCGTGCAGGTTTTGGGATTCCCTTTCTTGTGGATTGGGCACAGCACTTAGTTCCAATTCGGAGGCATGCGCTCGTTCACCCATATTTTACTTAGGAGTTGATGCGTGCTCTTTACTAACTTTTCGCCATCGTGTTTGCACAGCTAAACTGGTAAACCGTAACTACCTGGTGTCTTTTAATTTAACCGGGACATTGGCATTCTCACTTCGACATAGTCGGGTGCGGTCTTTTCCATCATCGGCGAGTAGGCTTTCGGATTCGTCTTCTCCCTCGCTAGCTAGCAATGAGAAGAATTATTCCCTCCACAACTTAAGCACACTATGTACCTCAATTACCACGTCGCCATGATTATTTCTGTAGGAATCTGCTCCGGTCTTGAAACTTTCATCATCCGCCGGATTTTTTGTTAGAATTTGCTATTAGCCAACATCTGGAGCTACTCGCACATACATACGCAATACATACAATACGCTTTCGCTACACACATAGAAGAGCGAGAAGTAAATAACCAACTGTTCGGAAAGCTATTCGCAAAAAGTCTAGACCCTGGCAGAAACATTGACGAAGTGACCCAGTTTGATTTTAACTCGCAAGTGAAATACGCGTTTACATTAAGTGTTAAATTCCATTGCTGTGGTGAATAAAGAACATTTTGATATATGCAGTACTGGAGTTAGTTTATTTGAGCGTAAAGTTATTCGATAACAGGAGGCAAGGCATACTTGAGAATTCTAAAAATTCGTCACAGTATTATATCCTATAAGTGCAAATACAACCCCTCCTGTTACATCGAATGGTTTGGCGCAGTAACTGGCAAGATATTTGGGACTCCTTTCTTTATAAGGAGCACATCCAAGCTCAAATATGAAGGCGTGCGTTCATTCTCCTATATTTCGTATGACGTATGATTTCTACTTTACCTCCGAGATTTAACAGCTCAAAAAGTAGTCCATCATTTTGAATTTTCCTATCAATATCTTCGTGCTCACTCCTTGTGGTCTTATAATTTTATATCTTATTCTAAGATGTTTCTCTTCTCTCTTTGCATTACTTAACCTTATATACATCGTTCTTGTTTCCTGAAACAGCGTTGCATTCCAAACGGGTACCAGTTGTTCTATTTGGGGTTGCTATAATGTTCTCCGCGGCGGTATGTGGTAAGTAAGAGGTTCTACTGCAATAAATGCGCGTCACTTCACCGGATTGCATATTATAGTTGTTGCTCACTTCATATCGGCGTAAATAATTGACTATCCAGGGTTCCCAAAAATACGAAATTCTAGAACTCGTAAAAATTGCTTTTAACGCTCCAATAACAGCACAACTTTTTTAACAGATTTATAAACGTTTTGGCAGTTTATTAGAATTTAAAAATTTGGAGTCTTGGATAAAGACTACAAAATAAGAGAAAAAGCTTATATCCTTCCATTTAGCAGAACACTTTTTAATCCTAACGTAAAAATATGTAAATTGTTTTTCCATATAATAGCTTGATGCTGAAAGGCATGTTATACTTGCGGAGAGGGAATATAATATAGAAGAAATAGTGAAAATATTTTGGATGATTGCTGCCAACTTTCTCCATACGCAGAAAAAGACACCACGCACCACGAAATGGGCGGAGTGTGGGTGCCTTTTGCCATGTTTTCTTTTTTTTACTCTACAGAAGCTCAGAGCCAATCCTTCCATGTGATGACAATTTCAGCAAATGATAAAACATTCTTCATATCAATTGATAGCATGAGTCTATCTTTTATTTTATGATTTTTCATATCATAAACTTGATGCTTTTCATTTGAGTTATACATTTTTTTAGTGCTTGCCAATATCACTTTCTGATTACGTTTGTGTGCTATAGTAGCGTAAGGAAAAGGATACACTTTGAAAGAGATTGCTGGTAAATATGTATGTGCGTAGTATATTTGTAAAAAGTTTTTATAATTTTTGTAAAGTCTGCCTTGGATTTTTCGTATTTCCTGGCGTATCGTAAATGATGAATAGCTATTGGCAGTTAGCAGCGGGTGGCCACCATCCCACCTGATGCTGGCAGTGATATTTTCAAAGCGTATCAAAGAGAAAAATTTTAGTGTTTGCCTGTTCTTACCTTTTATGTTAATGAAAGTAAATGTTGATTAGATTTTTCAATTTCTTAATAACGCTTGAATTTTCTTATTTATGTTAAGCTTGCTTACTTAAGTATATGTATATGTATGTATTCACATATGTACAAAAAATATTTATTATAAAAAATTTGTTCAGCTGTTATGTTTTATCTTTTGGTAAGTACGGTAAATTGCTTGCGCAATGAAACCAATTAGGTTTTTATTTTTGCGAACTGAATGTCTACAGTGGGATTATTTTAGCGAACTGAGCACCAAAATAAGGATAACTGTCATTTCAGTCGGAGCTAAATAAAGAATTTTGAGTGAAGTATCGTCACCAAATATTCTCTGGATCGGGTCCTCTCTGGCAGTTAAGACCGTATATGTTCTAAAGTGATCTTTTAATGTTTTCCCAGTAGATGCTTTAAATTCTCGTTTTACCTCAGAATACATTAATATATTAAGCCCAAAAAACGAGAGCACATAATGCTTGAAACACAATGCCGAGCGACGACGATATACGCCGCGTCGGGCGATGATATTTTTCAAATTACGCCCAGACATTTCGTCTACTTAAAACACAATGCCGGACGAAATTGACGCTGTTTATTCAGAGTGGCCATTATTTAGAAGTAAAGATGAAAACAATTAAAACTTTTTTGAATCTATTGACTGCTAAAACACGCCCAAAATATTAAGAAATTAACAAAACAAAACAAAAATGTTAAGAAATTAAACTAAAAATTAAAAATTATATGTAAAGAAAAAAAAATTTGTTTTTGGATATTGTTTTCTTTTTTTATACTTAAACAATTAACAGCAGCAACCCTTGAGATGTTTGTCGTCATCGCCCGGTGGCGACGATAGAAATAAATCTATCGTCGCAAAATGACGTCGCGTAAATTTCGCTCTTGGCGTTCATTGTGTTCGCCTTCATGTAATTATGGGGATTATATTTTTGACAAGGCGATAATCGTCGCGTTTATTTCGCGGCGTCAGAGAATTTTGTTTCAAGCTTAAAGCATAAAGACAAAAGTTGAAAGCCTTCTCATTCCAAAATACATTCCGCGCTCTGTGCTCATTATTATTAATTACCGAACAATGTACATAGAATACTTTAATCATACAAGTTCAAAATTGTGCCCAACTTGGGGGAAACTTGAATAAATTTGATCACGAAGTCATATTTAATTTGGTAGATAAGAAGTTAGTTCCACTTAGAAATACGCTAGCTCTGTGTAATACAAATTTTACGGCGCCACCCGGGGGGTAAACTAAGATAACTCTAAAAACGGAGTTCCGATAGCTTGGTATATTGAATAATTACATCAGATGGCAAAAGGCTGAAAACTTTAGATACAAATAACATTTGAATCTTTGAAACCTCATATGCGTGGTAAAATAGAGTCCAACATGAGGCATACTAAAATGGCCTCTAACAGCTAAATGGCTTTGATCACGCAGTGTTAATAACTTGGTAGATAAGAATATCTACGCCAAAAGGCAAAGAGCTGAATCCGTTTGGTACAAATAATTTTATATTTTTAAACATTTACATTTTACTTTAAAAAACGGTACCCAAAGTGGGGTATACTCAAATTGTTTGATCAAGCACTACTATTAATTTGATAGATAAGAATATTAATCTGCATTCATTTAAATAAGCAGACCGTGGTTTCTTCGCAATTTTACATTCGATGCATATACGGCACCCAACATGGGGCATACTAGTACAGTTAAGGAGTGATAATAAATTAGCTTGCGTTTCTTCGAAATCCAACATTCAAGTTAAAATTGGCGCCCAACCTGAGATTTTCAAAAATGGATTTGATTTCGAAGTTCAGACAATCTGATAGGTAAGATTGTCTGGAAGAAAAAAGACTGAGTCATTTTAGATGCACATAGCATTTGTATTTTGGAAATTAAAAAAACGAGTAAGAGTCGGCGTCCAACTTGGGGTACAATAGCATGCCTTTAGTCGCTGAATTCTCACTTGACAAATAAGAATAACTACGTCAGAAGCAAAATTTAGGACTAGACTAGACCCAGAAGTTTTGACAGAACGTGACGAAATCATCCGAAAAACGAACATGTCATATAAAGCAGTAAGTGCTTAGAAACAATTTTATTTGCTTAGAAGATTTTTAAAACAGCATAGGAAGCAACTGTTCTATACATAATGGGCTAGGGGGAACTAGTCTCGTAAGGTCCAATCTCCAAACCCTAGTTGAAAATCTCCGAATTATGTGATAGATAAATAAGAACGTCTTTGGATAAGGAAGCGTGCAATAAATGTGTAGTATGTTTGTAGCTGAAAATAGTTTACTATTATAAAAAGGATTTCGACATTTTGAAGAAAGATATCTGCATCTCGGAAGGATTCCATATGTACAAACTGCACTTAAGTATATTTCTTGCCCTTTTCTTTACCACGGAACCTGCCTATGGAAGCAGAGGTATAAAGCGGTCGAAAGGTTAGTGAGTAAAAAGAGCGAGCGATAGAAACTTTAAAAATTTTGTAGGTAGTAAAAGATGAGAGCTAATCCAAATTTCTATCAAAATTTCCATCCTTAACATTAAACTGTTTAAAAGATCTTCAAATTCCCTTTTATCACATTAAATCTTTATTTATTTTTGTAGTCGTTATTAACTTTGTATTGTATTTTATGTTAACTGCTCCGCACTTAAACTTGATATTGTGAATTTACAACAATTTGCTTTGGACACAAAATAAAAAATCCACCATAAACCACAAATACCGGAAGATTGTCATTTAAGGACAACTCAATTGAAGACTTAAAAAGTACGATATCATTTGACCAGTATAGGGGAAGGGGCAAAATCGATTGGGTGGTGGCAGAATATTGAAAATATTGCAAAAATATACACTTGAGACAGAACATAAACAAGTATGCAAAAAAGAAATTACAACAAAAAACTACTCACTGTAACAATGCAGGGACGTCGCAACGAAATTTTTCTTAGGGGACAAACCCAAATATTAAAACAGTTAGTATATGTTTATATATATTTATTATTCAATATTTATTACATATACATTCATATTTATTTCGATTATTTATTATTAATTTTCACAGTTTAACACCATATCGGGTGAAATAGATATACAAAATTCAAGCATGCCCTCATTGTTACTTTTAAAATACATTTCTTAATACGTAGTCCCTCACATATGTCGGCTAATTTCATGGCTCAACGCATCGATATCAACGTGTGATATCTTCTGCATAGACAACAAAAGTACAAATAGAAAGGGTCGCCTGACTTTTAAAGAGTCTACCGTTATCTCATCCTGTATGCCTTTCTATCATCCACTGAAGATAGCCCACCGTGCGGGTTGCCATATTGAACATCCTGTCAAAATGCTGCCAAAACGCTAAAAAGTAGCCATTTTGAACAACATGTCAGGCAGTTGACGAATAAAACATCACACTTGTTTTGTATACAATGGCTGAATGTGTTTATTCAGCTGTCTGGTAGTCCTTTGAAATTTTAAAGTGTTGGTTGTGAATAAAATTTTTTCCTGGCGGATCGGAGTTGTGCTGTTGTGGT
Organism: Eurosta solidaginis; assembly: GCF_040869045.1. NCBI lineage: Eukaryota > Metazoa > Arthropoda > Insecta > Diptera > Tephritidae > Eurosta > Eurosta solidaginis. The sequence continues at coordinate 363,648,168 of NC_090319.1, read as the reverse complement.
CGATGGTGTGAGTTCTCATTCTTTTACCCCAACCTCTGGTGTTCCTCAAGGGAGTATCCTAAGACCTCTCTTTTTCGTAATTTTTATTAACCATAGTGAGTTAAAGTACGTCTGTGAGACGTACGTCGTTTTAATTTTGCTCTCATTCTCCCACAATCGTAAAGAGAGAACATTCTCATTATCAGTTTTCTCAGCTAGCATTACCAGCTTGTCTGTGGGTGGTGTTTTTCAGTAGTAACTTTTTTGTTTGCTGAAATATATACGATTGTTTTTTAGCAATACGTCTAAGGGACGTATCGTTATCTTTTACGTGACTACAAATTTTATATGTAATTTTGCCTAAAATGTTAATTTTAGCTAATATTTTTTTAAGTATAGTTTAAAACAGTTAATTCATTAAATTTAAGTACATAAAAATGTATTTGATTTTTGTAAGGACAAGTCCAAGACAAGTCAAACTTAATTTTTAATATGTATATTAAAAAAACAATTTTCTTTAAAAAACATTTAAAACAAGTGAATATATACCAAATAAATGATGAAAAAAAAAAAAACAAACAAAAATTTAAGTTTTTTATATCTTTAGGGTCCTTAAACTTGAACACGTCTCTTAGACGTACGTTATCTTTCTAGGGTGAAAAAATAACGTTATCTTTCTAAGGTTAATGACACACGTCATTGCTTCATTTACTCGAATTTTGTGTTGCACGCAGATGACTTGAAAATTTTTACATCAGTCACAAGTCAAGTAGATTCCCTACGGCTGCAGTTTGATTTTGACAGAATAATATATTGGCGTAGTAGAAATTGCTTATATTTAAATATTTGTAAGTGCTTTTACATCTCATTCTCAAAATCGTAATGGTATTAACACCTCGTATCACATTGGTGTTTCTGTTTTGAAAACTGTTGATGAAATATCAGAACTTGGAATTGTCTTCGATGTTAAATTTCTCTTCCAAAGTCAACTTAACTGTGTTATTGCCAAGTCATATTCAATGCTTGCGTTCATTCGCCGCTTTAGCCCAGATTTCCATCATCGACATACGTTCAAGCTTCTATATACATCGCTTGTATGGTCTAAACTGGAATATGCTTCCTTGGTTTGGAGACCATACCACGTTTGTCATATACAGCGACTTGAAATGATCCAGAAAAAATTTTTGCGTTTTGGGCTCCGGTCATTACGTTTTCAGGATCCCTTACCATCTTACCACGCTAGATGTCTACTTATAAGACTGAAGTCTCTGCATAGTAAAAGATCTATTCTAGCGCTGGCATTTATTTATGATTTGATAGGGGCACGATTGACTCGTCGTTTCTTTTGGGTCGTATTCGTTTCAGTATACCATCTAGACCACTTCGAAAACATGATATTTTTTTATTGGATAGAGCCAGAACGACATATGAATTCGCATATAGCTCAATCTTCTTCTGACTAATGCCAGGGAAATGGATTTTTCAGTAAATAAATCAAAGTTTAAACTTCTACTTAAAGAATTGATATGGTAATATTTAAGCAATAATTTGTGAATAGTCTGTAAGGATATTGTAAGTTGTTCTAGATTTACTTTGAAATAAATAAATAATATCATTTTGAAGTGTTAAAATAATTTAAGAAGTCCTTTTCCTTAAAATTTAATTTTATTTAATTCATTTGGCTGTTGGCTCAACTCGCTGTTCATAAAAATTTAAAGGTCACAATCACGTTGCTCTCAAAAATCACGGGATCAGCCAACATTAGAACGAATTGTTGACATTCAATGTAGTATGTTTCTCGCATTCATGGAAGTCGTCGATATATGTAAAAGCAATCGATACCATCCGATTATCGACTCTGAAATGAAATCTTTAAGCTGTGCTTACACTTCGAAATATCAAGACTTGCTACATTCAGGTGGTCTGGTGAATGACAATAAGTAATTATGAAAACAGCTGGTGGATGAATAGAATTAAATAGACATAAAGTGATAATGTTTTGCCCGCGGTCGGAATTTATGTGGGGGCAGCCGCGCCCGCTGCTTCACCAGTTGCGACGTCCCTTCGCCAATGTCAAGAAGAGAAGATTTTTAAAATGAAACATTCAAAAAGGGACACAATAGTCGTTGTGTACTTTTACATTGAGTTCCTGGAAGCACAAGGATCTTGTGGCATTTGAAAGCAAATTTGTGAATACCAAATTAAAAGATGAATAAATACAAATAATTTGGTATGAATATAAATTTAAATAGCAGCAAATGTTTTTATGCTGCAAATTGTTTTAAATGAATTTCAATTTTCAAACAATTTTGTACTAATAAATTCTTATAGAATTTAAATTACAAATTTCCGAAAAATAAAAATGTGTTTAACATCTTCAAACATGTACATGCATATATTCATAAGTATGTGTGTCATTTCCTTTTTTGCTGTGGAACGGTAAATCGCTTTGACAGTTTAGCAGCACTATCGAATTGCAAATTGCTTCCGCATGAAAGAAATCGCAGATGACATCAGTCAACAATGCCACCAGCCATCGAAATTTTATTACTCTTGTAACCACATTTTCAGTTATAACTAAATGTTTGTGTGTTTGCTCCATTGTTTGTATGTAAATAAATTTTGCGTTTCGCAGTTGTGACACCCGAATGACTGCGCAAACATGCAACACCTTATTTAACAATTTATAGAACAAAATGCATCTACTATTACACCCGACAATAAAATAAAATCAAACAAGTAAGGAAGGCTAAGTTCGGGTGTAATCGAACATAACATACTCAGTTGAGAGCTATGGAGACAAAATAAGGAAAATCAATCTGGGGTAACCCTGGAATGTGGTTGTATAACATGTGTATCAAATGAAAGGTATTAAAGAGTATTTTAAGAGAGAATAGGCCATAGTTCTATGGATGAACGCCATTTAGGGATATCGCCATAAAGGTAGACCAGGGCTGACTCTAGAATTTGTTTGTACGATATGGGTATCAAATGAAAGGTGTTACTGAGCATTTTAAGAGGGAGTGGGCCTTAGGTCTATCGGTGGACGCCTTTTCGAGATGTCACCATTAAGGTGGACCAGGGGTGATTCTATAATGTGTTTGTACGATATGGGTATCAAATGAAAGCTGTTAATGAGTATTTTGAAAAGGAGTGATCCTTAGTTCCATAGGTGGACGCCGTTTCGAGATATCGCCATAAAGGTGGACCAGGGGTGTCTCTAGAATGTGTTTGTACGATATGGGAATCAAATGAAAGGTGTTACTGAGCATTTTAAGAGGGAGTGGGTATTAGGTCTATAGGTGGACGCCTTTTCGAGATATCGCCATTAGGGTGGGCCAGGGGTGACTCTAGAATGTTTGTACGGTATGGGTATCAAACGAAAGGTGTTACTGAGCATTTTAAGAGGGAGTGGGCATGAGGTCTATAGGTGGACGCCTTTTCGAGATATCGTCATTAGGGTGGGCCAGGGGTGACTCTAGAATGTGTTTGTACGATATGTGCATCAAACGAAAGGTGTTACTGAGCATTTTAAGAGGGAGTGGGCATTAGGTCTATAGGTGGACGCCCTTTCGAGATATCGCCATTAGGGTGGGCCAGGGGTGACTCTAGAATGTTTGTACGATATGGGTATCAAACGAAAGGTGTTACTGAGCATTTTAAGAGGGAGCGGGCATTAGGTCTATAGGTGGACGCCTTTTCGAGATATCGCCATTAGGGTGGGCCAGGGGTGACTCTAGAATGTGTTTGTACGATATGGGTATCAAATGAAAGGTGGTAAGGAGTATTTTAAAAGGGAGTAATCCTTAGTTCTATAGGTGGACGCCTTTTCGAGATATCGCCATAAAGGTGGACCAAGGGTGACTCTAGAATGTTTGTACGATATGGGTATCAAACGAAAGGTGTTACTGAGCATTTTAAGAGGGAGTGGGCATTAGGTCTATAGGTGGACGCCTTTTCGAGATATCGCCATTAGGGTGGGCCAGGGTGACTCTAGAATGTGTTTGTACGATATGGGTATCAAATGAAAGGTGGTAATGAGTATTTTAAAAGGGAGTAATCCTTAGTTCTATAGGTGGACGCCTTTTCGAGATGTCGCCATAAAGCTGGACCAAGGGTGACTCTAGAATGTTTGTACCGTATGGGTATCAAACGAAAGTTGTTACTGAGCATTTAAGAGGGAGTGGGCATTAGGTCTATAGGTGGACGCCTTTTCGAGATATCGCCATTAGGGTGGGCCAGGGTGACTCTAGAATGTGTTTGTACGATATGGGTATCAAATGAAAGGTGGTAATGAGTATTTTAAAAGGGAGTAATCCTTAGTTCTATAGGTGGACGCCTTTTCGAGATATCGCCATTAGGGTGGGCCAGGTGTGACTCTAGAATGTTTGTACGATATGGGTATCAAACGAAAGGTGTTACTGAGCATTTTAAGAGGGAGTGGGCATTAGGTCTATAGGTGGACGCCTTTTCGAGATATCGCCATTAGGGTGGGACAGGGGTGACTCTAGAATGTTTGTACGATATGGGTATCAAACGAAAGGTGTTACTGAGCATTTTAAGAGGGAGTGTACATTAGGTCTATAGGTGGACGCCTTTTCGAGATATCGCCATTAGGGTGGGCCAGGGGTGACTCTAGAATGTTTGTACGATATGGATATCAAACGAAAGGTGTTACTGAGCATTTTAAGAGGGAGTGGACATTAGGTCTATAGGTGGACGCCTTTTCGAGATATCGCCATTAGGGTGGGCCAGGGTGACTCTAGAATGTGTTTGTACGATATGGGTATCAAATGAAAGGTGGTAATGAGTATTTTAAAAGGGAGTAATCCTTAGTTCTATAGGTGGACGCCTTTTCGAAATATCGCCATTAGGGTGGGCCAGGTGTGACTCTAGAATGTTTGTACGATATGGGTATCAAACGAAAGCTGTTACTGAGCATTTTAAGAGGGAGTGGGCATTAGGTCTATAGGTGGACGCCTTTTCGAGATATTGCCATTAGGGTGGGCCAGGGGTGACTCTAGAATGTTTGTACGATATGGGTATCAAACGAAAGGTGTTACTGAGCATTTTAAGAGGGAGTGGACACTAGGTCTATAGGTGGACGCCTTTTCGAGATATCGCCATTAGGGTGGGCCAGGGGTTACTCTAGAATGTTTGTACGATATGGGTATCAAACGAAAGGTGTTACTAGCATTTTAAGAGAGAGGGGGCATTAGTTCTATAGGTGGACGCCTTTTCGAGATATCGCCATTAGGGTGGGACAGGGGTGACTCTGGTATGTTTTTGTACGATATGGATATCAAATTAAAGGTATTAATGAGGGTTTTAAAAGCGAGTGGCCCTTAGATGTATATGTGAAGGCGTTCTCGTGATATCCACCAAAATGTGGACCAGGTGATCCAGAAAATCATCTGTCGGGTACTGCTAATTTATTTATATATGCAATACCACTAACAGTATTCCTGCCAAGATTCCAAGGGCTGTTGATTTCGCCTTGTAGAACTTTTTCATTTTCTTCTACTTAATATGGTAGGTGTCACACCCATTTTACAAAGATTTTTCCAAAGTTATATTTTGCGTCAACAAACCAATCCAGTTACCATGTTTCATCCCTTTTTTCGTATTTGGTATAGAATTATGGCATTTTTTTCATTTTTCGTAATTTTCGATATCGATAAAGTGGGCGTGGTTATGGTCAGATTTCGCCCATTTTTTATACCAAGAAAAAGTGAGCTCAGGTAAGTACGTGGGCTAAGTTTAGTAAAGATATATCGGATTTTGCTCAAGTTATTGTGTTAATGGCCGAGCGGAAGGACAGACGGTGGACTGTGTATAAAAACTGGGCGTGGCTTCCACCAATTTCGCCCATTTTCGCAGAGAACAGTTACCGTCATAGAATCTATGCTCCTACCAAATTTGAGAAGGATTGGTAAATTTTTGTTCGACTTATGGCAATAAAAGTATTCTATACATACTAAATGAAAATGGGCGGAGCCACGCCCATTTTGAAATTTTCTTTAATTTTTGTATTTTGTTGCATCATATCATTACTGGAGTTGAATTTTGACTTAATTTACTTATATACAGTAAAGATATTAAATTTTTTGTTAAAATTTTAATTTAAAAAAATTTTTTTTTAAAAAGTGGGCGTGTTCTTAATCCAATTTTGCTAATTTTTATTTAGCACAAATAGAGTAATAGTAGTAACGTTCCTGCCAAATTTCATCATGATATCTTCAACGACTGCCAAATTACAGCTTGCAAAACTTTTAAATTACCTTCTTGTAAAAGTGGGCGGGGCCACGCCCATTGTCCAAAATCTTACTAATTTTCTATTCTGCGTCATAACGTCAACCCATCTACCAAGTTTTGTCGCTTTATCTGTCTTTTGTAATGAGTTATCGCACTTTTTCGGTTTTTCGAAATTTTCGATATCGAAAAAGTGGGCGTGGTTATAGTCCGATATCGTTCATTTTAAATAGCGATCTGAGATGAGTGCTCAGGAACCTACATACCAAATTTCATCAAGATACCTCAAAATTTACTCAAGTTATCGTGTTAACGGACGGACGGACGGACGGACGGACGGACGGACGGACGGACGGACGGACGGACGGACGGACATGGCTCAATCAAATTTTTTTTCGATCCTGATTATTTTGATATATGGAAGTCTATATCTATCTCGATTCCTTTATATATGTACAACCAACCGTTATCCAATCAAACTTAATATACTCTGTGAGCTCTGCTCAACTGAGTATAAAAAGCGTAGGTGCATTAGACTGATTAAAAAAATGGGTTTTCTCTGTCCCAAACTAAAAATATAGAAATTAGAAACTGAGTTTCGTGAAATAGCGTTGTAAAAACGTAAAAGACTGCAGCGAGTCTACAAGGCTTAGACGAGGGATCACTGAAGCTTGATAAGCCTTGCGGTCTTGTTAATTCTTACAAACCCCAAAAGGCGGATGGCATTATTCCTCGGAACTTCAAAGTTAATTGGAGATATTCTGCCCTTAGCGGACCACCACTTTCGCCAATTGCCTTAAAGTCATATTATTAAGGCTGATAAGAGCGCTCACACAAACTTCGGAATAATTAGTTTCTCGCTCTTTTCCCTTGAAACTTTGGAGTGTCTGATTCATCTGTATATCCTGGGACTGGATTTCTACATGTCAGGATCGCTACATGTCAGGATAGCTACATGCCCATTGCAAGGGCAGGTCTGCGGATACGGCTACGGCAAATAGTTTGCTTTGGATGCTTTTTAGATATCGAAGTAGAATTAAGCAATCCTGTAGCTATCGAATGGGCCATTGTTAGGTTAAGAGTCAAATCGAGTCTGGTTTAATTCATAAAAAGATGGCCCTGTAATAGAACTATTGCAGCGCAGTGGAATGGGACAGACAATCCCGACCATCTCGGGTACGAGTTGAGGAATTTTCACGTTTGGTAGTGAACTGCTGGTACTTTCGGATAGGTTCAAATACTTAAAGATTACAATACGGCTATCAATACTAAATTACCAAACTAAGTGTGTCCGTTCATCAGACAACGCTGGTTGGCATCACAGATCTTAGCTTGAATTTAATGCTGAACATGTACATTCATCGAACATTGCGAGTAGTGCGCCTGTGGCCCGAACCTTAATAACACAAAGTCATGTGAGATATATCAGCTCTATGACTTCGGGAAGTACAGCATTCTTATGAACTTCGATTTTTTTTTTTCTAGTCGGAAAGAACTGTTGAGTGTCAATAGCTGTCCCCCGTACCGGTTACAGTATTTTTATTTCTTCGAGACAGGTGTGAGGAAGGCACTCAACCGTGCTGACATAACCTAAAGTTTACCGACCACTCTAGCATCCTCCAAACAGAAGCTTCCAAGATTAGGGATGCTGTGATTGTAGAACTCAAGGGCCTAGAGGTCAACTGGGGTACCATAAAGAGTGATGACCGCCCGCTGTGACTGTAACGCTGCTAATTTTTCCTTATTAATTGGGCTTCTGACGAAACGCTGCTCAATGATATGTACTGGTTAGCCTATCCTATTGCAGCTACATAGTGACGACGAGGTGAAGTAATCGTGTCGCTTTTTGCTTGGCTGTCCAGTTTTTGTCAGAAGAAGAAAAATTGTTCATCGGTCTAATGTACACGCATACATAAATAAGGTCCGCTGTAAATAAAAAAAATTAGCAAGCGGTCTACAATCGCACTGTCAGATAGTCGCAAACATTTTGACAAGCAGGAAGAAACAAAACAAATTTGAGATACCCTACAGGAAAGCGAGAGTTTAAAGTTACAATCGCATGTTCTTATTATCGATGTGATCTCTAGGGTCTCCTTCTGTGTTCCTGTTACATTTTCCGTCGAGATGATAACACTTCAATCGTCATTACCATCTCCAATTTAGTAAGAATTACAATTTCGGCTAGGATTTCCTTAGATAGCTTCATTTGTCATTTTCTTTTTCAATAAAACAGAGTGCCCCCCCCCCCCCCCGCAGCAAAATCAATAATTGGGAATATTTTGTAGTACAAATCGCAAAAATCCACAAACATCTGACCTTTGTTTACATTTTCGCTTTCGACTTAACTGACAGTCGATGCCTCAGTTAGCATGAGGGAATTCCGATAACTTATAGATAAGCGTCCAGTTGAAGATGCTAAAAATAAACCTTTATGCATAAGATGATATATAATATTGGAAATATTAACGATACCTCACTGCATAAAATAAAAATGTCAAAGCTGAAAAAAGTAGACAAGTAAGGAGGAGAGATAGGTTGTATAGGGAGCAGTTATCGGCATACAATAGTCAACCTTTATAACCTTCACCCCAGTTACTCCCCCGAGAGAGGAGTGGGGAAGAGGAATCATATGGGGCACGGAACCTGTTAAATTGTGCACGGATGGGTCGAAGTTGGACGGAAAGGTTGGTGGGGTCTTTTGTCAAGAGCTAAATATAAGCAGCAAGTTTAAGTTGGCTGATAACTGCAGTGTATTCCAAGCTAGAGTTGCTGCGATTAATAGTGCGGTGGATGAAATACTATGCAGTGCTACTCCGGTTAGGGAATTCAACATCTACTCTGATAGCCAAGCGGCTATCAAGGCCTTGAGGTCAACTACAGTGCGATTGAGTGTGGTGTGGGAATGCCTGACCTCGCTTGCGATTGTATCGAACTATTTTATAATTAAGATTATCTGGTTCCCAGACCATAGTGATATCCCGGGCAGCTGTCAAGTGGATGTGGCTGTAGGGATTTGGGATTTCGGGATTCCGCTGGCCACCTGTGGTTTGCTCCTCCATAGCTGGGCCTCGAATCAGCTCAGCAAACATTGGGCGGACACCACCTCTTGCAGGGTAGCAAAATCCTTCAGGCCGAAAGTTGATGGCAGGAGCTCTGCCGAAATAATTGGGTTCACCTATCAATGGTCCTTGGGGTTCTGACAGGGCACTGTCCCATGGGTATCCATGCAGTACATCTCAGTATACTAGAAACTCCATCCTGCTGCAGCTGTATGGAAGATGATGAGTTGGAGTCATCAAATCATGCTTAATTGCCCAGCTCTTGCCAGAACTAGGCGAAAGTACTTCGGTCGCGACTCACTTGGATCTCTCGAGGATTTATCCAAGGTTGAGATCGGCATCATTCGGAACTTTATCGTTGCTACCCAACGATTCTCTAAGTAGCTATATCTACGTCACCGTTATTTTACTGTACATGGCAACAACCACCTAACCTAACCTGAATCAAGAGGGTTGAATGAAACATTTAAAAAGAATATAATAAATTACACAAATGTAGAGAAACTATATAAGTATTCCTGTCGAATGTCTGTATGATTCTCGAAATCTCTTAAACTTGATTACGTCAAACGATTTCCTATGAGGAATTTTTATAGTCTCTTACCCTCTCCTCTATACAACATACCCACAAACAATTTATTAATATTGTCAACTACGCGTTCGACTTTTCTTGTGGCCCTTACCAAATGGTACGAGATATACACTAACAAATATGTAGAAGTACGCATGTTGTATGCAGGTTTGTGTGACAAATGCCGTATGTAAAATTGAGGTATTTGTTAACGTTGACACCTTTGGACAAGTGTAACCGAACACTTTAAGTGCAGATAAATTTACCATTTAAATTTTCAATTGGCGTTGGCCATCGGTGTAGCACTTTTAATTTGTGGTCAGGTGATGTCGAAGGAGAAGGGAAACACAGGGAAATAGTTAACGAAACTTATAATAGAATAAAGAAATTTAAAGAACATTTAAAATTACTCCTGTAGTTGTATGTGATAGGTTTTACCAATTGTGGAAAACATGATAATCTTCATTATATTAATGGGGGATGAATATAACAAGACCTACTGGAGTTTAAACGCGACTGAATAATGAGAGCAAAGTTTTGCTCATTATTAAAATTGCAAGAGCACTGCGCATTGTCCCCAATGCCTTGAGAGGCGTAAATTTGGGAACCATTTCAGCCAGAAAATACATACACACATATATGTATGTACTACACATACATATACAAAGATATGTATTTAGGTCTCAAATGACAACAAAATGAAAAAGACAAAAATTGCGAAATCATTAAAAAGTATGCCAAATAAAATTTTTACCTCATTTACATAACGATGAGTATTGATTTTGCATTAATCACAATTGAAGCCTTGACATCCGTGCGAATCAGGACGCACAATGCTTCAAATTCACATTTCGAAAATGATCTGAAAAAAGAGATGTCATAATGTACTGATTTGCATGATTGAAATACAATCAGGGTAATTGATATAAATTGTTAAGGTAGTCTTCTTTACTATCTTCGAGTTTTGCTTTCCATGTCATGCTATTAAAGACGACTTGAAGAAACTTACTTCAGTGTATTCTTCAAGGAAGTATCAATATGTATAAAAGGGCAGATAATCATAACATTTACATATCCAAAAAGGCATAAGTAACAAGTTTACATGAATCTCGATGTGGAAATGCACATACATACATGCAAACCTCTAGAAAACAAGTGTTTTTAAATTAACAAGAGCTCGCATAATGGTTGAAGTCAAAATACAACAGAGGAAGCTTTCAGATCGCCAACCTCTTATCGGTAGCATCCGATACCGTCAAACCATTGCTTTATTGTCGGCTTAAAATCGATAGCGATGTATTTTGCTCAGAGTTATCGCTTTGTCATCGGCTTGTCATCTCCAAGTTACCAGTCATGGGCTTCGTATCGGTTTCTTATCGGCTTATTGCTGATGGGTTACATATGTCTTATTGATTTTATATTCAAGTTGTATTGGTATCTGTTTCATAACACAAGTATGAGTCGTCGATAACGAATCTATAACATTGCTTAAACTATTGGTAATACTGCGATAAGAAATAAAAAATCTCTCAATATCAAATCGATAAGCTTTTGATTGCAAATCGATAATTTTTCGATAAAAAATCGATAACAAACCAATATAATGCCTACAAGAAATGGATAACACACCCATAACACTTGGATAACAAACTTATGACAAACCGTCAACACTTACAACATAGGCTACATTGTAGCCACGTAACGCTACAGTGCACGCTTAGATTCTGAGTGCCCCCATAAGGCATAACAATCTCATATACTACGCCTACTCATAAAACTCTAAAAACTAAGCTTACGCTTGCCTTTACTTTACGTTCGCACGAATTTCAATATCAATGATACACAGTACAGTTCTTTAAGTTCAAATGTTATGAACTTCTACAGGAGTGCCACTGATGGGGTGGCCAGTGGTAAAACTTAATACGACCTAAAGCCGTTGTGAGCAAACTTGTTACTAAAAAAATCTTTATCTATACCGTACTTATCAAAAAATATTTGGGTCTAAAACGTGATCTCAGGAAACTGATTTTTTTGGGGGTAAATTTAAGTCATTTCATTGTTTGTTCTTTAAATGGTAATTATTAAATTATAAACGCATTTATTCCCTAAAGCGTGTATTTCGCTACCTTTTTGCTAAGGACGACAGTGTAGGCCTACGCACTCCACAAGTGAGCAACCGAAAAAGGTCAACTACAGTCGCCAGCGTACTACAATTTCAATCCTATGCATGCAAGTCACCACATCGGGAAGTTAAGTAGATATATCTGCTAAAAGGGCCAGTTAATGGTGACTTAACCATAACCAGATACAACAGCTGATCAAACCAACCTAATGGAAATCAATGTAATCTATTAATGGTGCCATACCATAACGCTAAAGCCATAACCATATCATAGCCAACCAATTGGTTTTTGGTTTTTCGCCATATCCATAACCTAAAAATATTTGAGTTGGAGAATTTAATAACTTTTTGTAGCTTTTATTTATAGTTTTGGACACGTTTTGACTAAGAGACATATTTTTTGTGGTATATATTTGCAGTTTTCTGCGTTTTCTTCATTTCTATGAAATTTTCACAATTTTTAGGTCAAGGCACCAATAACTGATGCCAATTTTATATGGATAAGTAAAAATATGGTTATGACTATGGCATTATGACTATGCCAACTTTAACTCGGGCTAAAGACAGGCGATAGCGAAACTGAGAGCTCAAGAGGCACAGAGTTTACAAGCTTAACATTGGAGACTGATGACTCGTTTAGTGATAAACGCACGTACTTAGCGGATAGCGCAAGCACTACTCGGCGGAGAGCTCATGGGCGAGTATGGCCTTAGATTAGTGGTCGCCAACTAGTGAAATAATTATTTGCGCTCACTTCACACATATTCTTATTCTCTTTTGTTTATTAGTTGCTAAGCAAGCGGTGTAACAACATCGACTGAAGTTTCGATTGGTGCTATCATCGCGCTCTCACGAACACAGCCACAGTTTCAATTTTTGGTGTGACCAGTGCAGTATTGAGCAAATTATGAACGGGTCTGGCAGAGGTATTTTTTTACGAAGCAGTCGTATATTATGTGCGCAAAGTTCTCAAATAGTTTTTCAATACCTATTTAAATACAAATATCTGCGCCTAAAAAAGAGGTTTCGATGGCAAGTGGTCTGTACTTCAAATTTCGAACATCAGCTCATGAGGCACTTCCATATACGATATTGTAGGCCGTTCTACATCTACTGGTAACTAGCTGTCTAGCACTACCTGTTTTGCTATTAACCATCCGCCAACCACGCACCGATTAGCCGTTTTAAAGATCTATCGGTTATTTTGGCACCGGCTTACTGATTCAAATTTCTCCGGTAATCTTTGGCACCAACTTCTCCTTTACCCCCTTGTTTCTGATTTTATCTTGACCGGCGATTTCGTTATCTTCTGCCCGTCTGCCTACAATTCCGACTAGTTAAAACTGCCAACCGCGGTGTGTGTGTGAGTCAAGTAACATAAACGAATTAACGTGTATGCAGTGTATACAGTAGTATATGAGGTAGGACTTCTACGCAACTCTGAGTTCGCTGAGTAAATTCCTAACCTTTTGACAAAAAGGAATTTGGGTTTTCACATTTATACTTTTAACATTGTTAACAAAAACAAAACAATGTTAACAAAAACTACGCTAGATACATTTAATTTTTAAACGGACAAACTGATATGAGCTTACGTGGATACCCAATATAGTAACATACTACGCAACGACTAAAATTATCTAGGCAGTTAAGCGTTAACTAATTATGCCGATATCCATTAGATGTTATCCTGACCTCTCAGTATCTTGGCTACAAAATTCAAAAAACTTTCCAGGCATGAAATGTGTAAATTTTACATCTCAATCTAATTTTGTTTAATTTGTATCCCTTCGACCATAATATATTCCTGTCCACTTCTACTACTTCTTCACTCTATTCTTACACCTCTATCACTTCCTCTTGCAGTTACCTGTCTCTCCCCTCTTATTACTCGCCCTCTATCCCCGCTCTTCTTTTATCACTCTATCTTCCCGCACAAACACCCTCAACCTTACCCTCACTCCCAGCTGAGAGACTGTTAAATGCTCAGTCCGCATTTAGCATTTTGAGCGCATTTTCACACATAAATGCGACTTAATGTTTCCGCTTTCAGCATTAAGTAGCTTTTGCATACAGTGATGGCAATCTTTGTACAACTAGGCGAGTGGGTCATTGTTGTGTGCTTTTAATTAATTTAATGATTTATTCATTTTATGATATACTTATTGGGCATTTCAAAAAAGTATCGGTTTTATGTAAAATTTTAAGATTAAGTTCATAGTAAAGCTCCCACCAAATTAAAGAAAATTGGTTGCCTAGTTTTAAGTGGCGAATATTAGCATCATTAAGCTGCTACTAAATAAATGCACCACAGCAATAAAGCAGCCACTTTTATGTAGAAGGCGACGAAGAGATATCTCACACATAAAAATATGTAGTCATCGGCCGAAGTAGTTACTCACACATACACACGCATATGGCTACAAACTACAAATATACGTGTATATAGCTTGTAACCAAGCATGAAGTTCGCGAAATTACTAGACTTTTGAAAAAATGGTTGAACGAGGAAACCGTGAGTATAAAAGCAGCGCACGCTGAGTAATAACTAATCAGTTTTGATTTAAGCACGCTATTGGTTGTGAAGTATAATTGTGAAATACTATTCCCAAAGTAATTTAAATAAAGACCAGTTTGCAATACTGAATATTGGATAGATTTATTCAACAGTTTAGCGATTCGAACGTTCGCAGAAGGTGCATAATAGTTAGAATTCCCCAAATTTCGTTACAATACCTTCTCACTATGTAGCTTCGAACTAAGCGGGTTTTTATAAATATTTGTTAATTGAAATCATGCAAACTCACTTACTCAAAACACCCGTATAACATTTACAACTAATTTTAATAGATAAACCTCAAAGAGCTTACTGAAACATTTTCATTGAATTCCAGCAAATATAAATTACGATTTATGCTTCATCACTATCACATTTTATCCCGACTGAGGTATTTACATGAATAACTTCCGCATAACCACAAACAAACTAAATTTAATCGTACTTAAATTCAAAAGTAAACCAAAAAATTAGCAAATATAGAAAATATTTTTTCAGCATAAATCCAGCCAAATATGTAACAAGAGCCCTGGCATAGCAACGAAGAGAAATGATAACAAAAGCAACAGATGCGTCCTGCCGTTTTAGATATGCAGCAAAGTTCCTGAAACCTGCTGGCAGTTGAAGGTGGGGGATACAATACAATATTTGTACAAACCTTCTGCTATATAAAAATATGCGACTAACTCAAAGCCTGAAGCTGATGATGCCAGTGTATTAGCATACAAAGCTTAAAACAAGAGCAATGAAAATTCATTGACAAACATTTTAACGTAATCCTAGAAAATCCCGAGGAAAAAAACTGTATATTTAAAAAACAGAAATAACGCAGCAATAGAAATGTAAAATGGGATAGCAAAAAGAAAATAAAAATTTAAATTTCCATTGGCCTAACATTGTTTTAGGTAACAACAACAAATGTATGCACAGGGTTTGCAGATAGAGTGGGGTAGTAAAAGCAACACTCACTTGCAGCCAGCGAACCTAAACAAAATAAACCAGCAGCTTTTTTATGCGTCCACAGTTCACGGTAATGAGCCAAAGCAAAGCCAGCCAAACTTAAGGTGGTACAAATTCGTAAACTGAACCATTGACTGAAGCTAACTAGCAAAACGCTATGCTTCTAGCAGCTATGACGCTGGGGGTGAGTGCCAGTAGACCACTTGGAGTCTCTTCTTGCCAATTTTCCTGACAACAAAATCACTCAACTGTATCTTTTCGCTCTGCACAGAAAACAAAACAAGGCATATTTATGGTCACGTGAATGGTGGACGTTATACAGCGCCGTTATATGTATATGGGGCTTTCCATGCCAACTCAACAACTGCCAATGGATGGTGCATCAGGGATTTCCCTGAAATATTCAAAGGTTTTTGGAGCCGTACAAATTTAGAACAGTTAAAAAGAATTATCCATCGTAACTTCAGATTAGTGCTTTTGAGAATTTTAATAAAAGTACCAGGATTTTATCTTAACCGGCAAAACTCCGCCTTTATAAAATATTTTTTCTGTCGCTCAGCCGTACAGTTTATTTGATTTGTGAGATATTGCTTCCAAAATTTTAAAGAGATACGCTTTTACAACTATTATAAATGGTTTTTGATTTACGAAACCGAAAAGAATCTCGAAATGGCTTCGTCGGATGCCAGAACTGAGGTAAAAACAATCCCAGAGATAGTTCAGAGATAGTTCCAAGTTTTTATTAAACAAATCTGAAAACCATTTCGAAATGATTTCATAATAATCCCAAAATTTTCCTCACGCGATTTCCAAACAGTCTTGAAATGAGCCCGAAAGAAAACCTTCAACAAAGTTGCCCAAAGTATTCACGAAATCATTCCGAACCAGTCATAAAATCACTCCGAAACGTTTACAAAATACTCTCGCAATGATCCCAACGTAGTCTCGAAGTTATACCCAAAGCAGTCCTAAGACTATCTGGAAATGATTCCGAAAGCAATCACGACATATTACGGATTTTATCCCCAACGTTTCGGAACCCAAACTGAAATCATCTCGTAATGGTCACGAAATAGTCCTGAAACTATCACAAAAGGGATTTTAAACTGTTATGCTCAAAGCAATATTACCGAAATAGTTCTGAAATGATTCGAAATGTTGTCCAATTATTATCGATATGATCCCGAAATAGTTCCGAAACAATACCTAACGTAATGCACAAATTTTCCCGAAACAATCCTGAAATCGATTCAGATATAGTAAAAATTTGATCCATAGTGACCCGAAACTCACCCGAAATTATATCGAAGGCATCCCGAAAACAATTCCGAAATTATCTTGAAAAATCTGAAACATCCCACAAACTATTTCGATATAATCCTAAAGTTGTTATCATAACTAAAAGGCCTCAACATTTACTTGAAACCAATCCGAGTCTCGAAATAATAAGGAGACAGTCTCTAATTTTCCGCGAAATAGTTCTCATATCACTCGTTTTATTGGAAATTGACTCAAATCAAAATTTTTACTTTTTTAGATTTTTCGCTATGCCATCGTAACCAACTGAGAGGATTATGCTCACATTTAGAGAATACTCAGAAACATTAAAATATATATGCTTTGATTCGCATTTCTATAGTGGAACTCTATGAAAAAATAAAAACTTTGTTTGCGTTTTCCCATCAAAAAAATAGCAAAGCACACTCGAAATGATCCCAAAATGCTCTCAGAATAAGGCAGAATAATCGTTCCGCCTGGAAGGCGGATGGCTCCCAAAAAAGTGCAGATTTTATTCCCAATAATTAGGATCCGAAGCTAAAATGTAATGGTCACAAAATCGCGAAAACAATTCCGAAGTTGTTTTAAAAAGACCTGAAATTTTCCAGAAAATATCCGGATATTATGCTGAAGTCATCCCAAAATCATAATTAAACAACATTTACTTGAAACGAAGGGATGCAGCGATATTGTCGAAAACTGTCCGAATCTCGAAATTTTTATCATTTGCAGTCCTGAATTTATACCAGAATGTCCCTATATGATCCCAAAATTGATACCGAAGTAGCCTCGAAATGATTCCAAAATTTTTATCAAACTAAACCAGAATAATTCTTCCGACTGGGAGGCGGCTGGCTATACCAATTTAAAGAACTATTCTGTGGAAGAGCCGAAGTGTTGGGTACGGTCAATATATTATCGGCGATGCTATTGGATATTTTAATCCGTCCAGCGGATCTAACATGATTAAGTTACAAAAACAAATGTTTATATATTTCCACATCCAAGCATGCAAACGTTCTCGTTATAACTTTAATAAGATAACATACTATTTATAAAATAGATTTCAATAAAAGTGGGCGATGCCACGCCCATTTTAAAAACCTATGAAAATATTAATTTGGAGCCGCAGCTGTATTTCATACATGAAATTTAATCTTCGGAGGTATATTAATACTCACGTTTTTCATGATTTTAAAAATATTATCTTTAAAAAAAAAAAATGGGCGTGTTCGTTGACCGATGAGTGCAAAAACCCCCATAAAAAATTTCAATAATACATACCAAAATTTGGCCAAGTTATCGTACTCTCAGACAGATGGACATGTCTTCATTGAACTCTTTTTTTCACCGTTAGAATTCTATTTTTTTTTTTCTTTTGATTATCTAATAACCATACGGAAATTTTTTAATTATTGTTACGATATGTTAATTTCAGAACAACTTTTTAAATAGACATCGAGGAATTGTCTCGAATTCGAAAACCGGAGAAGCATATTATCTGTATTTAATGCTGATTTGTTTACGCCATTACAAGGTGCCGTTAGGAAAATATAAGTCGAGCCGTTTTTTACCAAATTATTAAAATAATGATGCCCGAAAAAATACCGAAACCTTCAAAAATTCATATCCTTCCGATTGACTGAAAAAAAATTTTAATTGATAGAAAACTTTTTTGGAAGATGCAAAAAGTTTCGGAATTTCATCGAAATCAATTGGTCGCGTTGCCAGGGAATGCCGCTCTGTCTATGTGCATAACGGCTTAGGAATATGGCTACAAGCTTATCACTGGTTTTCACAGCCTTGATATATAGAGAACTTAGAAACGTAAAACAAAAAAATTTTTTTTAATTGAATCTGCAATCCCTATAGAACGCTTTGCTTTAAGTTGTTGTTGGCAACAGTGTGGTCCACTGATTTTAAGTATCAACATCCCAGGGTTTGACTGATGTTATGCTCATAAGCTAAGCAAAAAACAAGTGAATTTTTATTGCAAATTTAAACGCATATAACTTAAAACTCAGAGGCAAGGTATTTACAGACGTATATTTGGTGACCGCACCAGTTACTGATTCAAAAGCTATAAACGCAATGCCCCGACGTCGCGAAATAAAAGTGACGAACTTCGAATTTTCAAAATTAGAACCCCAGTAATTGCATGAAAGTGAACACAATGAAAGCGAAGAGGGAAATTAATGCGACGGCATTTTGCGCCGACATTTTTGACATTCGGCGGCAGCGAGAGAAATCTTCGAAAATCGGCGGCGGCGGTGGCCTTTGTCGGCGGCGTGTATGTATCTCTAGTTCATACAACTCAATTTAGCTTACACAATAGTAATTTGAACGCTGATTGGCTCATCTTTACAGCAACAATATACCTTTGTTCCGACTGTCAAAATGTGAGTGTTTGTATTGGGCGAATGGAATGAAATGAAAACATAAAACTTTGAAATTTTTGTGTGTTGTAAGAAAATGTGTTCATCGTTTTGGTTTAAGTTTGAGTTTGCCATCTTCTTTTGACAATCCCTACTCCAGTGACATGAAAAAAATAAAATCAGCTGATGAGATAAGTCAACCATATAGTTGAACTCTAGTCAATGAACCCACTTTTCAAGGTTGCATTGCAGTACGAAACAATTTATTACGCTTTTTTTTTTTAAATTGGCAGTTTATTATTACAACTTATTATATGATAAGTTGTGTAATAAATTGCCCTAATGATATAAATTGCCAATTTGGTATGTGTTTGTACATAGTATAACCGGCATACGTGCGCTGTCTAAAATTGAGACTCATGAGAGCTTATGGAAACGTACGTAATATAAATAAAAGTTCCATATACTTTGTTTTTGTAAGTCGATGGACTAATGTCAAAATCGTACTGCGCGGGAAGTTCATGTATCAAATCATATTAAAAAGTACAAATCAGCTGCCACCTTGCATAGTTCCGCCATGATTTTGAGTAGTTGGAATACCAAGTAAGATGCGTTGTTTATTTGTTCATATGTTATCCCTCCTTGAAATTTTTCTGTAAATATATCGATACTTTAGATTAATCTTTGGCTTTTGTGTTGTGTATGGCGAACTTGGGCTGTGTTTTTGATTTTTATTAAAGTGAATTTCGTTTTCAAAGAATGCAAAGTTTGAGGGGCTCCACTCATGAATCGACCAACACACTTAATCCGGCGCAGGCTGGATGCCCAGCCCATAATTGTGTTTTTTAAAATTAATATATATTGTATCCATATAGTGAGCAGAATCTGAAAAAAACTCCATACGTTTTTTCTAAAAATATCGTTCTCTCAGCAGGAAACAAGGAATTTAAAGAAATAAGCCTTAGCATATTTTTTCGTTGAAATATGTAATATTTATATGTTTATATGAATACTACGCAATATTTTTGAATATTTTTGTACATATGTATTTACTGTAGATATTAAGATCGCCATCAACCTTTCCATTCATTAATTTGTTCTCCCACAGTTTCGTAAATGAAATAATACGCTCTGATCGCATAAATTACAGCCCTTTTGCCATTTTATGTCGATCTTGCACGCAATATTTTCGTTTTCTTTTACTGCTCTTGATTTTTTTGTATTATGAAGAGTCGTCTAATGACGACAACAACAGTCAACGAACGAAAATTATTGCAAATCTTATAATCAACTCTTTTCCTTTTTTAAATTTGAATGGGCTGTACAATTTATAACGACTTACCTTTCCATCAAACTAAACCATACGAAATTTTACAGATCGACAACAAAGTGTTTTCGATTGTGGTTAAGACCAAGACTTTTATGATGTTCGTGCAATGAATTCTTTAATATTTAACACTTAATTATTGACCAATCTAATGTAGTGTGGGCATTGTCCGAAGTATCTTACATAACTATGTAACTCCAACTCCCGACACTAACGACGTCAGCAGTGCTAACGATAGGCGCTTGAACTTATTTATGCAAGAAGGAAAGAGATAGTTGTGGTGACAACCCATATGAGCAACAAATAATGGAGCGATAACTGGACGACCGTTGACTCGAAAGAGACGCAGAGGCTTCCAAAAAGCACTTTCAAGGTGTCGCAACAATATTTGCTGGAAATCTTAAGGAACTAACTGAGAGACAGGTATCTAATGTATGAAGCCGCTCGCGGTCAAAAAAATGTACTAGGTCCCGATCTCTGGTATATATTGTGACGAACACTAGCAACACTAAGGGGTACTATAATCTCTAAGCCGGTACTAAGCAGTGAATCGTATACACATCAACAAATCAATCATTATGTCTACCCATACGTCAATACGAGCAGCGGAGAAGAGACGCACAAACACATGCACATAACTTATCTGAGATGCTCACAGAAGAAGACAACAACTTGTGCAAGTATCGCTCACAGATACTTATAGTTATAGCTGGTAATTTTTTAGCTGATAACTATCTAGTAAATTCTAGAATAGAAAACCTAGAAATATGCAACGAGAAAACCAGACAGTATAAAAGGCAGCAACATTAGAGGCACGACAATCAGTTAGATTTAAGCAAGCTATTAGTTGCGAAATATAAGTGTTATTTCCAAGTATGGATCCTAATAAATACCATTTTTGCATTATTCAATATTAGAGATATTTATTCAACAGCTTAGTGATTAGAACATTAGTAGAAGGTTGCAAATAAGAGGAATTTCCGTAAATTCGTTACAATATCTTACGAAAGTATTCTTCAATTGGACGTGCCAGGAAGCATCTTCCCCTCGATTTCACAGACGAATCGGTAGCTATGATAACAGCACGATGTTGTTGTTGTTGTTGTTGTAGCGATAAGGTTGCTCCCCGAAGGCTTTGGGGAGTGTTATCGATGTGATGGTCCTTTGCCGGATACAAATCCGGTACGCTCCGGTGCCATAGCACCATTAAGGTACTAGCCCGACCATCTCGGGAACGATTTATGTGGCCACATTAAACCTTCAGGCCATTCCCTCCCTCCCTACCTCCAAGTTCCTTGAGGAGCTTGGGGTCGCCAGAGCCTCGTCTATTAGTGAAACAGGATTCGCCGCGGATAGGTGAGGTTGACAATTGGGTTTGGAGAAGCTATATATTGCGCTGGCAACCTGAAAGGTTGCGCTACACAGCCCCTTGAATCTGGTATTTTAGTCGCCTGTTACGACAGGCATACCTACCGCGGGTATATTCTGATCACCTAACCCGCTGGGGTATAACAGCACGATGGTACGAGCTTAAACTGAACTAGGTCTTGCGCACTGTAAAGAGGAGGACGGCTGATCACGTTTTACAGTTAGCAACAGAAAAACGGAGATTTTTTAGTAAATATTTTTGTAAAAGCATAAACAACGCGAAATCTGGACGGCAAAGGCGACAGCTATTTCAATTGTACCTTGTAAATCTCTTTAGAGATATTTCTCTCGGGAGTGGGATTTGAACCCGCACTCCTTCAATAATCGATCTGCTTAGAAAGCCACGTCTTGCTGGTTTACAACTTTATCTCTATTGCCTTCTGCATGCGTTCCTATAGTCATCAAAGAGGCGAACATGCACTTCAATGAAATATCTGGGAGTGAGGCTGGACAGTAGCTCACCTTGTCGAAGCACATTCTAGGATCCTCAGCAAGGGCTGCGAACACAATAGCGAAACTTAATAGGTTACTGGCAAACACAGGCAGTTCAAAGCCATGTACAACTAAGTTGCTTGCATCAACCTCGGTTGCTATACCTTTATACGTTGCAGAAATCTGGGCATGTGCAGTAAAAGATCGGAGGCACCGAACTGCCTCACCTCGGCAGAAGCTGACGTAGTTACTAATTCAAATATCTTCACCGAATGGGTAAGGTAGGAAGCTCAAATTGTCTGTAGTATGGCAATTTAGGCAATGTACGTTACACCTTCTTCGAATGCCAGCATTTTGTCAACAGCAAAGAAGATAAGAAAAAAAATTGGCGACCTATCGCCGAGCAGTGTCATGAAAAAAATGACCTACCGAAGTGACAGATGGGATACTGTCAGCAGATACGTGAGGCATAAACTTCGCAGCAAATGAGAATATGTCTAACCAGAAACCCAAATGCACCCGCTCACCAATTTTTGTCGAGATATATCAAAAATTGAATTGTCAACCTGATAAATTCGGGTGTACGTTTTACTGCATCTATTTCTTCTCCTTTAAGGACTTACAATTTTAAGATTCGTGAAAAACTTTATATACTGTGGCGAATATTAGTAGTTTCGATACGTCACTATGCCGATAGTAAAAATGCTGGTCGACAAAAACAACAGGGAAAGCGGATGAAATCGAAAACAGCCACACACATTACATAAAAGCAACAGAGAATATCAGATGTACAGTGCATATTATTCACCTATACCTGGGCGGCAACAGTATACATGAGATGCAGATATGTATGTAAATAGGAATACACAGCGCATATTACTCAAACATATACACAGATATATATAGAAGACAGAAACAAGAAATAAATAAGCAAATGTTCGAGACGGCTGTTAGCGAAAGTTTGGACACTGGGGGAAAAGGGTGAACGAGGCGAACTAAGTGAAGTACGCGAGTAATTTTATTGTGAAGTACTAATAACATAGTAGTGTTGTAAATAAAGAAGATTTTCCCATACTGAATATTTGAGTTATTTATTTGACAGTTCAGAGTTTCGAACGAAACCAGAATGCGCAAGGTAATAAAAAATTTCCTAAAATTCGCAACAGTACTATTTAATTTTGATGAAGGTATAAAAACAACATATGATGTTGGTCAACTAAGTTACCTATCGGTTAATAGTATTAGCGTGTATTTTATTTGACAAATCGGTAAACGAAAAAATATCTTCAATCGGTCAATAACTTTTATAGGCCAAACAATTGTAACAAAACTTAGTGCATTTTGCTATAAGGGACAAGAAAGTATAAAAATTATTAAAAAAACGATAATAATAAATAAATTTCATTTCCCATTCGCAAGTTAATTACATAACATTACATACAGAAAATCATGTCCTTAACATTATAGCTATAATATTTAATTCATATAAAATTCGCTCACGGCCAAAAGTCATCGTTAAACCAGTTAAGGAGAAGCACGAAAATTATCAATAGCCGGCACCATAATAATATCAGCATCAACATATCAACAGTAGCGACAAAAGGTGACGGCTGGTGGCTTTCGGGTGCGGTGGTAAAACCATCACTACAACCAACAGCAACAACAAAGACTGCCACATAAAAACGATTTATTTGTATGCTTAACAACTGGAGTGGCCGAAACGATTGGCGATTTCACTGGTTACTTGACAGGCCGGTGTTTTATTGCGAGTATGCAAGTATACATACATACGTACATACTTATGTATATCATGTAATACCCACCACAAAAGGCCTTCTAAATAACATTTATGTGAAATATGAAATATGCAAATTTTTATTTGCATATCTGGTCGTAAAGTTTGCACCCTCCTTTCTTTTCTCGACATATCGTAGAAATATTGAGAACAAATAGGAATATTAAAAAAACAAAATGCCTGGTTTGCCAACTTTTTTCTCTTTGACCTTAAAACTGCTACTTTGACTTGTAAAATGTGTGATCATTCGTCTTTTAGGCCCATAACATCTAAGGAGAGCATTAAAATACTGATTAATTTTGGTATATGTTTGTCCCTTTCTAGAGGGTTGATCGCAGAGGACTCCAGCGAGGGCCAGTGCCAGATAGACAGATACTAAATTAAATACGAAGGTGTATTTTAAAGCATTCCTTCCCGTTATTCAAAGTCAAACAATCAGTACATAAGGTTTTATTGATCTTCTTCAAAATATATCTCCCAATTTTTCTCATTCTTACCCTTTATAATTTCCTTATCTCTCCCTCTTCTTTTTTTACACCCTCTACCTCTCTCCTTCTTTTTTCTTAGATCCCTTATTCCTCTAATTTATCATTCTTTGCTTTATTTTTGAAATTTTATTTTGTCACACACAATTCATACTCAAAATCTCATAACTTAATCAAAATATTTTAGCTGCACAATTCTTGTCTATCATCTGATATACAATGGAATGCTTAAATTTAATAAAAACTTTTAAAAAGTCACTCAATGCAATCGCTTTAACTTTTTGTGAATTCAATGCTATGACCAAACAGAAGTTCTGCACTTAAGTACGTACATGACGTAAGAGTAACTTTCGCTGACATATAAAATTTTTCGCACCACCCAGTGGCGCAAGTGAAATTGTAAAAAAAAAAATGTAAATTAAAATTCTTTGTTCTGAAATATGAAGAACTTTCGTCTTGATCGAAGGAACCTATAGCCAAAATTTATTGAAAAAAGATTGAAGTGTGGGAAAGTAAGTAAGCTTATAGCCGTAGATTTCACAAGATATATCTATATAAATAAACAAAATAAATAAAACAAAATTTTAACTTTTTATATCAGCAGATCCACCAAACTTTGTTCTACACAAACCTAAATTTTCAAGTATTCACAACTGCTCTGCTCAACTCCTTCCCTTATTTTCCTTTCAGTCCAACATGCCTTCTATCCATCTTACCATTACTAATAGCCATTCCAACTCCAATTTCACCTTCCATTCCTGCTCCAAAAACCTCTTTTAATTTTCTTTTTAAGAAACTTAAATGATCTATAATGAATACTTCATAAGATATGTAGTATAAAAATTAATATGTGTATTGGAAGTTGATTTTATTTCGAGCCCACGGGCACCCTTGGGAGATTTCTAGTGCACTTTTTAAACTACGTTCTGATCGAAGATCAACTGGATTTTCAGATTCATATATCATTTGAATTTATATATATGCGAACACACGTTATTCTGCCCGAAAATTGGTTTGCTTATATTTGAAAAACAGACCTCATTTTCTGCTATCACTCTCTTCTCCATGCTATAGATCAATATTTTACTAATTTTTCATTTATTTATCCCTTTTGTTCCTCCCCGTCCTATTCCCTTTATTTCCAGTGCCTTCTCATTCTACGTCTCCCCTCCGAAACCCATTCAAACTCTCACTCCCGCATTCCTTTTATGTGCATCCCCAATCTCACTCCCACCTCCACTCCTCCTACCTCTCCCACCTAAAAGTCGTCATATATGGAATCTCAGTAACAAATATGGGACACCCCAGTCTATATTCGATCACTCCCAATTCCATTCCCTCTACCTCTCCCACCAAATTACCTCATACATGAAATCCAGAAACAAAATATAAGATAATTTTTGATATAATTACTGACGTTTACCTCACATATGGAATTTATATACAAAATATTCAATACCCCCATTTAAATTTTTGTTTAGCTCATACTATCACATCCACTCCTTCTATCTATCGCACCTAAATTGCCTGATATATGGAATATTCAAATTTTGGATATCCACTTCAAATAATAACGGAGGTATAGATCATATTTCGCTCCAACTTTAATTCTCACATAGAATTCAACTTTCACTCCTACTTCCACTTCCTCTATCCCTCCCACTTAAATTAGGATATTCCCTTCAAATATTTACGGAGATATAGATGATCCAGCTCAGAACGTTCTGATGAAGTTATGTGATACTGCCTTTAAGCACCCAGAAAAACGGGTAAACAGCTCTAATATTCTCCTCGGTATTTTAACTCTATTCCATGGAAAACTATCTCCAAAAAAAGACCATCATCGTCGAGAGTAAAAATGTATTGGCATATTTAGAAGTAATAGCATACGTACAACTGGAAAGGGGACGGATAGCTAACGAATACCCGGTACTAGCCTCCTATTTTTTGAAATATATCGGCCTAATATTTATTACAACAACAATCCAAATTAATACCTTAATTCTTGGAAATACTGTCAAACATAGTAAACAAAGCAAGCAGCTGATTGCCTTTTATTGCTGCTACCTACACAATTTTTGGTGGCTACTTAGCACATATATCAGTCTAAGTATTTATATATATGTTCGTAGGTATACCTGTTCATTTGCTAGTAGCTCATAATTATAAATAAAAATAAATGTAAGGCGCGATAACCTCCGAAGGGATCTAAGGCCGAACTTCTCTTCCAATTTGCGTCCTGCTCCTCTGGATTTTCCCTACAAATTGGCCGAACGGGACCTATATGTTTAATGCCCACTCCGAACGGCATCTGCAAGGCAGATGAATTTTTACTGAGAGCTTTTCATGGCAGAAATACACTCGGAGCGCTTGCCAAACACTGCCGAGTGGCGACCCCGCTTAGAAAAATTTTCTTCTAATTGAAAAACCTTATTTCTAAAATTTTGATGTTGCTTTGCCCGGGATGCGAACCCAGGGCATACGGTGTGGCAGGCGGAGCACGCTACCATCACACGACGGTGGCCGCCAAAATAATAATAGCTCATAATTATAGCATTTCGAAAAAGCAAATAAAATTATTGATTACAGTCTTTTATTGCGTTGACTTGTGCGGTGTTCTGTTATTATATATTATCAATGTTATTATGATTGTTGGCTGTTGTTGCTGGCTTTTTGTTTTTATACCCAGCTGTACTTGTACACAGGGTATTATAACTTTGATTGGATAACGGTTCGTTGTACAGGTATAAAGGAATCGAGATAGATATAAACTTCCATATATCAAAACCATCAGCATAGAAAAAAAATTTTATTGAGCCATGTCCGTCCGTCCGTCCATACGTCCGTTAACACGTTAACTTGAGTAAATATTGAGATATAACATTTTGGAAAACACAAAAAACCTGATTATTTAGTAAATAATACACCTAGAATGTTGAAATTTGACGTGTGGACTGATATTGAGACTCTTGATAAAATTTTGAAAAAATATTTTAAAATCGGCGTGGCACCGCCCCCTTATGACAAAATCAATTTTGCAAGTATTATTAATCATAAATCAAAAATCGGTAAACCTATCATAACAAAATTCGGCAGAGAGGTTACCTTTACTATAAGGAATGCTTTAAAGAAAAATTTACGAAATCGGTTAAGGACCCACTTTTATATAAAAGATTTTTGAATGGGTCGTGGACGAATAAAATAAGTTATATCTTTGCAAAAAGGAGCTTTATATCAAATGGATTTATAACAATAAATAAGAAAAACTTCAAATTTAAAAATATGGACGTGCACCGCCCCTTTTATGACTAAGAAATTTTCTATATTTCGGGAGCCATAACTCGAAGAAAAATTAGTTCAGAATAGAACCATATGTATATGTATTATTGCGCAGCCTTTTAACACTATTAAACACACAAAACAAACAACAACAGCATTTCAAGTGTACAGCTGTGTATTTAATGTTTGGTGTCACCCGAACTTAGACTTCCTTACTTGTTTAATATATAATTTATAGCTAGCTTGTTGCATGTCTGTTTAAATATTTATTGGCAATGTGCCATAGCTTTGGGGCAAAAAACAACCTTCAGTTAACTATTTATTTGATAAGTTTGTATGTGTGTTGGCAGCACGTTTTTTAGCAAGTGTGCGTGTGTGTGTGTATTTTAAATATCCATTCATTAATTCATTCATTTGTCTTCTTCGGTCGCTATCATGCTTGTTTTTATTGCTGGTTGTAAATTAAATTTTGGCTTCCTTCAACAATGAATCATTTTAAATTCTACTAAATACATAATTGTAGCTTTTCAATTTGTTGGTGTTGTAAGGCTACTTCTAAATACATATATATGTACGTATTTAAGGATATAGCTAAGAATATTAATAGCAGAACTGTTTGAACTAGGAAGTTCTGTGGATTAATAGTACGAGATTAATTTCAATTGGTAGGTTTCGTTGTAGTTACACAGGAGGGAAATTAATTATGAAGTTAGACTGCAAGCTGGTAGGTTGCTGTTCTTGTTGTTTTGTCGTAAGATCTCTGATGCTCGAGTTGTCAAATTTATATCTCACTACGAGAAGCGCCTTTACCGATTATATGGCTGAGCGGTTGAGGAGTGGCATCTAAACCTTACTACTTCACAGGAGGCTGGCGGGAAAGTTCAACAGACGATATAAGGCTGCACTTAAATGGAGTCTTCCCAATACCAGGCCATGTCGGGAACTAAATATGGCCCTAAATCTCTCCATGTTTATTATTATGCGGGTAATAACTTTTAGCGACGATGATGATGTGGAGAGAGAGAAAGAATTGTATCGCATGCCGATAAAAATCAAAACTTTTAAGAGCGATGGTTTATACTTGGATAGAGAAGGAAAGCATGGAGTCAGTACGGTAGGTGACGAAGCGATTTGCGAACGCGGACAAAGAAAGAGAGTTATAAAGGGAAGGCATCTCCTACTCTGGTTCTATTAGTCCAGCTGTTTGACTCGTAAGGGAACTTTAGGGGCTAAAATTCTCCCTGGAATGTCTGATTCAACTACCTCAAGCTAATGTTAGTACCTGCTGATGAGTTTACAATGATAGCGCAGTCGCGGATTACCCAAGCAATTTCATTCAATCTTCCCCTTCACAGGCTCGAAACTCTTGCCCTGTCTAAATATCTGTGCATTTCATCCCCTCACCTCTGACTAAAGATATTAACTGAGTCTACATTTGCTGGACTACTAATGCCGGTGCACTCTTCCACTACCGTCCGGGCGCATCATACTAGTGTGCGGATATGGGATTGGTTCAATGAGTAACGCAACACCATCGAGTTCTCGCACTGTTGTTGCAAATAAGCGACGACGATTATTAGAAGTATCCGCTGCTTAAAGTTACTATTTTCTTTACTCAACCACCCTCTTTTTCACCGACTCAGTTATCACGCCGCTTCTTCGGCCGCGATTACCAACGCTTTTCTTCGCTTCCCACTCACATCGTTAGGTTAGGTTAAGTTGAACTGGCCGGTCCATGAGGACCTCACATAGACTGAGTAAGTCCCTAGTGTTACCAGAAGTTTGTTTTAACGACCAAACTGAAAAACCCTATCAAAAACCAGGGCCTATGTTATAAAATAACTCCGTCTTCTTGGTAAAGCAGAACGTGCTCGATCGTTTCCTCCTCCATCCCCTCCTACATCTGCTATCACTGACCAAGCCTAATTTAAAGGCATGTGACGCCAGAAGGCAGTGTCCAGTCAGAATACCCGTCATGAGTCTACAGTCCTCTCTTTTTAATGATAGAAGTAATTTTGTTAGTCTAAGGTTGTACTCACTCTCACTTGGTACTCTCTGCTAACTTTCCAATGCCTCAGGCTTCATATGCATGTATGTGTAGTCAATCTTAGCACACAAATATTGCGTGTACGTTCAGATGGGGTATGTGGTACGTTCACATGACTGGGTTGACTCAGCATTACCTTGGATTATAACAAAACCCATATCTTAGGAAGGTGATGAAAGCACTACCCAGAAGATAAAGGAAGCAAAAACTCAGTTCTCCGTGCTTACGCTTCCGGAACTAATATAAAAGTTCAGCGGCCTTTCCTCGATTTTTCCCACCTTCCTTTCCATCCAATTTATGTTCGTGGCCTTGCGTTTTTCTGGGTATTTTTAGATGGGCTGATAACCTCAATTCCATACAGATCGGCCGTTGCACTTGACAGTAGATCTAATGGGACTTCTCGAAACAAAACAAGGGTCGCGTCATTGGGCACCATCCAAAAATCACATACTATTCGTATAGCAGTAATGAGGTAGGATGCTAGTATATCTTTATGGTGGGCGATTTTAGACACGTGCCATACTGGTGCGGCATATAATATTCCCAAGGTAGTTGCGTTGTATAATCTTCGCCTGGGATGCTTGAGCGTTATTCAAGGGCACAAATTTCTTTACTCATAATACGCTCGACAATTTTTCCTAGCGGAGGGAAGACGCCTTCTTGGATACAGTCGTTCAAAAAGTTGAGATAACTCCAGCGAACCGCATAAAATGTGATGCTGACAGCATATACAGACGAAGACTTGACTCTCTTCGTGCTCACAATTGGCGTCAGTCGCTAAGCAGAAATGACTTTCGTAACTCCTTAAGCAACTGCGAAAAATTTCTAGGCGGTATAGCGCTAATTATTGGTGATAATCAGCCATGGTTTATTGAATATCGACCGCAGTATGAAGTTTGTGAAGAAATACCTTCAAACCAAGAAAAGCAAATTAATTCAACAAAACTCACGTGAGTACCTAATTCTAATGCGGCTACTAAATATAAGTGTTGGTAACACCGTCACTGGCTAATCTCCATGTCTAAACTCACACTTGGTCTTTCCAACCACACAACAAATTTATCAGGCAACGCTGTATGTATGAACGCAATAAGGTAACCCTTTTCTAAATTGCTTAGTCGTTCTACTTCCTTTTCGTATATTCTTTGATCTCTTGGGTTACGGCGTGAAAACATGCAGTTGGGAAAACCAAATGTGAGTATACTAATACAAAATATTAACCTGTTTAATTAATTCTAATTGTAATATCTTTCTGCAATAAAGTTTTTAAAGTCGTTTACGAACTCATAAATTGGTTGAACCAACAATTCTTTAAAAAATTTGCTGCACTATCTGCCATTACAACATTGAGGTTAGAAAATCTGTTTGCCGAAAAATTATTTAATATGAGACGAACAATAACGGAGACAAGTGCGCCAGTTAAATGTGCTGTATGCGCAGGAGTCTCGCACGATATTGCTGACAAAGAATGGAGCTGCAAAAAGTGTGCAACGTTACCAAAGGCAAATACATCAAAGCCATGTACAACAACCGAACATGTAGAAAAACAAACGGAAAAGGTAGGTGAAAAGGGTAACAGGGCAAACAAGCAGGGCTCCGTGAATTCGAAGCGCAATATGGAAATAGAATTGGCTCGTTTAGAAGAGAGAAAAAAGGCAGAACTGTCATATTTAGAGCAAAAATACGAAATTATGCGGAGATATGAAAATTCCGAAGAATCGGATGATGACAGCAGTCTGGATGCGCTGAAGGTGCATCGAACAACTCAATGGGCAAATGGCAAGGATCAGGGTGATATATGTAGTAATAGAGAAAGGCAGCTTGGAACAGGTGCTGGGCACGTTGGGGTAGTAATAGGCCGGGGGCATAACGAGGCTCACATGCAGGCACGCAATACGTCGGAAGCAAATGCTGTAAGCTTGAATGCACAGCAAATTAGTTCGCGACACGTGGTGCACAAGGACCTACCAGTGTTCAGTGGTAAAGCTGAGGAGTGGCCTCTGTTCGTCAGCAGCTTTCAGAACTCCACGCGCCTGTGTGGATTTAGCCACGATGAAAACTTGCTTCGATTGCAACGTGCCTTGAAGGGTAAGGCACTTGAGTATGTCAGTAGCAAACTAATGATTCCGGCACTTGTACCCGAAATAATGTCCACGCTACGGATGATTTTTGGCAAGCCAGAACAAATATTGAATAGTCTCTTGGGAAAGCTACGTTCGTCACCGCCTGTCAATGTTAACAAGCTTGACACTCTCATAATTTTCGCACTTGAAGTAAAAAATTTAGCCGCCACTATGGAGGCGTCAGGGCTACAAGCGCATATGACGAATCCTTTATTTATGCAAGAACTAGTTGAAAAGTTGCCAGCTCAAATACGTTTACAATGGGCAATGTTTTCTAGACCCTATTCAGACGCTACTCTGAAGGTGTTTAGCGATTGGCTTTTCGATTTGGCAGACGCAGCCAGTAACGTCACACCGGTAATTTCTGCCGGCAATACAGAGTCGGAGAAGCGCAAAGTTCAGCGCGTGAGTCTCCATGCTGAGGGAAAGGACCAGGGAAAAGAATCTGTAGAGCGGGTTAAACCAAAACTAGCGTGCTATTTGTGCAACGAAGCGCATGTAATATTGAGATGCGACAAATTTAAAAATTTACCATACGACGAAAAATGGAATGCAGTGCACAGGTTGCAGCTTTGTAGGGTATGTCTAAGAAAGCATGATTCTAGAAGCTGCCGTGAGAGAAAGGCGTGCGGCGTGAACGGTTGCAAATACAAGCACTCTCCGGTTCTACACAAACCCGTCGATGTTTCACCCGCAGTTGTGGCTCATCATGAGGAGGTATCCAACACACTTTATCGTGTTGTGCCGATAACGATTTACGACAAAGGCACTTCGTGCGACATTTATGCCCTTTTAGACGATGGATCCGGTCCAACTTTAATTGAGAAAGATGTGTTGCAACGATTGCAACTACAAGGGGGTAAAGCAAATCTATGCCTAAAGTGGACAGACGGAACTGTACGTGTACAGCGTGACTCTGATAGGATTGATTTAGGTATTTCGCCGCGTGGGAAAAGTAAAAGACTCACGCTATATAACGTACGCTCTGTGGACACCCTTGATCTCCCAATCCAGACAATGAATATAACGGAGCTCGCCAAAATGCATAAGCATCTGAGAGGAATTCCAGTAGACTCATACCGCAATGTAGTGCCACAAGTGATAATTGGATTAAACAATAAAAATGTGATGATGCCACTATAGTTTCGAGAAGGCAATGCACATGAACCAGCTGCAACCAAAACTCGTCTTGGGTGGACCGTTTATGGGGTCATTAATAACGGATAGAAAAATAAAGTTGATAACATGCAAATGCACATTTGCGAATGCGATGACGATGCAGCCTTGCAAAAGCTGGTCACAGAATACATGTCCCTGGAAAATTATGGGGAGAACAGCAAAAACAAACAGTTTCACGGAACATATCTAAAGGATATGCAGGACAAAGTGGTACGTAAGGGTGAACATTTCGTAACAAAATTGCTATGGAAAACGGAGAGCATTGTTATGCCAGACAATTACCCGATGGCCTTGCGCAGGCTCAAATGCCTCGAAAGAAAGCTGGAGTCGTCTCCCGACCTTAGGTCGCTTATAAACAATCACATTCGTTCAATGGAGGAAAAAGGGTACATTCGCAAATTATGCACTAGTGAGATTTCCGCCTATCATCCTCGAAAGTGGTATTTGCCGATATTTGCGGTACAACACCCAAATAAACCACAGAAGGTCAGGGTAGTATGGGATGCTGCTGCAGAATATAAAGGCCTCTCTTTGAATTCCTGCTTGGACAAGGGTCCAGATCTACTGACTTCTCTTTTTGACGTTTTACTGAACTTCCGGAAAGGAAAAATAGGGTTGTCTGGGGATATCAGGGAAATGTTTCACAGAATATATGTGGATGCAGAAGATCAGCAATCCCAGCGTTTTCTGTGGAGAAACTGCGAGGAAGCCCGCTCACCAGATGTCTATATGTTATTAGTAATGAGCTTCGGCGCAAGCTGTTCGCCATCCTTAGCTCAAATTTTAAAAAATCGCAACGCTATCGAGTTCGCCGAAACGCATCCACGAGCAACTAAAAGTATCTTGGAACGGCATTACGTCGATGATATGCTTGATAGCGTGGACACAATTCAAGAAGCGATTCAATTGGCGAAGAATGTTCGCTCCATACATAAACAAGCGAATTTCCATATTCGAGGATGGCTATCCAACTCTAAAGAGATTGTTGAAGCCTTAGGAGAAGCAGGAGAAACAGGCGAATTCTGTAGTGCTGCTAAACGAGTGGATCAAGTGTGTGAAACTAGTAAGGTGTTAGGTATGTGGTGGCAGACGTTGGATGACACACTAACATATAATTTAAAGTTCACTAAAGCAAACGAGGAGATCCTCCAGGGAGCTAAGCTACCAACAAAAAGAGAACTACTACGACTGCTAATGTCTATATTCGACCCATTGGGACTTTTAACGTTTTTCTTAATCGACGCAAAGATCCTGCTACAGAAAGTATGGCGAAGCGGTATTGGATGGGACGACACCATTCCAGAGCAGTTGTCAGGGGATTGGTTGAGATGGCTATCCTACCTCCCGCAAGTCCAGAGTATGAAGGTGCCCAGGTGCTATTTCAGTAGAGTAAAAAGTCAGGTGGACAATATTGAACTACATGTATTCGTAGATGCAGGTGAAAACGCTTACGCCGCGGTAGCATACCTAAGGATAGAGACAGGTGATGACATCGAAGTATCGTTGGTGTGCTCCAAATCTAAGGTTGCACCGCTACGCCCTGTATCTATCCATCGAATGGAGCTGCTCGCTGCGGTGATGGGAGCGAGACTTGGTAACACGGTGATGAAAGCCCTTGACTGCAAAGTCGATGGAGTACGCTATTGGACAGATTCAAAAACTGTTCTTTCCTGGTTACGGTCCGATCCTAGGGGATACAAGCAGTTCGTTATGTTCCGTGTTGGAGAAGTGAAGGAGACTACCGATATCTCACAATAGGGCTACGTGCCATCGAAATTAAACATCGCAGACCTAGGAACAAAGCAGTCTTACGTACCAGATTTTTCAAGGGGTGGTCAATGGATCTCCGGACCTAATTTTTTGCGTCAGCCGGCTGAGAACTGGACAAACGTCGATCTCAAGCAAGAAAATGTCATTCTGCAGGAGCATGAGGAACTACGTTCACAACTAGTTGCCGTCAATACAGTAGAAGACTTACCCCTGATAGATTTTAGCCGTTTTTCAAAATGGGAACGGTTACTCCGGAGTACGGCATATGTCAAACGATTTGTAGGTAAGTTACGTGGTCTCTCCAATGAATGTGGCCTTAGTACCGACGAGCTGGTCTGGAGCGAAACCTATTTATATCGCCTTGCCCAAGCCCAAGCCTTTCACAAAGAAATAAAAATGTTGCATCAGAATCCAAGATGCTGCCTGCCAAAAACAAGCCTTATTCGTAAGCTATCGCCGTTTCTAGACCAGCAAATGATAGTTAGGATGCGTAGCCGGTTAGAAAGAGCCGAATTTATAAATAATGATACAAAAAACCCAATTTTACTACCAAAAGAACATGCTGTTACAAGATTAATAGTAGATTGGTACCACAGAAAATGGAAGCATTGGAACCATGAGACAGTAATCAACGAGTTATTCCAGAGGTTCTACATACCAGGATTAAGGACTTTATTACGGTCCGTACGAAAGTGTTGTCAATTCTGCAAGATAAACGCCGCTCGTCCGCACGCACCTGAGATGGCCGACCTACCTGAAGCGCGGTTATCGCCCTATACACGACCATTTACTTATGTGGGATTGGACTTTTTCGGACCATTCCTGACTACCATCGGAAGACGTACTGAAAAGCGATATGGAGTGGTGTTCACATGTATGACGTGCCGTGCGGTGCACATCGAAATGGCATACAGTCTGACTACTAGCTCATGCTGCATTGTTCTGCGTAATTTCATCGCCCGCAGAGGAAATCCGAGGCAATTCTTTAGCGACAATGGCACGAATTTGAAAGCGACAGAAAAGGAACTGCGTGAATCATTATCGCAAGTTGACTTTGGGGGCCTAGAAGTCGAGTTTACCAGCTCTTACACCAAATGGACATTCATTCCACCCGCATCGCCCCATATGGGAGGGGCATGGGAACGCATGGTGCGCTCAATAAAGACAGTTATGTACCAAATTGTTACGCCGACCACAAGATTAAATGACGAAAAGCTGTGCAACTTGTTCGTCGAAGTGGAGCATATAGTAAACAGTCGACCTCTAACGTATTTGCCCTTCGAAAACGCCGACCAAGAGGCGCTAACACCCAATCATTTTCTGCTGGGCTCGTCGTCAGGACTCAAACCAGTAGGCGACTTCAAAAATGCAGATCAATTTGCTCGTGCCTCCTGGCGGCACTCTCAATACCTTGCTGAAATGTTCTGGAAGAGATGGGTGGCGGAAGTTTTACCTATGCTCACACGGAGGACTAATTGGTTTGACAAAGCCAAGCCGATTGAAGTCGGAGACATGGTCGTCATTGTCGACCCATGGGGAGAATGTTGGAAACACCGTCACTGGCTAATCTCCATGTCTAAACTCACACTTGGTCTTTCCAACCACACAACAAATTTATCAGGCAACGCTGTATGTATGAACGCAATAAGGTAACCCTTTTCTAAATTGCTTAGTCGTTCTACTTCCTTTTCGTATATTCTTTGATCTCTTGGGTTACGGCGTGAAAACGTGCAGTTGGGAAAACCAAATGTGAGTATACTAATACAAAATATTAACCTGTTTAATTAATTCTAATTGTAATATCTTTCTGCAATAAAGTTTTTAAAGTCGTTTACGAACTCATAAATTGGTTGAACCAACAATAAGAATAATTCTGCATTAATAACAGAACGACGTAAGCGCCACGCTTGAGCGTTATTCAAGGGCACAAATTTCTTTACTCATAATACGCTCGACAATTTTTCCTAGCGGAGGGAAGACGCCTTCTTGGATACAGTCGTTCAAAAAGTTGAGATAACTCCAGCGAACCGCATATAATGTGATGCTGACAGCATATACAGACGAAGACTTGACTCTCTTCGTGCTCACAATTGGCGTCAGTCGCTAAGCAGAGATGAATTTCGTAACTCCTTGAGCAACTGCGAAAAATTTCTAGGCGGTATAGCGCTAATTATTGGTGATAATCAGCCATGGTTTATTAAATAGCGACCACAGTATGAAGTTTGTGAAGAACTACCTTCAAACCCTACCATAAGAAAAGCAAATTAATTCAACAAAACTCACGTGAGTACCTAATTCTAATGCGGCTACTAAATATAAGAATAATTCTGCATTAATGACAGAACGACGCAAGCGCCACGCCTTAAATGCTACGCTACAAAGTTATTTAAAGTTCATAGCACGCAGTTAAATCTTCATTTAAATTTGTATTAATATGCAGTAATTGAAGGTGATTTGTTCAAATCAAATGTAAATTTAACGCTTCCTATTGCCAGTTTGCACGCATTTAAGCTGAGAGCTCCTTTACACATACAAATCAACTAAACGACAAATCAAGCAGCTAAGAGTTAATTTGCCACATGCAACATGAAGCCATTCGAAAGAAATTCCGCTTGTGCGTATGTATGTTTGTATGTATTTGAACATAAGAATTGTGTTGCTGCTGGTATAGAGGAATTATTGCTGCTTCCTTTATAACTTTCATAGCATTTGCTCAATCCATTCATACCGGCAAGCCGCTGCAATTAGTATCCATTAAATACTTCATTTCGACTTGTCGGTATTCGTTCGTAAGCTCTTCACTTTCATTTGCTTTTAAATATTTCATTTCCTTACACCTCTGGTAAATGTTACAACTAAGCATTCTTGTATTTATATTTTTTTGTTTTAATAGTTGTTTTTGTTGTTTTTATTAATGCTGTTGTTGTATTTTATGCTGTCTGCTTACTTATCTACATCGTTTATTTGTCTCGTGTCTGACATTTGGCAACGCCTTCTTCTAGTAACTTAATTAAACGCCCAACTACTTTATTTGAGTTCACTTCAAGCTCATTCATTCTTTTTGTTTTCTACTAAGTTTACATATCTATATATTCATGCATATATATAGGTACTCATCTTTACTTTTCGCTCACAAGTCGACGTATTTCTATTCTGTCTATCATCTTCTTTTTCCACCTACTTGAATTTCAAAAAATTATTTTTAACTATTCGTGTTCCGAAAGATTCGCAGTAAATAAGTTTTTCGTTACATCACCGAATTTTTGATTTGTTAGAATCTCTTCTCACGGCATGTGGTAATCGATAATGTTACAGTAAGAGTGGGTGTAATTGTAATATGGAAAGAATATATATACGTGCATTATTACGTTGATATGAGCGTTATCAGAAACCATATAAGTTTAGAGATCGAAACGAATGGCCTAGCACAATCTTTGAGAAATGCAGCTTTGTCACGCAATCCTGGAGGACGGCTCGAGTAGTTTCTGTACCGAAAGCAGGACTAACCATCTCTCTTTAGCACAACCAAAGCCAAGTTAGTCGATACTGATATGTATCGAGTGGTCATGAATACAGAGAAAGCCCTAGAACACCAGGAATATCCGCAATGTGTTTTCCTAGAAATTGCCGCGGCTGTCGACACGAGCAATAGTGTACAGTCTTAGCTCGATTTAAGTATAGCCGGCCTTAAAAAATTGGATCGGCTCCCTACTTAACTGCAGAATGAACACGTCGGAATGGGTTTTATATGAGACCACAAAAACGGAAAACAGAGGAACACCGTAGGGTTATTATCACTAGGGGTATTATCACAAACGTTGTTTACGGTGGTCATGAACCAATTGCTTAGGTGGTTTGACAGAGGACCCACGACGTTTTCAGATAAAGTTTCAGTCATCATAAGCGGCAGATATCTACCTACAATCAACTCTCTGATTGATAAGGCACTTCGGGATGTACATGTATGGGCGGGTTAAGCGCCAAAGCAAACAATAACGAAAAATTACGGTTCTAATTGGAATTATTCTTAGTTGGGAGGGGTAATCCTAAAATAAAAGTACAGCACAAAATACTAGCTAGGAACTGTGCTAATGGGAAGTTGTAGAGGAAACTAGATGTGAAAGAGAGAGCGATTAAAGGCCACCGTGGCACTGTATACCTACAAGAAGATGCAAGGATGCATATGGAGCTATATCACCCAAATTCTATCATTTAATATTTATGGCGATTTACAAGTCCATACCCTACTATGGTGTACTGCAGCTATCCTTAAGTATCTTCGCCTTCGTCGGACTATTGCGCTCCGACTGTATTTTTCAATAGTACGAGGTTATTATTCCGGATAGGGATTATTGATTGAAGGAGCCGCCGGACTTGTGCAATAGGCTGCAGATATATACTGACGGCTCCAAACTGGATTATAAGGTGGGTAGCGATGTATTTGCACCTCAACTAGGGTGGAATCTATCATTTAGCCTGCCCGATCATTGCAGCGTCTTTCAGGTGGAGGTGGCTGTTATACATGAGGCCGCTGATAAAATGGGTGCTCACGGCTATAACCAAATTTGTATTTACTCTGACAGCCAGGTTGCACTAAAAGCACTTGGATCGGTCACATGTAAGTCCAGAACAGTAGAGAAGTGCCGCAAATCTCTTAACGAGATCGCTGAGCAAACTTCCATCAGTCTGGTATGGGTGCCTGGACACTCAAATATACCGGGCAATGAGATGGCTGACGAACTTTCAAGAGGGGGCACATCCGTTCCTCTTTCGTCATCCTGGAAGGGATTGAGCATGCCGCTCGCTAACTGTAAGCTCAATTTGAAAGGGATTTTCCTTAGGAAAGCGGGTGTGAGATGGAGCAATCTTAAATTCTGCTACCACTCCAAGCTCGTGTGGCCTGAATGGGATGCGAGACGCACAAAAAGTCTCTTTCTTCTTGGGGAGGAATGGCGGAGGGAGGAAGGGGGGCATATATCTGATGGGTGGACTTATAACCGGCCACATAGCAATCGGGAGGCACGCACAACGGCTGGGTGCAGGACTAAAAATTACCCCGGCAGCATCATCTGCATACCATTGACGCACGGGTGCGAAAATCATAGAGCATACTATATACGTGTATACAGAGGGTTCCCAACTAACGGAATGGGTAAGGTTGTTGTTTACTGCGTCGACGCAAGTATACGTAGATCCTGTAGGCTGCCGGATCACTGCTGCGTCTTTCCGGCAGAAATTGTAACCTTGAAGCAAACAGCAGAAATTCTGGAGAAAGCGTGCGTAAGCTACAGTGGCATCAATATATATATTGACAGTCAGCCGGCGATTAAGGCAATAATCTCACACACTACCACGTAATACGTAGTACGTATGGTGAATAATTTTTGTATACCATTCATGAAAATGCGATGGTATATTAAGTTTGTCACGAATCTCAAAGTTGTAAGGCCTTAAAAAAGAAGATATAGACCTACCCGGAAGTATGCGGAATTGATCAGGTTGACAATCTGGTTTGATTTAGCCATGCCCGTTTGAACGCAAACTAGTCCCTCAAATTTTCGGGATATCTTGATAAAATTTGGTAAGCGGGTATGTTAAGGAGTTCGATTAGACATTTGTGGGAACCAGCCAGAGCAGACCACTATAGCATACATATTCCCCATACCGCCGATTTTTCAGCATATACCTTTTTTTATATCTTCCTCAATTTATGAGTTACAAGCTTCAAATTTCAGTAAATACTTTCCTATGAGACACATATTGTTGTCTGAAAAAATCTTGGAAATTGGTCCGGTATATAGTACATAGCCTATACAACCGAGTTTTCAAATAAGTTTATCGTGATTTCTGTCCTATTTAGAGATCGGTAGCATACATAGCATGTATCCCATACAACCGATTTTTCAGGTTAGAAGCTTTTCGCTATTGCTGTCTCATTTCAAGTGCTATATGCTACAAACTCCACAAACCGACTCTATATATAGCATTAATTGCTGTCTCTAAAAATCAAAAAAAAAAAAACATGGGGGAGTGCTATCGATGTTGATGGTCATTTGCCGGATGCAGATCCGGTACGTTCCGATAACAAGCACCATTAAGGTACATGTCGGGAACGATTTGGTATGACCACAAGAAACCGCCTAGACCATACCGCCCTCACACCTCATAGTTCCGTGAGGAACTTGGAGTCGCCAGAGCCTGGGCTGTTAAAGAAACACGATTCGCCAAGGGTCGGTGCGGTTGACAATTGGCAATATATTGCGTTAGCAGCCCCTTGAAAGGGCTGCGGTACACAACCCTTGAATCAATTTAGTATTTTGGTCGCCTCTTACGACATTTTAACAGCTGGAAGCTTAAAATTTAACCAAATACTTACGTAACCGTCACATATTAATGTCTGAAAAAATCATAGAGATCGGTCGTATATATGTATAGAATACAACCTATTGTTCAGATAAGATATTCATGATCACAGCTATAGGATTGCCGATCTATTATTTGTTTGTTCCATATATATTACATATTTTATGCAGCCGACAATTCGGATACCACGAATGGGATAAGATCATTGCACTCAGCTCCATTCTTGAATGATATGAAGTGTTCGACCAAGCCGAAACAGCTCCATCCTTACTTGTTTATTTTTCATGCTTTCAGCTTGAATGATTTTATGGCCATAAGAAAAAAATACTTAAACAGTTCACTTTACATGAGTTGTTTTGTCAACAAATATTTGCGACACGAATCACGTCCACATTTTTTATTTGAGTACATTTATTGCTGTGCGTGCTGTGTAAAAAGTTCATAATTTACAACAAAATTATAAAAGCTCAGGATTGTATTTTCTTGGGAATTCGTGCACACATTTAAAAAATACAAAAGTAAAAGTAGCACAGCTGGGATAAATGCTTTTTGTATAAAGTTCTAATTTTACCCGAATAATGTTTTAACTATCCCAGCAATGAGCTTTATTTGA
Source organism: Eurosta solidaginis (assembly GCF_040869045.1). Lineage (NCBI taxonomy): Eukaryota > Metazoa > Arthropoda > Insecta > Diptera > Tephritidae > Eurosta > Eurosta solidaginis. The sequence continues at coordinate 363,606,174 of NC_090319.1, read as the reverse complement.
ATCGTTTTTTTGCGACATTTTTTATTTTTTTTTTTGAGGGTATTATATATGTACGATGCCTGATGCCTGGCTTCACACCATGTACACGTAAAGGAATAACGCTACTAAAATCAGCAAATCGGGTTTGTTCTTCTTGAAGTAACAAACTTTCTGTAAAACATATCGTATTATGGTTAATTCAACCGAGTTTTTTGTTAGAAACCCTTGGTCTCATTAACGATATTCTGTAAAAATTACAGATTCAATCAGCCCAACTTATTTTCACATTCACTAATTTTAAAGAGAAACTAACGCTCACGGCGCTCACTACTTTGTCTTTTCAACAGCCTTCAGCAATATTGTAATGTTGACGTAAATGTGTTGTTTTAACAGTTTTCACCGGTGGTAAGAATACCTTCATAAAAAATAAAAAAGATTTATAAAGCTCTTATAATACGAAATTTATATGAAAATTTCATTCTAAAAAGCTTTGGAAGCCTTTGTGCTTTTAATGAATAACGGGGTAAAAGTGTCAGTAATAATTGTTAAGTTAACAGAGCTTTCGATTACGTAATACGAACTGTTGAAACGGTTAATTCAAAATCAACAGCTTGTTCAATGTTGATTGTTGTTGTATAAACATGGAGTGTTATCGATGTTGATGGTCTTTTGGCGGATATAGATCCGGTACTCGGGAACGCTTAATTCGATATTGATTCAACAGTTGATACACGACGGATAAAATTTCAGTTGAATCTACCAGTGTTTTCTTTGAGTATGCATATTCCCGTTTCGAAATGGCTTCCACACTCAGTTCTGGTTTTAGGGTTCGGTTCAGGTTTCGAATCCGGTTCAAGTTACGAGGAATTTTTTTTTGGTTTCGGTTCCGGTTTGAGCCCTAGTTTCGAATTCGATTTCGGTTAGGGGCTGTTTTCAATATTTAATTCCGGTTTAATTTTCATTTTGGAACCAGTTTTTGTTTCAAATTCAATTTCGGGTTTGACAGCGGTTGCGAATCCGGTTCCGGTTTCGAGGCCGCTTTAGTTTCGGTTCAAGTTTATGTTAAGGCTTCGAGCTTGGTTTCGGTTGTGGTATCAGTTTCGATTCCTTGTGCGGGCTCTGACTAGGTTTCGGTTACGGTTCTTCTTTCGTGTGCATATCAACTAATATGGAGCTTACTTTGTCCATGTGATCATTTTGGGGACTATTTCGGTACTGTTCAAAAACATTTCTGGATGACTTCTGGAACACTTCGGGATTATATTTAGCACTATTTGGAAACTATTTTATGGGCAATTTTAGGATCATTTTTGGATTAGTTTCGGAATCAAATTTAATCTTTTTCAGTTGGAAAAATTTTAGGATCACCGCGGGACTACTTTAGGTTTCACATTGGAACAACTTCGGTATCATTTCGATACTATTTCGTAAACATTTGGGAGGAGTTTTAAGATCATTTTCGGATCACTTCTAATCGAGTTTAAGACTGTTATAGAATTACTTTGAATTATTTTAGGTAATATTTCGGAAGAACGTCAGCATCAATTCAAAACAATTTTGAGACCATTTTAGAACCTTTACGGAAAAACTTAGAGAATATTTTAGATGTCACATTGGGACAACTTCAGGATTATTTTGACATTATTTTGAAACCATTTTATCAGAGTTTCAAGATCAATTCAATTTCACTACCGGATTTATTTCGAAAAAACTTCTGATCAGATTCAGGACTATTACGTGATCACTTTGGGATTATTTTAAGTAACAGTTCGGGATGACTTCCTCATCATTTCGATTTTGTGTCCTTTTAGGTAATATTTCGGGTCGACTTCTGGATTATTTCGATACTATCTCGAAATCATTCAAGAATTGTTGCAGAATCACTTCGGGATTATTTTAGGTATCATATTGAGATTATCTTCGATATTTTCGAATTATTCTGAAACCATTTTAGGGCCTTACAGATCACCTCTGAACTAGTTTAGGTATCATTCCGCGAAAACTTTTGGATCATTTCGACTTTGGGACTTTTTAGGTAACATTTTGGGATGACTTCTGGATTATTTCGATACTATATCGAAATTATTTAAGAACTGTTACAGAATCACTTCGAGATTATTTTAGGTATCATTTTCGAGACTATTTTTAAACCATTGTGTAGCCCTTGAATGGATTTTTTGTTGGGGCAAACATCAAGTAATATGCTTGGATAATGAAAGATGAAGCTAGGACTGGGTGAATGAAGTTGCATGAGATAATTACTTTGCGAGAATAGCGTGCGGTATAAGGAGAATGTAGCACGTGTTTTACTGTTACGTGTAATTTACTTGATTCACCCATAGAAGTATGAACCATTTTTGTACAATCTCGTAAATGAACTACTACAAAGGTGTGTTAAAATTTTTCTCTATGAACAATACGGAAATTTTTCGTTTACAAATAAAAAGAAATATTCTCTTAAGATACAAAGTATGATTGAAAAACCTGAAAATTACCTGAGTTTTAACTCTTTCACAAAGTTACCTGTTGTACTTTTGCAGGCTTCATGGATGACTCTCAACTTAGCAACACTCAATATCATCTTGAATTGTTTCTCTGGCAATCAAGTGGCATTTCACGCCATTAATTGTTGCCATTTATGCCAAACAAGTAAACAAACAAATAACCCGATACATAGCGAAACTCATACTATAGGGAATGAGCACCTTATGAAAAAGTGTACGTCTGGCAAAAAAAAAAACAAAACAAAAATAGTGTAAAGCACCAACAAGAGAAATTAAAAGGAAAAAAGTAAATTTAACAATAAGTAAAGGAAAGTGACGAAACATAAACTTTTACTGTAAAAGGAGAGTACATGACTTGCAAGGACACAAGGACACCATATAAAAGTGGCATTACCAAGTTGGCTACTTTGTGCAGCTGCTGCTCTTTTTTACTGCTTGAAATTTTCGCGGCATCAATCACTGCGCAACACTTCCCATCGGCAATGCGACACTTGCTTCCACTTTTTCTTGACATTGTTATTGTTTTTTGTTTTAATTGGTCCCGGTCAGTAGTTTTAACGCGCTGAAAAACGACAGCAAAGGATATCTTGACAAACGAAACAAAAGTTGGTAAGATAAGAACAAAAAGGAGTACAACAAGCTCTAAGAATAAACATGAAAAAATATAAGTTCTGGTTGAAGTATCCACTCAATTATAACCTATTGTAACTGTTGCGGTTATAAGATTTTTAAGCCCTTGTGTGTAATTGATCAGAGATTTATTGTCAGCAAAAACCCAAAAAATTTTAGAAATGACAGAGTCAATCAATTAATTAAAGTCGAAGTCGGCAGTATTCTGTACACCTGGGACTATCTGCACGGTCAAAAATTTTAGTTTAATTTTAAAACTTGCAAAGTTAATAGCTGATTTTAGGCTTTTTGTACTATTTTTAAAAAACAGTAAATATTTTAAAGCAATTTCTAAAGCGTGCAATTACTGGCATATGCTGACGATATTGATATTATCGGCCTAAACACCCGCGCTGTTAGTTCTGCTTACTCCAAACTGGAAAAAGAAGCGGTAAAGATGGGTTTGATAGTGAATGAGGACAAAACGAAGTACCTGCTGTCATCGAGCAAAGAGTCAGCGCATATGCGCCTTGGCAACCACGCTACTGTTGGCAGCCATAATTTCGAAATAGTAAAAGACTTCGTTTATTTGGGAACCAGCATCAACACTAGCCACAACATCAGTACTGAAATTCAGCGAAGAATCAATCTTGCCAATAAATGCTACTTTGGACTAGGTAGGCAATTGAAAAGTAAAGTCCTCTCTCGGCGAACGAAAATCATACTCTACAAGTCACTTATCGTACCCATCCTGCTATATGGGGCAGAAGAATGGACCATGACAACAGCAGATGAAGCGGCTTTGGGAGTGTTCGAGAGAAAAGTTCTTCGAAAGATTTATGTACCTCTACGCGTTGGCGATGGCGAGAACCGAAGAAGATTTAGTGATGAGCTGTACGAGCTTTACGCAGACATCAACATAGTCCCAACGCAGCGGCTGCGCTGACTAGGCCCTGTTATGCGAATGAAAGATGATGCTCGGGCCAAGAAAGTGTTTCTATCGGAACCCGCCTATGGAAGCAGAGGTAGAGGGCGGCCCCACTCCGTTGGAAGGACCAGATGGAAAACGATTTAAACTCCCTTGGTGTGACCAATTGGCGCCGGTTGGCGGAGCGAAGGAGAGACTGGCGCGCCTTGCTGGACGGCCATAACCGTTTAGACGGTTAAGCGCCAATTAAATAAGTAAGTAAGTAATTTCTAAGATACCTCGGTTTTAATTTTAGTTCAGACACTTGGAAAATATAACACTCGATGAAAAGTTTAAAATTAAAACCAAAACGTTTTTTCCGTACTGAGTTTTTAAACTTTTTTGGTGTATAATATAAACCAAATTTTTATTAAAATTGGGCTTAAATTTAAGTTCAGATGTTTTAATTCAACACCAGCTATATAAGCTTGTTGCGTTGTAAATTTTGCAAGGTCTGCATTTAAAACCAAAAAAAGTTTGGTCATATATGTACACCAAAAAAGTTTAAGATTTAAACCAAAATTTTCAACTGTGTGAAATGCATTACAACGGCTTCCACACAAACTTCTTCCTTCTTCCAAGTATTTAAGAATTGCTAAGACAGCAATTCTAATAGGGCGAATCCATAGAGAAAGCAGATCCACTGCTCTATAACCGTTCTGTTAAAGAGACCAATAGAACGATGTTTGTTGGTAGTCAGGCTGCCTTAAAAGCATTAAAATTCAACTTGATAGTGTCGGATATTGCGTGCATGTTTCGAGCCTGGCTGAGTTCGAGAGGGCGTCTCAATGTCTCTTCTTCCTGATTCCCAGCTATATTTGAAAGAATGATTTGCTGAGGAGACGGCTATGATATAATTCGAAATATGTAAATATAATCGAGATGGACAGTTTTGTATGATCAGCACTGGAAAATTTAGGAACACACTATTAGAAAAGGTACCATGTTTGGAGAGAAAAGAAGAGATCAAACTGAACTAGCTTCCTTTAGAACCGAACTGCAGCAAAAGTATTGATGGTTGCTATCACGAGACATTGCACTTTTGGCCCGAAGCGACAGTGCCTTTGCGAAACCTCTCAGATTTCCGAAGGCTGTTTGGGAAAACCAAAATGCGATAGGAGTTATATGAGAGCCATCAAGCAGGAAAATGTGGACAGAAGCGCGGGGCTGCAAAATTTCCAAGATTATGTGCAAACTATTCAATATTAGATTCACTAAGTGGCTCATATCTCAAGAGAAGACTTGAGGATCACGTTGGGCATACTAACTGGATACTGCCTTCTGGCGTCACATGCCTAGAGGTACGACCTCGTCAGTAAAAGCAGTTGTAGAAAGTGCCAGCTGCAAGAAGAAATGGCGCACGTTCTGTGTCAAGGCTACAGCTATTAGGGGCGACAGAGTTGCGAGATCTCGAGTCAACAATTAATATTGGTCTTAGAAAACTTCTGGTATATGCCAGGAGTACGGATTTATTCTAAAATATCAGTCCCGTCAGCTGGGGTTCTTTCGTTTGATCGTCAAACAAATTTTGATTACACTATAGACACATTTAGTATATGTACGGTTGTTATTGACCGGCCAGTTCAACCTATCATATGTAACTTTAGAAGGAGAAGAGAAGAAGACGATGAGTGACTTCATGCAACTGGTTATAAAATGATTTAAAAAACAAATAAGCGAGAACAAACGTTAAAATCACTGTACAAAGAAATGAGAAAGTTGGAAATTGTCATTAATTTATTTAATGGAGTGGTTTATGCCTTCAAAGAACGCAAGAAACTTACACACAAAAACACAACTGTACTCCACAAAAGTTCCTTGCTTCAAGAACCAAACCAAGCAGCAATTTTACTCGTAGTTTGCTTTCTCTTGATTTTTTTTATACTCAGTTGAGCAGAGCTCACAGAGTATATTAAGTTTGATTGGATAACGGTTGGTTGTACATATATAAAGGAATCGAGATAGATATAGACTTCCATATATCAAAATAATCAGGATCGAAAAAAAATTTGATTGAGCCATGTCCGTCCGTCCGTCCGTCCGTCCGTCCGTCCGTCCGTCCGTCCGTCCGTCCGTTAACACGATAACTTGAGTAAATTTTGAGGTATCTTGATGAAATTTGGTATGTAGGTTCCTGAGCACTCATCTCAGATCGCTATTTAAAATGAACGATATCGGACTATAACCACGCCCACTTTTTCGATATCGAAAATTTCGAAAAACCGAAAAAGTTCGATAAGTCATTACAAAAGACCGATACAGCGACGAAACTTATTAGATGAGTTGAACATATGACGCAGAATAGAAAATTACTAAAATTTTGGACAATGGGCGTGGCACCGCCCACTTTTAAAAGAAGGTAATTTAAAACTTTTGCAAGCTGTAATTTGGTAGTCGTTGAAGATATCATTATGAAATTTGGCAGGAACGTTACTCCTATTACTATATGTACGCTTAATAAAAATTAGCAAAATCGGAGAAGGACCACGCCCACTTTTAAAAAAAAAATTTTTTTTAAGTAAAATTTTAACAAAAAATTTAATATCTTTACAGTATATAAGTAAATTATGTCAACATTCAACTCCAGTAATGATATGGTGCAACAAAATACAAAAATAAAAGAAAATTTCAAAATGGGCGTGGCTCCGCCCTTTTTCATTTAATTTGTCTAGGATACTTTTAACGCCATAAGTCGAACAAAAATGAACCAATCCTTTTGAAATTTGGTAGGGGCATATATTTTATGACGTTAACTGTTTTCTGTGAAAATGGGCGAAATCGGTTGATGCCACGCCCAGTTTTTATACACAGTCGTCCGTCTGTCCTTCCGCATGGCCGTTAACCCGATAACTTGAGCAAAAATCGACATATCTTTAATGAACTTAGTTCACGTGCTTACTTGAACTCACTTTATCTTGGTATGAAAAATGAACGAAATCCGACTATGACCACGCCCACTTTTTCGAAAATTACGAAAAATGAAAAAATGCCATAATTCTATACCAAATACGAAAAAAGGGAAGAAACATGGTAAGGTAATTGGATTGTTTTATTGACGCGAAATATAACTTTAGAAAAAACTTAATAAAATGGTTGTGACACCTACCATATTAAGTAGAAGAAAATGAAAAAGTTCATTAACACCTTTCATTTGATACCCATATCGTACAAACACATTCTAGAGTCACCCCTGGTCCACCTTTATGGCGATATTTCGAAACCGCGTCCACTTATAGAACTAAGGCCCACTCCCTTTTAAAATACTCATTAACACCTTTCGTTTGATGCCCATATTGTGCAAACAAATTCTAGGGTCACCCCTGGTCCACCTTTATGGCGATATCTCGAAAAGGCGACCACCTATACAACAACCAAACTCCCTTTTAAAACCCTCATTAATACCTTTAATTTGATACCCATATCGTACAAACGCATTCTAGAGTCAACCCTGATCCACCTTTATGTCTATATCCCTAAATGGCGTCCACCTATAGAACTATGGCCCACTCCCTCATAAAATACTCTTTAATGCCTTTCAGTTGATACACATGTCATACAAGCACATTCCAGGGTTTCCCTCGGTTCATTTTCCTACATGGTTATTTTCCCTTATGCTGTCACCATACCCCTCAACTGAGTATGTAATGTTCGGTTACACCCGAACTTAACCTTCCTTACTTGTTTTTAAATAACAATGCAAAGGAAACCCTTTCTATCGTCAAGAACATTTGAATGCTCGAAAAATTATACAAAATCTAACAAAAATATTAAAAATTAATGTCATCAGCTTGCAGCGCCATCATCAGCCAAACACGTTCTGCGAAAATCAACAACATTTATTTATTTAAAAATAAGCAAAAAGCTTAAGTAGCATTTTTCCTAATTTCACTTTCTTTGAGTTTCTTCAAAATAACGGACTTAAAATTTTAATTGCCGGCGTCTCGTAAACGACCTTAATTTACGCGAGAGACTTGAAATATTAAATAGTCCCAAAGTGTAACCTCAAAAATGTTTGATTCATAAACGTTAATTACGCGGTGTTTGTGGCTAATGACGGTCCACTTGGTTGGTGGTGAAAAATCAAAATATTTATTATTCAACTTTTTTTTGAGTACTTTTCGGAATAAGGCGCTGTGCAATGACGATCTGAGTGCATAAATTGGATATTATTAATACAATAATTTCATAAGCTTCGAAACGTCAAAATAAAGAGTTGGGTATGGTATCCGTAACGCATTTTTCGAAGCAAGCTTTAAATGGCTTCATACCACCCTAAATTTAAGCATCTACAACCGTCATTGAGGTTGCTCCGAGGGAATACCTACCCAAGATATGGCGGGGGCTGCGTGGCGCGGGATACACATACAAACAGAAAGCTTATATTTCAAAACATATTACGGCTGAGCTTAGTGAGCTCTTCATTACGGTTTACAGAAACTAAGAATTTGAATGTGTTTCCTAGGGGCTGGCAAGTGTGACATTCGGAAATCTTAGTACATGACTAGACACCCCATAAAAACGATTACCTGTATAATGTCGCATTCGTCTCCGTCGCCTTAAAACCTTCACAGGCCTTAAAGTACGTTCAAAGTCCGTTATCATTTAGTAGGCGATTCAAGTTCCGTTGAGATCCTTACAGATTAATCAAGGTAACTCTACATAGCACATACGGACTAAGATAGCGATCTCAAGTGAGGATGATGAGTAGTGAAAAAAGTGGGGTAGATGAGTAGTGAACAAAAGCACCAATCCATTCATAGAGTGAAATCTATCTCGCTCTCCAGAAGGGCCTTTGCAATGATGTCGTGGGAAGAATAAGGAAATTGCTGATAATTAAAGGGCTGGATATGACTAGCACGAAGATAAAATGGCGAACTTTTTGGCTGGTATAAAGTGGAAGTCGGAAAGTTTGGCAGAAGTAAGAAAGCACACTGAACATGACACTCAAGCAATATTCATCGGATGTATGTTCAGTCAACTTTTGGATTTTCTCGCCTTATCCAGTGCGTTCCTCCGCAAAATGGGCTTTATTATCCCAGCCCTTATTGATCTCCCTAAGATTGAAAGTTATCATCAGAGCGTCTATTGCAGTTTAAGACAGGTTCGAATGCATAGCAGGTTTCATAGCAAAAAATTCTTCCGATTAATTTAATTACATTTCGATGTGAATTTAAGTAGAAGAGAAAGATCCATCTTCCTAATCTCTACCGCATTTATTGACATGAACACAGATTGTAATGAAACGACTGCCTTCATCCTCATACGTCAGTTTTATCAATGCATATTTATGTAATTATTGTAATATTAGCAACAACATCTGCACTGAAATCCAGCGAAGAATCAATCTTGCCAATAAATGCTACTTTGGACTAGGTAGGCAATTGAAAAGTAAAGTTCTCTCTCGGCGAACGAAAATCATACTCTACAAGTCACTTATCGTACCCGTCCTGCTATATGGGGCAGAAGCATGGACCATGACAACAGCAGATGAAGCGGCTTTGGGAGTGTTCGAGAGAAAAGTTCTTCGAAAGATTTATGGACCTCTACGCGTTGGCGATGGCGAGTACCGAAGAAGATTTAATGATGACCTGTACGAGCTATACGCAGACATCAACATAGTCCAGCGAATTAAAACGCAGCGGCTGCGCTGGCTAGGCCATGTTATGCGAATGAAAGATGATGCTCCGGCCAAGAAATTTTTTCTATCGGAACCCGCCTATGGAAGCAGAAGTAGAGGGCGGCCCCCACTCCGTTGGAAGGACCAGGTGGAAAACGATTTAAACTCCCTTGGTGTGACCAATTGGCGCCGGTTGGCGGAGCGAAGGAGCGACTGTCGCGCCTTGTTGGACGGCCATAACCGTTTAGACGCTTAAGCGCCAATTAAGTAAGTAAGTAATATTTATGTAATTTGGAAAGGAGGAACGTGCCTTTCATATTAAAACTTAGCCATTGGGGTCTTGAGATTTACGAAAGACAATTCTCTGATTTCTTAAGATTTCGTTCAATGGATCTACTTATTCCTATAGCGATACAGATACTATCTTGTGGAGTATTGTCGATGTTGATGGTCCTTTGTTAGATATAGATCCACTACGTTGCGGTAACAAATACCATTAAGGCGCAAGCCCGACCATCTCGGGCCACATTCAATGAAACCACATTGAAACTTCTGGACAAAATCTTGCAATTCCATAAAGAAGACAGCTGCTCAATTTTGAATTACATATCGAAATTTGCCCAAGAGGGCTATAGTTGCTTAAACTACTTACATTGGTGTTGCCACTGAAGATATTTAAAAATGGTTGCCACCTATTTTCCACATTTTAAAAATTTACTGAAATATGTCAGGTGTTTTTTTATGTTGAGTTGCCATTTAGGGTATCCAATTCTATTAAGATGAATAGCTCAACCCATTTGAACGATATTTGACACAAGAGTGTTTTACAAAGTTGCCTCCTATTTATTTAAATTTTTTTTAATTTAATGAGATATGCCAATGTGGGCATTAAATCAAAATAAACATTTTAAATGGGGAAGTGACCTTGGGATACCAAGTTGACATGGGTAATTTACAGCGTATTTCAATAGAAGTTTTATTCGTAGGGTTGCCACTTAATCTGCTCAATACGAATTAGATTTATATAGGGGCAATTGTCTATATTGTGCGCTGTCTTAATTATGTATTGCTGACATGAGTGCATTTACAAGGTTGCCACTTTTTGGAATTTTTTTCGAAAACTGAGAATTTTTAAAAAATTGCCAACTATTTATTTGATATTTTTTTAAATTAAATGAGATATTCCAATAAGTATATTAAACCATATAAATATTAAAAATACAAATTTTTTTTTTGTTTTTAGGGCGGGCAAAGGGTCCATCTTGCCCCGGGCGCTACTCACAGGGGGCGCCAAATGATGCGCAAACCAGAACTTCCTGGATAATTTATATCTTTTTTCCTCACGTTCAACGTTACTTCAGGGTATTATTAAAAAATGCTTTAACAATAAAAAATCACTGTCAAAAGTGAATCTGAAACAAGATGGAACGCCAGAATACAAGCCATTAGCATTTTCGTCGATGGTCTAGAGAATGTAGTAGCACACTTAGAACCAATAGCAGAGGACACTAACACAACAAGTGACACTAGAAGCAAAGCTACAATTCTGTTGCAAAATATACAAAATTTTATTTTCATGACATTAGTTCAATTCTGGTATGAAATCTTAAGGGGATTGATCGTGTGTAGCTCAAATTACAAAATCCGGGGATGAATTTTAGAGAATCGTATCATGATCTTAATCCTCAGCGACTGAACTATCCCAAATTCGAACCACTCTCTGTGAAGAAGCAATTGAATAAGCGATGTTTCTTTGTGAAAAATGGGATATTGATATAGTAAAACGTGTAAGAAGGCGCCGCAAACTGCCCGGAAAATCGGCTGGAGATGTTGGTCTTTCCGCAGAATGTGAAATTTCTCGCGTTATGAAAAGTGTTCCCGATAATCTCCAACAAGAAACATGTATACAGAAATAACTTGTAAGAACTTGGGGGAATTTTATAATACAGATTTCGATGGAACAGAACTTTCCATAAAAATATGTGACTGCCAAATATTACTCAAAACGCCACTGAAACAAAGCAAACATGTATCGTTTTTTTTTTAAGAAATATTTATTATTTAGTGCTGCCACCTAACTTTTCTATATACATTTATTACTTTGTGTATCGGCTACGATCTCGAATATGAATGAAATCTTGAATAAAGACAGCAAGCTTTATTCTTAGCTCTCTTACCTAGGTATTGCTGACAAGAATATTTTTGCAAGGTTGCCACTTTTTGAATTTTTTTTCCAATATTAATCGAGATATACTAATGCAGAAATCAAACGAAAGATATTTCACATAGCTTTTCATAAAAAAATTTAGTTTATTGGGGTTTCCACCTAACCTAAGTCATATATTTGTATAATCTTACAACCTGATATACAATTTCCAAAGCAAGGTTAAGTCAAATTGAGGCAAGCTCGGCCACGCAGGTAATATTCTATATTTATTTTTGTTTTCTTTTAAATTTGCATTGTAAAAAAATTTTGTAAAAGATAAAGACTTTTAATAACTTTTATAAAATATGCTGCCTCATTTACTGAGTCATTCAAAAACTTTAATCTTATTTCAACATTTCTTTGTTTCTTTAACAACATCAAACAGTATCAACGGTAAACAATAAAAAAAACAGTGTGAAAAAAATATACAAAAAGTAAAACATAAACCAATGTTTATATGAGTAATGGAAATTTTGAAGGAATGAGAAAAACGGAAATCTAAAACACAATGCCGGATAAAGAATTATTCGCTTATTTTACTTTGACCGCTTGCTTTTCATCCATGCGATTGTTTGTTTTGTTTTTCAAGAAAAAACAAGGAAAAAATGTAAATTTCAACAATCTACAGATAATGCAAACCAAACAATTTATGTACAAAACAAAAGACATAATTCGAGACAAAAACAAGTTAGGCATAGAATTGTTGGTGTGTGGCAGGGATAGATGTCCTTTCCACTTGCTGTTTTTCTTTGTCGCGCAACACTCAGACTAAGCGTAATGTTTATGAATTACTGAATGTATTTTAAATTTGTTAAAGAGACAGTACGTGCTATGAGATATTATGAGAAGAGAGGTAGCTGCAAGCGAATAAGAACATATTTAAGAAACAAAATGTCCTAGCAAAAGTGATAAGAATTTCAAAGCGCATTAAAGTATGCAATACTGTTATAAGCTAAAATGTCAAGCGCAATAGACGTTTTTTGATCTTACTTTCCATAAGAGCTGATGCATGAATTTAACAAAGTTTTCACATCAAATTTTCTACCCTTCGTCGATAGTCCAGTAATGAAACGAGTTTTTCATTGTAAAGGCAGCCATATCGTGTTCTTAGTCTCCTTTAGAAGGAGTGTTTCCTAGACAACTTAAGTACGCTCTGAACGTCGGAAGCCTGTTCGCTTTTATTGTTACTACAGTTTGATAAAGTTTATTTTAGCTTTGATACCTAAAACAAGATAAACTTTTAGGTATGGAATAAATGTTTGAAAATAAGTAAGAAACTAAGCGATTAAATAGACTATTTAGTCTCTTACTTACAAAAGTTAAACAATACAGGAGGAACTCTTAAAATAACCCAACGCAAACCGAAAGGTAATGCACTCATTCCCATACCTACAATTTAGCATATAATATATATTCCAATCGAGGGATTATCTGCAGGCGTTTTGAAAGCACATACATACCTACCCTGTAGGGATGAAAGTAATTTGTGATACAAATTACGGGTTTACAACTAAACTTAAATTACCAAATTGGTACAAGGTCGATCGATCATTTCCACCGCCTAGGACATCGCCATGTTTAATTTCCACATTGAAAACATATAATGGAGATTGAGGGCGAACTAGTATGTTTCCAAACGAATTAGAAAATTGTTTTTGTATGTATCGGCCTATTGATAAATGATTCAAGGTTCGATTCGAGCTCAAGGCCAGAACAATAATTTTTTTCTAATGATAATTATTGTTATTTTTTTTTTTTATTTTTCTAAATTTGAAAATTTGTATTTTGTTTTTGGAAAAAAAAAAAAATAATAACAATAATTATCATTAGAAAAAAATTATTGTTCTGGCCTTGAGCTCGAATCGAACCTTGAATCAAATGAATTAGATTTTCGCTACAGGATACATACGCGAGCTGCGAACTAGTGAAAATTTAGTTACTATCAAACCAGTACTTATTTGGTATATTAGGTCTAGCTATGAACCATTAATTTGCATCACTAGCTACCTACATCTTCCCTACAGGGTATGTATGTACTAATATTCCTCGTATGGTGCGTATGAATGTTTTGCCTAAGGAAATTAATTTACATTGGCTTTCAACTGTCGGAAGCCAAACACAATAGAATCAGCACTTGTGCACAATAACATGTAATAATTGCCTAGAAATTTCATTCAAGAATGAAGTTGAATTCAAATGAAATAAATGCAAATCATAGTAAAAAATCAGCTTAGACAATATTAAACTAAGTAAGTCAGTGAATAATTTTTAGAGTTAAGTGGAATGTAGGGAACTGGGACAACCTTTCGTATGTTAAAATGCATTTGCATATATTAAAAGTATTTGTAAATTCAGTAGGCTAAGTGAATTGAGAACTTTCTAACTTATTGTAGTCCGCCCTTATGCAAAGTAGCTTGGATGACGGATTTTCTTACGGATTTTTCAACGTAGGTACACAGCTACATATATATGTATGTATGCATTAAAATTTATAAGTGAATCCAGTGAGCTCGCATGTTCCTAAATTTATGTAGGTTTCCTCTTGTTCGTGTAAAAGGTTTACACTTTTTTGTCTAGTATAGTATTTACTAAGTTCCACTAAGAAATTACTTAAAGTTCTTTTAAATGAAATTTTATATTCCTAGTGCAGCCTTTCGATGTGTAAACATCCTTGTTAATGGAATGAGGCAGTACAGAATGTTAGCGTAAGTATAGGCACTACACTATGATATAATGTGGGAAGGAGTTCAATGCAAGGCAAGACAAGGAAGGAACAAAAAGGTTAGTGATAGGTGTGCTACCGACATGGTAAACACGAGCTATCGATTTTTATCGTAGAATGATGTGATGCATTTTCATTTTGTGTTCGACTTATGTGTTACCGAAAGCCATCGATTTGCTTTCAAACAGTTGTTGATTGATTATCGAAAAGCTAGCGATTTATTTTAAAGAAGTTACCGATTTATTAGCAAAAAGTATTATTAAAAAGTTACTGAAAAGTTATCGGCTTTTTATCGGAGCGTTACCAATATCTTATAAGCATTCTTTCCATTTTTTTACGACAACTCTTCGGTTTGTTTTGTAAACAGTCAACAACAAGCCGATAAAAAACGAAGAAGAAGCCGCTAACTCGGTGATAACAAGCTGATTACAAATCGATATCCCGACGATAATAATTCGCTATAAATGAAATTATTGGCATCCTTTCATTTATAGCGAATTATTATCGTCGGGATATCGATTTGTAATCAGCTTGTTATCACCGAGTTAGCGGCTTCTTCCCGATAAAGTTTCAATGTAAAATCGATGACACTTATGTAAAGAGTCGATAACATGTTGATAAAAAACGAATAATAAGCCGCTGATTCGGTGTTAAAAAGACGATAATAACTCGCTATCGATAGTAAGCCGACAATAAAACAATAACTTGCAGGTGTCGGTTGTTATCGATAAAAAGGCGACGAAGCTCTTCTCAAAAACCCGGAATTATTTATTTCTGATAAAGGTGCCTAGGTTGTAGTTTGACTTAAGCCTCTGGGCGAGACTTCGTTAAATTAAAAATATAAGCTTACTGGACGTACAGCGGTATGTTTACATTTGGAACTTCATGAGTAGTTGGTACTTACGTAAATTACTTCTGAGTATAGTAACTTAGTACCGTCAGTGTATATGAAAATTCTGCGTCAAATGTTGTAGTTGCGCAAAGGTATATGCTTCGATGAAGAAAACTATGATTGTTTAGTATGCTAGTGTATCCTGTGGTTCTAGTAGTCCAACTATATGTCTCTCTTAAACGCAGAGCTGACTATGCCGCCAACCTTATACTCCTGGGTCCAAGGGTAGGTTATCAAGAATGACTTGAGACGCTTCGCTTGGCTTTGCTCTTAGAGATAACCAGTTGCAATTTATATTCTTCCTGTATCTTTAGTCACCCAAGTTACCTTCTGCCAGGGCTCTTTAAATACAATCTCCTCATATAAACCATATGCTTTCATTAAAAAAATTAGGTCACAAAATATTTGTACTATGAACAAATAACAAAAAACGGCATTTATCTTTTTAAAAAGCTGGCAAAAAAAACTATAAGTAAATTGCAAAACAAAATCATTTGTACATTGGCCTTATCACATTTTTAGATAAATTGACACTAAATTGCATGGCTTTCTATTTCATTTGATATTTGCTCGCCAAGTTGATGGCTATCGGCTTTTAAGCAAACAGTTTCGTTATATTTATATAACAACAAATTTGCAAATAGTAAAAGATGAGTAAAAGCTCATTTGCAACTGTGTGAGAATTGTTTTTTATTAAAGGACATGTTTGTATCTGTGTATGTATGTAAAAAATAACTAAACCAATATGAGCTTGGAACGAAAAGTGAGAGTTCTGTTAATAAAAACGATGTTGGTATGCCCCAAAGGGCTGGTGAAGCTAGATCTTAAAAAAAAAAAACTATTCATATTTTTAAAAACACAGGGTGCAATTTCACCTTACAAATTTTCAACTATTCAGTTGCCGAAGCGTACATCGACACTCCGCCCTTCGAGAGTCGAATAAATCAGTCATTTTTCTTCACTAATAAATGTACTTCTTCAAAGCTGCAGATACCTAGTTAACTCTTCTTTGAAAGTATCTTTTACTAAGGAAGTTTTAGTGTCTCTTCTTCGAAATTACCTTTTTTTAAACGGCCCCCGATTTCTCTCCTTCGAAAATAGCTTTAGCTTAAGATGCTTCAGTTTTACTTCTTTGTAATTATATTTTACTAAAGGGGACTTGATTTCTCTTTTTCGACCTTAGCTTTTACTAAAGAGGCCTTGGTTACAAAGTACCTTTTGTTAAAGAACTTGCTTCCTCATCTTCCAAAGTACCTTTTAGTAAAGGGTCTTCGCTTTGTCTTCTCACAAAGACTTCTACTATAGAGACCTTCTGTCTCTTCTTCGAAAATATATTTTCTTAATAGGCTCCTGGAGTGTTCGAGAAAAAAGTTCTGTCGAAAACTTATGGTCCTGTCCGTGAACCGACGGCGCATATCGTAGGAGGTGTAATGATGTGCTTTATGAGCTTTACGCAGATATGACATAGTGGAGCGCATAAAATCACAAAAGCTTCGGCCAAGGAAGTATATCAATCGACACCGCAGTTTGAAAGCAGAGGAAGGGGGAGACCGATACTGAGTTCAGTGAGGCAGATGGGGGAAGACTTGTCCTCCCTTGCTGCTCCCAATTGGAGTCAATTATCACGAAACAGGAAAATCTGGCGTAACTTGTTACGAAACGGCCAAAATCGCTTAGGCGGTTAGGAGCATCAGTCTTTCTTTTTTGAAAGTAACTTTTACTAAAGAGATTTTGGTTTCTCTTCTTCAAAAGCCTCTTCTACTAGAGAGGCCTTGGTTTCTATTATTATTATATTATTATGATAAGTTCAGTGTACAGAATTTAATTCTTACATACTAGATGTAATACGCAGTTAATTAATTAAAAATCGTGTACAATATGTATCTTTTATTCGGGCCGCATAATTATAAAGTATTCTTACCGACACCCTACATTGGCAGCAGGGTAAGAGGGGACAAGCACTTGGTCTCAGCCTGATCTCTGGTATCAGTTCATACTAAAAAAAAAAAAAATAAATGTAAGGCGCGATAACCTCCGAAGAGATCTAAGGCCGAGCTTCTCTACCAATTTGCGTCGTGCTCCTCTTGATTTTTCCCTACAAATTGGCCGGACGGGACCTACATGTTTTATGCCGACTCCGAACGGCATCTGCAAGGCAGATGAGTTTTCACTGAGAGCTTTTCGTGGCAGAAATACAATCGGAGCGCTTGCCAGACACGCTCGAGGGGCGACTCCGCTTAGAAAAATTTTCTTCTAATTGAAAAATCTTATTTCTAAAATTTTGATGTTGCTTTGCCCGGGAGTTGAACCCAGGGCATACGGTGTGATAGGCGGAGCACGCTACCATCACACCACGGTGGCCGCAAAAAAAGTCATACTAATTAAGCATTATTTCTTTTGAATTGTGGTTAAGCACCAGTTAATATATGCAATTTTTTCAAATATCCGAAACACCCTGTCTGTATATTCAAGTTTGCAGGGTTGTAAAAATATCCTTCCTTTATGATCTCCCTGAATATTTTCGATTGATATCAGTTGCCGCTAAGAAAGGATAAATTCTTATGAATTATGGTTAAGAGCTAATTAATGAATGATTTTTTTTTTTTAATTATCTAAAGCACCCCGTCTGCACTTACAAGATTGCAGGGTGGTAACAAGATTCTTTTTTACGTATGAAAAATCATAGCAATTTTATTACACTCGATTTTATTAGCATCAAACTATGGTGTTTGCTATTACATAACAAAGCCTATGACTGCCTCACTCGCGCTATGTTACTTAGAAAAGTTCAATAAACTCACAAAATCAAAATTCCTCCATGCTGTGTTTCTCGCAATTTATTTCAATGCATTTCACAGCATCTCGCCGCAGAGGTGAACAACATGCCTCCAATAACTTCACTTAACACACGCATTCATACACACACAATAAGCAATCATTTAACGCATCGAGTCCCGGGAATCTCGATCCCAAATCTTGGGCCTGCCGAGCAATTTTGCCATCCCGGGCTTGAATTAAAAAAAAACACTGGTTTTCGGAATTCCATCGGGAACTCATATTGCAAAATTCAATATCATTAATTGTTTTTTTTAGATTTAATTTCAAACCACAAGAAATACTCGTTTCCTTTTAAAGTACGGCCTTCTTTAGGCGTTACAAATTTCAATGACCCGATTTTAAAGAAAATAGACGTATTTTTAATAAACGTTTTTTTTTCTAGCTACTCATGTTTGTATACTTTACATAACTATTTTTGAACCAAACTTCAAAAAATCCGAAAAAAAAGAAAAATCCCTGGACTCCGGGATAACAACTTTCAAATCCCGAAATTCTGGGATTGCCATAGATCTTCGGGATCTGATGCATTACAACTCACTACAACAGAATTTGCGTACTGATGCTTAAGTGTGGTGTATGGTGGTGATGGTGGTGGTGGTTCACCTGCAGCGATGAATCGAAATTTTTGGAGTCAATAAACTCAAACACAAAAACGCTCTACCTACAATTTGCTGCTGCTTTGTTGGCTACTTCATTAACTTTTGTATTTTTTTTTTTCGTTGTTTACCTGGTATTTTTTAAGCATTTTTTACCTTTGCATTAGCTAACACTACAAAGCACACACACTCACACACACATATACATATCTCGCATGCTTAATTTTGACAGATTGCATCTCATTATGTAGACCATCAAGGGCGCATCATCCAGATAAAAAAAAAAAACAAAGCATTAACAACAACAATAATAACCAGTAAGTAAATTATCATACTCTAAATCAGAGCACAAAAAAAAAAAATTGGAGTAGCTATCAGCGATTGAACTTAGAGCTTTTGTCGATTACATGGCTTGGATTGGCTTGGCTGGCTGTTGCTGGGCTACTTCACATTGATGAAGTATTCGCAACTGCAACAAACGATCAATCAATCGTTGTACGTTCAAGTTTGATGCACTTTTCGGTTAGCTGTTGCATATACTAATTTTATTGATGTTGTTACTTTTGGCTTTTGCGTAACAAAAAATTTTTTTAATGCCACACCAAACTCAACCTCAGTATGTTTCTTTCAATCATTGGTTTCTAATTTTGGTGCTTGGTATTCTTCGCTTGTCTGCTGGCATTATTTTTTTAACTTCCTTCTTACCTTTTGAATTATGAACACTTAAAATTAATTTTCACTTTGAAGCGTTTTTGCACGCTTTTTGGTCCTTCTTGTTTGTGTCTTCAAGTGAACTTCTTTGTTTTTCGTTTCTTTTCTTTTTTGACCCTTTGGCAAAAAGTTTTCATTGCCAATTTCTGCGTAAGTGAACTCTTCAGTAGTTTTAAGTTTTATTCACAGTAAGAGATTTTCATGGAGGCTGAGGTGACCAGAAAAAATATTGGTATCATTTTTTATTGCATACTAAACTGGTTTTTATCTTAACCTGCCAGCATTTTCTATCGCGCATGTCACTTATTCCATACGACATATCTGAAGAAATGATCGCCGGGGATATCGCCGTAGTTCCGGATTCTTCTCGGCTTTCGGGAAGAACTGTTAGCTCAAAGCAAAACTACATTAAGATACTAAAGTGACACAGCATTTGGAAACTACTTCGATAGGACTGGACGTAGCTAAAGCGATAAGACAAAAAGTGACGAGAAAGATAGTATTTTCCTATCACGAAAGTAACTAATTCGATAGGATATTTTGGGAAGTTAAAATTGGCAAAGAAGATTCATATTGATGAGAGAAAGTCTCTCGGCAGAAGTGGAGCCTAGAGAGATACCTTCGCAAATGTCTTGCCAAAGCTGGGTTAACAGGAGGCACCTCTGGGAAGTCAACTATGGTATATTAATGAATTCCTGTTTCATAAATAAAAGTGCGAAAGTATGTTCTTGCGAATAAAAAGATGAGAGAAAAGTTTGGATTTTATATTTTTTAATATTTGCAAAAAATGTATATTTGGACTATTCCACACTGTACAGCTTTT
This sequence comes from Eurosta solidaginis, assembly GCF_040869045.1. Classification (NCBI taxonomy): domain Eukaryota; kingdom Metazoa; phylum Arthropoda; class Insecta; order Diptera; family Tephritidae; genus Eurosta; species Eurosta solidaginis. Next base: position 363,585,710 of record NC_090319.1, on the reverse strand, counting down.
ATCCCAGGGACCCAAACTGTTATTACTTTTACAATAAAAGCCTTTCAGAAAAAATTATTTCCGGACTTTAAATTATTAAGTCTGAAAGAAATTATTAAGCTCTCACACATTAATTTTATAAGTCCGAAAATAAAAGTTAAATCCGGTCTTTTATTTTTTAAGGACAGGATAAATGTCCGGCCCTATAACTATGGAACGGCTCATCTAAATGAAATGAATTTGGTTTCATACGGATTCCTTCTTGTTTCAAATCTAGAAATTTAGAACAATCTCTTGATAAAAGATTCATTTTATTTGGATGAGCTCTTCCATGGTTATAGGGCTGGATTTAAATTTGTCCTTAAAAAATAAAAGTCCAAATTTAACTTTTATAAAATTAAAGTGCGTATTTTACTTTTATTTGTGGACTTTTTTGAAAAATATTCGTCATGAAAATGCTATTGGTGTCCCCGTGATTCCATAAACTTTGACATAAGACCTTTTTTTGACACCAACTTTTTCTACTCAAGAAATAAAATAACTATTAAACTGGGTCTCTGTTTTATTCAAGTTCAGGAAAAGAAAAACATTTAGTTTAAAAAACGTGTTCTGAGAAATTACTGAAGAACTACTAAAGGAAGACTCACAACGTTACAGCTAAATATTGCCTAAATATCTGCTTGTGAGAAATTTGACAAGAGATGGCGGAAACTCGTTCTACAATTGATTAAGGAGAAAATGCTTTATGCTCGCAGTTAACCCTATTGTGAACTTTTCTCTTCAGCAATAATAGCCGCTTTTTTTTTGCAAGCTATTGGAAATAAAACGATAGGTATGCATATCACCGAATTGCATAGAAAGCAGCAACACAAAGTAAGCTGGTTCAGTTGGATAAGCGGTTTTAGACGGAATCGCTTAAGCAACAGTCGACCAACAAATGGACACCATTGTGAACGAGCGAATGAAATATACATACAAATGTGCAGATAAATTAAATAACAAACACACGCATTCCATGTATATTTTTTTAAGCGGTTTTATTTAGCTTGACTTGACAGGCTGGCACGAATTCTCTAATTGAAATTTAATTAACTTCCCGATAAGCTACAAGCTTGAAACTTGGAATATAGTTAAGAACTGGATAGCAATGCAATAATAAGAAAAAATCGCCGCTAGGTGTCGCAAGGATCGAGATATTCAAAAAAATCGCATTAGTGGTCCGATTTGGCTTATATTTGGAACACATAATACATACAAGAATAGAAAGCGACCTATGAAAAAATCGCCGCTAGGTGGCGCATTATATATCGATATATTCAAAAAAACGTATTTGTGGTCCGATTTGGCTCATATTTGGAACACATAATACATACAAGAATAGAAAGCGACCTATGATGTCTGACTTGGCTCATATTTGAAACAAATATTACATACAGTCCGGTAGAAGTGACAGCAAAATATTTTGGAGTTCGGGGAGGGACAAGCATACGTGGCGCAGAGTCGAGTAACGTCTTTGGAAGGATTATGTATTGAGGACTTAGACTGTAACAAATTGTCAGGAAAGAGTCCTTGTAATAATGAGTGACTAAATGAGCTAAATAGAATGAGAAATAATAGGCAATTAAATAAAGACAAAAATTTGAAAATAGAATAAATAAATAAATATTTTAATTTAAACGGTTTTGTGAAGTAATAATAATACTAAAAGCTAGCAAATAAATAGGTAGGTCCTAGCTACTAGTCATTACACTCCTCATCAATCTAGGGTGTTGATCAGACAATTAAATAAAAGCGTTGGACGCATAAAATTTGTATTGATAGCCATATATAAGACCAACTAAACCTTAATAAGGTTATATGCTACGCCTCACATTTTTGGAAATTTCAAGCGCCCAACGCTTTTATTATTTTTCTAATCAACGCCCTAGATTGATGAGTAGTGTAATGACTTGTAGCTAGGACCTACCTATTTATTTTCTAGCTTTTAGTATTATTATTAATTCATGTAAATATTGTTTTCAATAAAACCATTTAACTTAAATATTTTTTTTATTTATTTTATTGTAATTCTCTGGTTGAATGTCAATAACGCACTGCGGCAAAGTAGTAATGTCAAGGCAGCTAGAAAAAGTACCAAGTATCTGATAAACTTCCAGCACCTATATGGTTTTGACATGATAAAACTGTTTAGCTCGTTGAAGCGTTTTTTTCAAGCTCGCTTGCAAAAATAAGAAACTAATAATAAAGTTGGGAAAACACGTAAGTCAAATTTACAAATATACCTTTTCTTTGTCTCAATTGTGAAGGTTCTAGAACTATTTTAAGGAAATGCCAGCTTTACACAAATTTTGAAATTTCTTCATCATTATTAAATTTGCTTCTGGCCACCTTATATATAAATTTTTTTTTACCTGCAGTGACAAAAGTAAAACTGCTTTTGACTTGTCTTTGTGCGTCAAACGAAATTGCAACCACTAAATTATTTTTAATGAATGGTTGGCAAACAAAAGTACCTTCTTGTATATTGAAAAATGGCAAAGGCGTCTAGAGAAATATACAATTATTGAATATTAAACTTAAGTGAGGAGTTCATTGATATTTAATCAATCTTTAGTAAATACATTTTGTTTGCATTTTGTCGCCTCATATTCAATCAGCAGTTTTAAGGAAACTGAGTTTCGGATAGCAAAATGATCTCTGACTCACCTTTTATTTATGACATTAATTTCAAACTTAAAACTTAGCTCAAAAGGTATTAATTGTCATTTTGAAAATTTCACTTTCAACAATGGAATTTTTTCAAATTCAAAACCCTCTATCAGCATACATTTTCCTATTTATACTCATTTCTGTGCTTATTCAATGGCAACAGGAGCAAGGGTCTTTGGGGTAGAGGGCGGGATGGCTATAAGGTTTAATGTGGTCATATTAATCGTTCCCGAGATGGTCGGCCTAGTGCCTTGATGGTGCTTTGTTACCGGAACTTACCGGATCTAAATACGCAAAGGACGATGAACATCATTAACACTGCCCAACGCCTTCGGGTCTTTATCGTTAATACAACAACATAAACACTAAATTTTGAACACAGCTTCTGATTTCGAGTGGCAAAATGTTGATAAGCATGCACATATCAGTATAGGGTGACTAGGGATTATAAAAATAGAGAGGCTGAAGAGCAAATCGAATTAATTTGCGTTGCACGCTTTTAATTCTTGCCGATCGTGTGGATTAAATGGGATTTCAAATGACATGTCCCTACTTTAACTTAGATTGCATGAAAGATCTTTACAAAATTCTCCTAGTGCATGGGTCTTTAAAGTCCTGCGCGTTCCGCAGTAAGAAAGCTAAATTAGCATAAGCACAAAAAAGAATGAACAGTCTAAAATTACACCGAAATCACAAAATGTGTTAACGGAAGCAACAGCTTTACTTGAGATATAGTATTTTGCCCAAAAAGCACTAATAGATTTAGAAAACATCATATGGTAACATTTACTAGTATTACAGTCAACAAAAAAACTTAAATCATTCTGCAAGAGCTGTGCATCTGATGCACATGTGATCCTTGTATGCAGTTCTAAGTCATCTACATAAAGTAATTTTTTGAATGCTTTAAATATAAGCCAACGTCATTGATGAAGATTAAAAATAGATATACTTATGCATAGGTATTATGCCTTTAATCGAGTAACGCTGGAGCTTAATGGTTTCAAGGGACCGATATAAAACTCCAAACATCAATGAGTCGGAAAAGATTTTAATTGGGCTAGGTCGGTCTATATGTCCGTCCGCCGAATATTAACAAAGCAACACCATGCTCTTCGTATGGAACCCCAGCACTCTACCCACTATTATAAGGCGTCATATTCAAAACATTACTCAACATAAACACTATATCCAAAAATCCAATTCTTTCTTTACTCTGCAAAAACCTCTTGCAGCAATGTTTTTATAAAAATAGTTTCCATCGAATAGCACAACGCTCTATCTGACTTATTAACTTAACTAAACTGAGGAGTTCCTCACAACCCAACTGGGCATTTCATATTAAAATGAATTTACAATATATGTAGCTGTCAAACGGTTTTTTTTTTGGTCTCCTGAAAAATTGAATTTTTGCTGATAGACTGTATTGAATGCAAGCCGACGTTATATTATATTCAGAAAATTGCCATTCATACTCAGATTGTTTGTAGTTGATATTCGGCGGCTGCCGTGATGTGATGGTAGCGTGCTCCGCTTACCACACCGAATATCCTGGGTTCGCACCCCGAGCAAACCAACATTAAAAATTTAAAAGGATGTATTTTCAATTAGAAGAAAATTTTTCTAAGCGTGATCGCCCATCGGCAGTGTTTGGAATGCACTCCGAGTGTATTTCTGTCATGAAACGCTTCTCAGTGAAAACTCATCTTATTTGCAGCTGCCGCAAAGCAAGTAGATCCCGCCCTGCCAATTTGTAGGAAAAATTTAAAGGAGAACGACGCAAATTTGAAAAGAAGCTCGGCCTAAAATCTCTTCGGAGGTTATCGCACGTTACAGTTAATATTCAAGTTTTCTATTTAATATTCTCAAAACAACCATTCAGAAAACTTCACAAATTTTCGGGTTATGAAATGGAAACTCTAAATATAAACTGTAACTTTTTGAAAATGAAATGTAGCATTCTGGATATGAAAATTCTAAGTATAAACTGAAGTTTTCTGAATATGAATTGAAACTTTCTAAATATAAATTGAAAAAAGGGTGTAGTTAAATTAAAAGTATAAACTGGTAAAAATCCCGTAAAATGTAAACTTTTGTTGCCTTGGAAGACTTTGGTCCTTGTAGAACAAATAACATTGGAAATTCCACCTTTTCTATTTACACCACTTTACCCACTTTTCAAAGGCATTTAAAAGTTTCTACATGTTGACGCAACATGTTGCTAAAGATCTAAGTTTACGGGATTTCCAAATCTGTGGTGAAAAAGCAATGGAAGGACTAAGAGTGAAATTCACACAGTTTTAGATGAAATTTTAAGCAGAGTAATATTTTCTAGAACACCAAAGTTGTCTCTGGTTGTCTCTGTTACAAATTTTTTACAAATATGTCAAAGACCCCCTGAACCCATTCAATATTTTATTGCAAATAAAAAATAATTTAGATGTGCTGGGTTTATATGCATGATCCGTTTTAGGTCCGTTTTTTTTTTTTTTTTGTTGGAAAATATCATGTTGCAAGAAAGTTTTCTGATTTTATTATATTTTGCTTTTTTTATGACGCTATTTTACTCATTGCATATAATTCTTTGTCAGCTTAGCGAATGATGCTGTGGTTGTATTAACAGTCCTTCGCCTCATTCAATGGGCACGACCACTCACAAATTGTCATTAAAGTTCTCTGATGGGAGTCCAAGGAAACTGAGTGTTTCAAATAACGGTGGACCATAGGGAGATAGGTGTTAGATGCGTAATTGAAAAGATGGTTGGTGTCATCTGGGGACACATTCCATGCACGACATACATTACGATTCTGTGTGGATTTGGCTTAGGGCCTGCTTATGCTTATCTGGCTGTGTTGGCAGGTGCTGGATCTCGTCATAGTGCTTATGGAAATGCTCCCTTAATTCCCGTGGAGGAGGTGCCAGATCAAGCAGTTGTTTGCTAGGATGTCCTGGTTTGTGACCATTTAGTAAAAACTGCTTGTTCAGCATTTCATTGTGCTCTTTAATATTGAGATCTTTGGCCTCACTATATAGGTGGTGTTCAGGGGTCATAAGGAGACATCCGGTACCAGTTCAGATTGCAGCATTTTGACAGGCCTGTAACCTTTTCAAATATATATTTTGAAGTTCAGGCGTCCGAACTGGTGATGCGTAGCTCATGAGCGGCCGCCAATTGCTTTGTACGTAGTTAGTAACATTTCTTTATCTTTTCCGCAGATGCTGTCAGCAAGCGACGTGTGGATTTTGTTGCGACTTTGTACTTTATATACATTTAGATACTTAGCGAATGATATCGTGACCTAACGCATTCCGCTAATAGTTATTTGCACATTTCCTTGACTTGAAAATTAAAATACTTTCTAACACCAACAAAAACAAAACATTAAGAATTATTCCCAAAACAAATAATATTTCAACGCCTCATTTACGTGCTGTCCGCTGCTCTAAAAAAATGTGAATAATTTAACAACCCGTTGAGTGAGCGCTATAATTAAATTAATAAATCATTTTTGCCGCATTTCCACAAGGTTTTGAAGCCAAAATATTGTTTGGTACTCAACTCAACTTGGTAGCATAATAATACGAAACACCGAGCTACAGACAACCAAAAGTAAGCGAATAGTCGTGCAACGTTCACCTCGTGCTCGTAGCGCCAAATGCGATTTAAGGAAAGCTTTGGGTGCTGTAAAGTTGGCATTTACCACGATTCATCCCTCTCTATTTTAATTCATGATCATGTCCTTGCCACTTACACGTATTTTCATTTCATTGTGTTTACAAGTAATTTGCAGCCAAACGTAAGAAAAACATTTAGAAGACATTTTTAGTTTATGTTTTTTTGTGAAGAAGCAGGCGATTTTGAATGCGCGCCAAGGAGACATGAAACGCAAATAATGCGCATACAAAAATTTTCTACTATCACAAGCAAGAAATTGGCGGACATTTAAGTCTCTATGCAGCTGCACACATTCCATTCATATCTTTGTCCATGCAACTAAAAAGCATTAGATACGCAAAATTTGTTGCTGATTCAGTGAGATACTTTGCCGACGTTCCAGCACATCTTCAGCCACCTGTCAGTTATCAACCAACCGGCAATCTAAATGAATCGACCCTCTGATATTTACGGTCGTTGGGCGCAAGTAGTTTATAATTGAATAACTTATATTATTTAGCATGTTTGTTCTAAACTAAAGAAAACACTATGCCCTGTCCAGTCAAATTTGGTTGTTAGAATTATTATCTTCGCTACAGATTTACTTAACACTCAGCCGGCATTATCCAATGAACAAAAAGAATATAGATTATACATTCGGTATCAGGGCTTATGTTATAAAAAACTGCGTCCCCTTGGCAAATACTAGAAGTTTTCTGCAACCAAGCTTAATTGCTGCCTCGAGATTTGGAACTTCTCGACTGATTCTTCGCGCAGCCCGCTTTTCCTATATCTGCCTCTGAACAGGTCGTACTTAAAAGCATGTAAAGCAAGGATATGCATTAGAGTGGGTCGATTTGTATGGACGAAAGTTAACCGATATCGCGCCATCGATTTTTCGATAGGATTTTGGCTCAGGAAAAAAAGTTCTACTGCGCATACCCAAAAAAAAATAATTTTCCAGCCAGCGAAATTTCATTTTTTTTACTTTTTTCCTACTTTGATTTTTAAGGTTTTTTTCATGACCTGCTAAAAAAAAATTCCAACCCAAAAATGTCCTCTAAAATAATTTTTTTTTCAAAAACTGTTATCGCCAACGTACGTTTTAGCGGACATTTTTGGGTCGGACAGGGTATACATGAAAATTTTACAATCAAATAAAATTTTTTAGTAGGTCATGAAAAAAAACTTAAAAACCAAAAATCGAAAAAAAGGTCAAAACAATTAAATTTCGCAGGCTCGAAAATTATTTTTTTGGGTATGCGTAGTGGATCTTTTTTTCCTGAGCCCAAATATTATCGATAAATCGATGGCGCGATATTGGTTAATAAATCGACCCAGTCTAATACGCAATCCATAGCACAATTGTGCTCTCGCTGCGTATACGAAAGAGCAATCACTTTTTTATTTTTAGAGACCCATGATGTAAAGTCAAAAAGCAGTGTTCAGTTAGACTGCCCATCAAAAGCCTTAAGTCTCTTCTCCTTTTAGGGATAGTAGCTTTTTAGTAAGTCTAATAGCAAAAAAATCGCACATGACCTTAAAAATTTGTCAGACGCACGCTTCCATCAATGCCTTTCTTTCTTGATGAATGCTATGCAACTCCTTTCTCCTTTTGATTTCTCTCAAGCAAATTGGCGCGTCTACCGTCGGTATGTCGAGTGCTGCACCCTGCTTTGCTAGGTCATCCGCCTTTTCGTTACCGTGTACTCTTTTATGGCCGAGAATCCAGTTTAGATGTATTATCCGGTTCCTGAGGGAAGTATATTCAATTCTTGTTTGTATTCCATGTTCTGGCAGCTTACTTATTTCTGTATAGATAATAAAAACAGCAGATCCGACCCCTTTCGTTAACTTGGAACCAGCGGTATACATGCAAATTATATGTAAGTAGTATGTTTGGCAATATCTGCGTCAGCTCTGCGACTCTATTTTGGCCGCAATATCTCTTTCGAAACTCAGGCACGGGGCCATGATGTCTAATTCCATTCCATATATATTGTGTTAGTGTTCAGTGGAGCATTCATCAGTCGAGAAAACATCACCTGGTAGAACAGGTAACCGTATTTCGAGCTTCAAAACGCGCGGTGTTGATCAACCTCGACCCATTTGGAGAGGTGCCATCGTGATGCTGTATTTTTCAACTGTAGAACGAATGATCCTTTCTTGCCCACCCTAGCAATAAACCGGAAAAGCACGATGCTGACGTTATGTCTTTTTATCAACTTCGCTAAAAGATGATAGTTGAAAAATACTCTTTTAAGTAGACACAAGGCCCTATTGTCGTTCCACTTTGCCCAAACCATCACGCTTCCTGAAGGACGGTGTTGTCAGCTTTTACATTCACATCAACCAGCCGCTCATTTATACCTTATCCCTCAAGAATCTGGAACTTGCAGGTACATGCCCTAAAGTCGTAGTTCTTAAAAAGTTGCCCATGATCGTCATCAGCAAAAAGAGATATCACAGAGACTTGTTACCCAGTTTTTTCACTGATTGGGGTTTCTAAGCGTCGTGTCCCAAATACAACCTTCGCACGGGATTTGGAGTTCGGTCACCTCTTAAGACAGACATGCTTTTGCGCTTGTATTCTAAAAGCCTCACCCGCTGTTGTTGGCAAGATATATATTTAGTTCTACAAAAAAGACCCCAACCAAAACTTCAAAGTTGCGTCTGCAAGGCATGGGACCCCTCAAAGACCAGACGCAAATACAATATAAAAAAGCTTCAGGCGAAAGGATTTTTCTATCCTGTACGTGGTAAAACCTGTCCAGTCTATCTCTACAAGAGCAGACTTCGAATTAATATCATTCCATGCAATCGAAAAGCTAAATCTTGTACTCCCAGACCACTCTTTATTGAATCAGGGGTGAGCTCAGTGATGTAGTAACATTGTATATCATCTTAAGCCCGTTGGTTAGGATAGGTTAAACTGGCCGGCCAATAAACACCTCACGTAGAATGTGGATGTGGATGTGCTCATAATGTTACCAGAATTTGTTTGAGGACCAAACGGAAGAGCCCCAATCAGGTGCAGGACATACGTTGTAGAATACCTCCGTCCTCTTGGCAACTACTAGCAGTTTTCTAGGACCCAGCTTAATTGCTGCCTCGAGATCTGGCAACTCTGCTGGAGCCTTGACCTGGCGAGCGCAGGACACGAACACAGAACGTGCTCAACCCTTTATTCCTGCAGCTCACACTCCCTGCACTTGCTGTTACTGGCGAGGCCTAACTTATAAGCATGTGACGCCAGAAGGCAGTGTATAGTTAGTATGCCCATCGTGAGCCTTAAGTCTTCTCTCTTCAGAGATATGAGCCACTTTGTGAGTCTAATATCGTAGGCTTTGCACAAGATCTTGGAAATTTTGCAGCCCCGCGCTTTTGTCCACGCCTTTCCTGCTTGATGGATCATATACAACTCCTCCGGTGGACTCCGTTTAGAAATCGCTACGTGATGAGACACCTTAAAGTTGCAGTTTGCGTCAAGCTCCTCACTGTCACAAATATCCCCTTTCCTCAGCCATCTTTCAAGGGAATTCCTGTGATGAAGCTTCCACAGCCAATTTCACGAAGCTTTATTAACGTCCCGACCGCAGCCGCCTTTCCCCCGACTGCTGTCAGGGATATATGCTCAGCATAGAATTTGATGACAATGATTGGAACTGCGCCGCTAATGCAATGCGTTCAACTCAAGCGGCACCCCATAGATCAACATCAGCTAGACTTGACGGACGACCTCCTAAAGCAGTGCAAGGCATCAAAGTCCTTTCCAGCTCTATTCTCAACACTGGGCATCAAAAACCTTTTTTTCTTCAGAATAATCACTAGCTCAAAGCTCCGTTTACTACAACAAAATCCCATATGGCATGCCATTGCACAACTTTCTCTCCATTGGGACCCCACCTCACTCTGCCGTAGCAGTTTTTAAAGTTATTCAGAGCCCTTTCGACTCCTTTACCAGCCACGGCTCTTTCGATGGCTGTTATTATTGTATTGTTAAATGGCTCTTCAATATCTAGAAAGGCCTTCGGAGTAGAATCCTTCTGGATTTGAAATATATTTTTGTCGACGAACGTTGGGTAGCTACACAAACAAATAAAACATACAATTTCAAAAATGCTACGCGAGGTCTGCGCAATTACGACAGACAATGATTTTCAGCACCAACAACCAATCCCAATGTCATGTTGACAGACCGTCTTATGCAAACGCTCTTCCAAATACAAATTAAACAAAATGTTGTACTATCACGCGCTCGATTCCCTTAGCCATACATCATTCGTTCTTCGCAATCATCGTAGCCGCCCCCGACCTGTGTAAATTGTCTGAAATTCTTCTGTTAAGTTATTAATTTATTTTCATATTTGAGCAGCTGAAAGTTTATTGTCGAATGTGCATTCATCAAATTCATCATTACTTTGTTATTATTAAGCATCTATCAGTGAATTGTGCTACAGGGACGGCGCACCGCGTCAGAGAAGAACGTCTCAACTAAGTTGCGGTAAGTGATTTTGGTAACAGCATTACGCTACCAATGTCAAAAACATAAAATATGCAATCATCAAGAGTTCAGTGGGTTGAGCGAGGATTTGTTGGAAAAGGAAGTTTTTGATGCAGAAAAGTTTTTGGACATATTGTTTGAATAGCAATTGGCTGAATGGTACGTAAGAGGATATTAAAGAATAGATATTTTGTTGAAAGAAAATTAATATTAAACTTCGTTGAATTATGGCTTGCCATTGCATTTAAAGAAGTATACATTTTCATTAAATGGTAAAAAGCCTATTTGTATACTAAAGCTAAATTAGCGTCAAACAAATTGTTGTGAGTGATTGCTAGGAATGCAGACATCTACCGACGAATGAAAGCCACTCCCTGTAGGTGTCCTTAAATTTAAATTTAAATAGAAGTAATATTCGTACTCACACTCTTACTCTTACTCTTAATTTAACCCTTACTCATACCTTATCTTTTTACTCTTACTCTTACTCTTACTCTTACTATTACTCTTACTCTTACTCCTACTCCTACTCTTACTCTTACTATGGCCCTTAATCGTATTCTTAATCTTCTCTAACTCTTACTTTTACTCTTACTATTTCTCGTGCTCTTACTCTTACTCTTACTCTAACTCCTATTCTAAATAGTACTACTGCTCTGGGTCTATCTCTTACTCTTACTCCTACTCCTGCTTTTTCTTACTCTTACATTTTAATTCCCATACATACCCTTACTCATTCTCTTACTCTTACTCTTAATCTTTCCATTTTTCTTACTTTTACTCAGTCTCTAACTCTTTTCCTCTTTCGTGCTTTTACTTTTACTCTTCCTCTTACTTTTACTCTTTCTCCTACTCTCAATTTTACTCCTACTCTAACTCTTACTCTTATACTCTTGCCTCTCGGCAAGATTGAGCTCTTACCATTACTTTCACTCTCATACTTTTACTCCTACTGCTGCTCTTACTCTTATTCTTACTATAACTCATAATTTTAGGCTTCCCTTCATCTGAGTATGGGTATCCGCTCCACTTCTTCTTCCGATCTTTTATCTCTCATCTTTTTATACCTAATCCCTTCATTCCATTTCTTCCTTCCTTAGTCCTCGTCCTCCTATTTTTCTTTCCCTCAATCTATCAACCTTTCACGCTTCATTCCTCTTATTTCCCCTCTATCCTCTCTCCCCCTCAACCCTCCCCGATTCCAGACGCAAAACTATCTCTCTCACTCCGCATTTTTGTTGTCTGTAACTCTTCTCTATCTCTCCGCCAACCTCTTCCTTTACCGCCTCTTCTTTAAACTAAGTGATGTGTTATATAAGTTAAATAAAGTAATGAAAACTTTCAGAAAACATTTAGCTTTAAGTATACTTCTAAATGACAAATTGTATCCACTTCCGCCATCCGCTAAAAGTTCGTGACATTTTCAACGGCACTAAGTTCATTGCACAAGGTGATTGTGTTTAAGCAGACACACTTACACACACATATTGAGGCACATTGACACTTGCATTCATGTAAGTTTTATATAATAACCCAGCAAGCATGTAGGTTGATGACTGAGCGCAGTTTATGACTAGGTCAAGGTAAGAGGCGAATCGGGTAGAAACCACAAAAACGGTGGACGGTGGCAAAGCTGCCGGTAAAATCGGTGAATGTGTTGCGTCAAAATGGGATGGCTTACGCTATGAGTTAACGGTAACTCGGTTAACGGATTCCCAAAATTACAGATGAGATAGGTGAATCGATTTAACATTGAGTGGAGTTGTTTTCGAATCATTTTGGGTCTATCTCAGGATAATTTCGTAACTGTTTTCGGGAACATATATTTTCATATATTTTCGGATCATTTCAGGATTATCCTTGGATCATTTCGTGCTAATTGCGGACTATTTCCGAATATTTTAGGAACTTTTTCGGGACCTGTTCGGTACTTTTTTCATGTCATTTCACGATTTTTGCCGAGATCATTTTGTTTCTATTTCAGGATGATATTTGTACTTTTTCGGATAGGTTTGAAAATGTTTCTGCATCATTTCGGGACTAATTTCAAACCATTTCGAGACCCGAGATAGCCCCGAAATCTGCGAATTATTGCGAGATTTATTCCGGAATCATTTCTGTGCTGTTTCGGGATCATTTCCGGATAAATTTGGGACTATCATTGGATCATTTCTGGATTGCTTTCGTTACTATTGTGTTGAGATCTTTTCGGTCTAGTTTGTGACCACTTCTAGAAAATTTAGAGACTATCTCATCATTTTCAGGATAATTTCATGACTGTTTTAGATCGTTTCACTACTAACTTCCAATTATTGCTATTTTGTTTTCTAGATACATTTGAGGCTATTTCGGGACTGCTTTTTAACTTGATCGGGACTCTATCGGAATTGTTCTTGTTCTTTTTTGGGTTAGTTTTTGAATTGTTCCTTGATCATTGCAGTACTAATTTAAAACTTTTTGGGATTATTTCGGGAATATCTCTTAATAATTTCAGGGCTGTTTTCGCAATCATTTCTGGGCTATGCTCGGATCACTTCGTATTTGTTCCGGGATAGTTTCGGGACTATTTAAGGATAAATTCGGTACTATTCGAAAATAGTGTTGGGATCAGTTCGGGTATAACTCGTTATCATATCTAGAAAATTTCGAGACGTTCAATCATTTTCAGGATAATTTTAGGACTGCTTCCGGATTATTTCGGCACAGTCTTCCGATTATTGCCAATTTGTTTTCCGGACCACTTCAGCACTGTTTTGAAGCTATTTCACGATTATTTAAGATAAAGTTCGGTATCATTTTAAAAATTATTTTGGTGTTATTTCAGGACTACTTAAAGGAGGCGCTGGTTAGTATAAAAGAGTCAGGAGCATATGTGGCTATAGCGCTTGTTGGAAAATAAATAGATATATGTAACTAAAGATATATTTGTACATATTCGTAAGTAAACAAACAAGAAATAAAAATACTTTTTCCGCCATTCATCTACTTTATTGTGTCAATAGGAAAAAATGTGCTCAAACAAATTGTATATGAATGAACGAACGCTGGCATTCATTCAAACGTGCATTTGGTTACACGCACAAGCACACATAATACACCGGCCAGGCAACAACCAACAACCCACAACCACTGATTCGATGCACAACAGAAGCTGCAGGAAAGTCATCGTATCTTGGTTTTGCATCTTTGATTGCTTTTCATTATGCGCAGCAAAATAGCAAAAATATGTGTAAACAGAAAAAATGCAATTCGCAGTGCCGCATTCAGTAACCAAATAACGCCGGCAGACGCGCCAAACAAATGAAAACATAACATTCAAACTTATCTATGTATATACATATACATACAAACCTACATATTGCAAGTGCATATGAACTAGAGGTTTATGCCCATCACTTTATCGGCGGCGGCGGCGTGAGCGGCGCACCGGCGTACGCTGGTGTCCCTATTTTAAAAAGCTTGATTTTTCTATTTAAAAAAATAATATTTAGGAAAGGTTTTGTTTGTATGTATTTAAGGAAATCATTGTGTTGGCCATTTTGGAAAGATCCGGGATTTTTGCCTCAAGATCTGGCAGACTGTTCAGAAATTTTCAGGAGTAGCTCCTTGCGGAGGGATTGTCCCTCGTTCGTTTACTCCAGAGAGGCTTCGAACCTAACCCCGGACTTTGGAATTGGTACTGCTGCGTCTGCTGAAAGGATATAGAGATACATAAAATAGTCACACTTTTTTCTGTATATCTCGTGCAAAGCGTAGATTCACCTAGGGATAACGCGAACACAATTTGTTAAAATCATTTGTGGCTCATTGGCGGCCACGCAAAAAGACGACTTACGGTTGCTATTAGTGGTCTATTAATACTCATGACTCTCGTGGCACAGGGCAATCCCGACCACCAGTCGTCACCACGCCTCCTGACCCTCACACCATATGCCAGCACAGAAGCTATAGGACTGCGACTTCGAACTGATACCTCCGTCGACGTCACTTTCCTAGAAGCTCTAGGTGTAGCTCTGAAGACTTTCCAACGGATGCTTTTGTCGCGCTATGCTGCCAAGCTACACCAGAGAAACACCTTGAAACCTTAGGGAGTGACTATTCGGCCAAGCATGCCGCCCTCGAAATCATAAGCAGTCTAAGTGGATGTCATTGCGTAATGGGTGAAAATCGTATAATCCTCGGCGCATCTACATAATTAAAATTTGACAAGGACCCCGGGTAAAATTTTTAAAATGTAGACCAAAGTTTGCAGACGTCTGTGTTCACAACAATGATTTGAATAGTCTTCGTTAAATCAAAACCATATTTTAGAATGAAAGTCTACCGATTTTAAGTTGAAAGATGTTAACTGCTACTTTCCGGCCTTATGATATAAAAGCTCATTATGGATGACCGCGTAGCTTCAGTTTTCAGACTAGTTCGACTGTCCACTACTTTAGGGTAGTAGCGCACACGGTCATTAGTTCCACTGTCTTGGGAAAGCTTTTGCTTCTCCACTTTGAGTGTTCTTGCGAAGGACAATGCCTCACCTGGTAAATATATGTGCCTACGTATTCAAATTTGTAAAAGGAGCCGTAACTGTGATTCAACTGTGTGTCAAACCGTGAGACGTAGGTGTTGAAGGATGAAGTGTTAAAATCAAAATTAAAATTTCAGACGCTATTGTATAGTTTCGCAAATAAACAACAGATGTTTGAATGTAAGCCCAAGTTATTTTTCAAACCCTTCTCATACGTACATATATCCTCAACTTAAGTATGAGGTAAGAATTATTTCAAATGAGTGTTTATGCCCCTAGAACCTACTAAAGGATTTTGCATCACTTATTCTTCGCTTATTCTTTCAGCCAATCGCAATATAAATTTTTTTTTTAAATCGGCACCTTTTTCGTGTATTTTGCTTTTTTTAACAACTTGAGGACAATTTAAAACATGTTTGCTTTGGTCATTTTATTTCAATTCATTGTTCATTATTAGTTTTTTGAAAAAAATGATGCAAAGTCCGTGTTAAGCTGACATCGAAGACGCCTGTTTTTTGAATAACTTTTGAACAGTTAGAAAGAGTCAATTAAATTTCGCAATTAGTTTCTTATAACTGGGCAGTGATGCGCATCCATTGATACCACTTTCGACCATATCCGACCAATTTTCGACATGAACAATAATTGGCCTAAACAGTCTTAAACGAGTAGAAAATATAGTAACGCGCCGGACGCCGCCGCCGCGCTGATATTTTTGACATTCGGCGGCGGCGTGCGAAAAACGACCAAAATCGGCGGCGGCGTTTATCGGCGGCGTATATCTCTAATATGAACATAAGACAAATCGAAAGAGTTGAATGGAACGAAAAAAATAAAAATAATATCAACGAAAATAAGTGGCAACACCAGCACAATTGAGATATCTACAACTCAAAAAAAAAAATAAAAATAAAATAAAAAATTTGACATACAGCCTTACAAATCTACTGTCAATAGAATGAAACACACAGGTGGGGCAGGGGCCCATGCAAGTTTTAATAGGCGAAGTGGGTATTGACATTGATCTTAGCCGTAAGTTGGAAGTTGAATATCAAGGATGCCGACACGTCCGCTTGTGAAGTTAGTTTAAGGCATAAATATTGAAGATATAACTTCATTAACACGATTGTATTGTAAGTATGTACACACATATTGTATATCCGAGTGTATTTCTGCCATGAAAATCTTCACAGTGAAAACTCAGCTGCCTTTCAGATGCCGTTCGGAGTCGGCATAAAACATGTAGGTCCTGTCCCGCCAATATGTAGAAAAAACTAAAAGGGGCACAACGCAAATTAGAAGGGAAGCTCCGCCAAAAATTTCTTCGGAGGTTATCACGCCTTACATTTATTTTTTTTTTGTTATTTATACAATATTACCAAATATATACTGACTAGCCCTTATCCGCTCTGTTCGTCCGAAGGAACTAATTAATACCAAAATAATTCCGAGGTTATCCTCAAAATAATGCTTAACTTATCCCGAAGTAGACTCGGAAGGATTCTGAAAAGAATTGCCAAATTATTCCTACACAGACTACGAAACCATCTAGGCTTCTTAGCAGTACCGAAATAATCCCAAAATTATCTGTATCTGTCCGCTATAAACTCTTAAGCCTCCTGAGAATGTTCCAAAATAAAACTAAAATTATGCCGAGATAATCCGAAAATCAATCGCGAAGTGTTCCGCAAATAGTTCCGAAACAATATCTAACTAGTCACGAAATTGTATATGGTTGGTTCCGAAATAATCCCGAAATGATGGGATTATCTTGTAGACTCAAAATAGTCCTTGAAAGATACTTAAAGCAATACCGTTATGATATTGAAAGGAATCTTATAGATACTCTGAGATATTTCTGACATGGTACACAAAAATAAAACAAACAAAACGACACCATTGAGTATACTAGCTTTGTAGGACCCGAAAAGATATACGACCTTCTTTTTGGCTGCTCGCAATTTGTAATGCATTACATGCTGCCGACAAAGTCAAGCGACGATTGGTATATGGGATCTATACAGCACGTACCATCTTATATCTTGGTGAGGAATAAAGCTGCTGATTACTCACTGAACACTGCTTAATAGCGGCGCAGGAGGCCAAGCGGGTCTTCACGGCATAGTAAAGGTTAGGGAAAATATAGGCCCGACTTTTGCCTATGCAGCTTCATCCCGGAGGAACTAGTATATTCAATTGCCAACTCTCGCTCGGAGTTTCTAGATCTAGAGATAGCAATTAAACTAGATCCTAGAGAACGTCGGGTACATGTTGATATTATAAAAGCTTATACCCTTATATATCTAGCAAGCAACTTCTCTATGGTCCAATCCTCTTGGGAACTACACTCATCGAAGGTTTTGAGGAGTTGTTAAAGTCTGCATTATCAACTACAAACCTCACTTGTAGGGGTCGCTGGCAGAAGACTTCCTGCAAGTACTCGTTGCGTTTTTTTTTTCTTTCTTGGACTTTGTTCCATCATACGGTTCCGTTAAATGGCGTCGCCTCCTGGGGGCCTATAAAAGGATCGAACAGCGGCATAATCGTTCTTAATCTTTTATCAGCGATCCACCAGGTGAGTGTTTGCCATTACATATTTTTAACATTATTTTCAATAAAAGCCTGTGCGACAGGCTATCATATACATATGCATTTCATACATAAAAGCAGGGTGGTTTTGCTTCTTGTTGTTGGACAGCTAGGCACAGCTGGTAAGTTTTCCTTTTATTTATCGTGCGTTTCAGGAACCGGCTCCTCCAAAGTTCCCCGTTTCCGGAATTCACAAGGAATTCCGGCTTCATTTGTCCCCGCTCGAACAGGAGTGTTATTGATGTTGATGACCCTTTGCCGGATACAGACCTGCTACGCTTCGGTAACAAGCGAAATTAAGATACTAGCCCGACCATCTCGGTATAGATTTAATATATGACCACATGAAATCTTCTAGGATTCGCTACGGATAGGTGAGGTTGACAATTGGGTTGGAGAAACTATAAATTGCGCCGGCAACCCCTTGACTGACTTTGGTATTTTAGTCATCTCTTACGACAGGAATACCTGTTGCCATATATTTTAAGCCCCCTAACGCTCTGGGGGACTTATCTCTCCCTCCCTTTTTTTATCCCATTTGAACTTCTTTCTCCCCTAAAATATGTAAAAAATTTACGTTGTACCAAGCATATAACGATACATATAAATATATTTGTTTGCATTGTAGCTCTGTGTGTAAAGAACCTCCATCGGGATGTAATCGAATTTATTAACACATAGCAATTACATTTCGAGCCGCATCGTTAGCGCCTTAAGCAGACCAAGTTTTAGTTTAAATAATCTCAAGTGAAAAGTATTTATGAAACTACCTTTAACTTGAAGCTTTCAACGATCTGCATATTATCATACGCTCAATAGTTACTTTAACACTTCCTCACAAGGAGCAGCCTTACACGCTAGTGATATAAGTTTCAGAGAGTATTTGAAAAAAAAAACCGGGTATGTTCAGTGCAGATCTCCAAGTTGATCTAAGTATCTTAAAATGGATGTTGTTAAAGCAGAAAATTTAAACTTTGAAAAACACCCTATCTGAGAATCGTATTCAAGAACATCTTATCTCAAAATTTTATTGAAAAACGTTCTACCTAAGAATTTATTTCAAAAACGCCTCTCCTTTCAAATGAGATAAGATCATTTTAAAACAAGTTCACTGATTGGGCATGCTTCTGTCAAATTCTTAAAAGGGAATTTATCGAAGCAGCGCAGACAGTGAGTTCTTTCACTCATCCGATGATAACAAAGGCATTCCAGGTAATCCACCCATTTTGCTCTTTTTAGGTAAGACTCCTTTTAGGGACACCAGGAAGTATTATAACAAATTAGTGCAGGCTTTTACCAGGGGAGCTGAAAGAGCCTTTTACGAAGAGAGAAATAAATTTTGATTGAATGCGTAACACGTCTTTAACCTTTGTTTTGATTATCAGTCCCTCAAACTTTTGGTTTCTCTGCTTATAAGGATATTTTAGTATCCTAAAGAACCTGGTTCATAAGGTACAGTTGTGCGGTTCTGTGTATCCCTAACGTATACAAAAACATGTGGAGAAAATGTGTAATACTTAGTTTACTTGCTTCTCATTATTCTAACCATTTTCTACTGCAAACAGGGTATTTTAAAACTATGGTACGCTAAAAATATCTTATGTATTATTTCTAAGTGCAGTTTTTATTTACAGGTCCCTTTTTCGCTCTTATTTGGAATCCAAATCTATAAATAAAGTTTTGGTTGCAAAGATGGAGATTCGGGCTATTAGCGAGCTTTGGGCAATTTTGGTCGTTTATTAAAACAATTTGTTAAAAATAAACGATTGTGAGCACACAAAGAAATCTATTTGTACTATAGCAATATTGTGAATATTAGAGCTAACACTGATTTACCGGTAGTTGCTAACATTCGCCAGATGACAGCGCAAGCGCATGTACGTTTATATATGTTTGATTGATAGAACAGCTGATTTCTCTTGATATTTGATATGAGACTTTCATATTTGTTGCGAAAGATGCGCATGGGTCCGGCTCATTTCTATAAAGCTCAATAAGTTCTCACTGGACACTTTTTTAATTCGCTATGTTGACACGCTTTCTTAGGGTGATATTGGATTCCAAATATTAACCGAACCACTGCTTATAATAAGATTACGGAAGGACTGACATTGTCCTTCTATGTTTCCTTCAGATAATCGAATACGTTCCGTCCGATATGTTTACGCCCTGTTCTCGAAAATGCTGACCAGCTCAGATAATTCGGCTGGAATTAGCCACAAAAATTAATGTGTCAGCGACGTTAGCAATTCCTGTGAGCTATCGACCTCACGGCAGCAAAGCTTAGAGCTCTTGGCTACCTGAGTAAATATTATATTGCCTAATAGTTTATGCACATCAATTATAGACAAACAGACTACCTGATTCCCTACGGAGATCTTAAGGCCACAATAGAGGTCGACAGTTGGCGCAAGGGTGCGCAAATGGCGGACGAGGCGATACATGTGTACACCTATGGTTCCAAAGTAGTGGAGTAGGGTCTGCGGTATACTGCACTGATCCGGAAATAAGCAGATCCTACAGGCTGTCGGATTACTGTAGCGTTTTCGAAGCGGAAATATTAGCCGTAACTAAAGCAGCAGAAACCCTGGAAGAGAATAGCTTAAGCTGCAACCGTGGGAGCTTTTATATTGACAGTCAAGCAGCAATTAAGGCAATAATCTCGCATAGCACAGCATCTAAATGCATGTTAGAATGTAAGCAGTCTCTACATATATATTGGGTCCCAGGGCATATGGGAATAGATGAGAAAAAAAAGCGGACGAACTAGCTAAAAAGGGCGCATCCCTTGAAGCTTGCTCCGTAGACGTCCCAATTAGATTGGACGAGATTAAGCGAAGGCGAGAGGTGCACATAATCGACCAAGCGGGAAGGGCGTGGGTTCAAGCGCGGGGCTGTAAAGTGTCGAAGATTATGTGTAGGTCTTACAACCTTAGACTAACACAGTTGCTTCTTTCATTAAAAGAGAGGACTGTATAGTCATGACTGGTATTGTGACTGGATACTGCCTTCTGGCGTCACGTGCCTTTAAATTAGGCTTGGACAGTGATAGCAGATGTAAGAAGTGCGGGTTGAAGGAGGAAACGATCGAGCACGTTTTGTGCTCGTGTCCTTCGCTTCCCAGGCTAAGACTCCAGCTATTAAGAGTGATACATCTCTCAGATGTAGAAGCAGCAAATGGCTTAAGCCCTAGAAATCTTCTAATATTTGCCAAGAGGACGGAGTTGATTTAGAATATAGGTCCTGGTTTTTGATATGATTTTTCAGTTTGGTCGTTAAAACAAACTAAGGATACTCCCCGAAGGTTTTGGAGTGTTTTATCGATGATGATGGTCCTACGCCAGATATTTATCCTGCACGTTCCAGTACATAAACCACTATAAACCACTATCTTGGAAATTACTTAATATGACCACGCTTTACCTCTTAAATCATACAATCCCCATTTTTCCTGGGGAACTTGGGGTCGTCAGACCCTTGCCTGCTAATAAACAACTTTCGCATCTGGTAGGTGAGGTTAACAATTGGGTTGGCGAATACACGCTGTAAAAACAGACGCCCAGCCCAAATTCTTAGCTATTGAGGTATATATTGACAACCGTATTAAGGGCCATTTAGGTAGGCCTCTACCTACAATAGGTATGTTGAGATGATAAAACGAGTTCTGTAGTAATGCCACTTCCCAGGTAAATATCAATTGGGCTTCCAGAGCTTTTAAAAGACGTAGGTGGGAAAAAACTAGATGGAGCATAATCCCCTAATATCTCTGAAAATGAGGAAGAGTTAATGTAATAGGCACATCCTAAGGTTGTTGGATAGCGTTCTATTTAGACCGGCAGTTAGCGCCAGTGAAGCAGGTTTCTACGAACGTACGAGAAAATGTACGTATTAAATCAGCTCCACCAATGGAACAGGATCCCTTGAGAAGATCTTCCTTAGCCTCGCGGACCTATTTCACTAACCCAGGTTTCAGCAGGAGCTCTAGGGTTCCGCCTTCGCCCTCTAAATCGTTGATTTAAAACAAAAAGCCGGTGCTCAGAAAAGTTATCTAAGAGACCACTAGAGCCACATACATGTTCAGGCCTCTAGAGACAACCTCTTCCCTAATTTGAGTCAAAAAGGTAAGGAACTCAGTCCTTTTTCCACATCAGCTTCTTTTGACTTCGGTACACATTTATAATAATCTGACTACACAAAATTTGTGAAATGTAAAGCAAAGTAAAATGTTCAAATATTCTTAGCTTTTGGTTTTGTAAAAACGATGAGGGGAAGCAACGCGGTAAGCGCTCTATGTAAATCCGGCCGTAGTCGTAGGCCAAGCTTCACGGGCTCCAAATCAAATTTCACTCTATCAATTTTCATATGAGTTCAAGAAAATATGCACAGCAAGCAATTCTTCTATGGGTGTTGTCATTATGACAAGCATGTTGTTGTTGTTAGGACATTTTCCTGAATGACCAATTTTTCATTAGATAGCTTTTCGATCACAGATATGTTAACCTGTATACCTGTATCCATTCTATGTTAAAAGTCTAGTTTGAAAAACATTTATCTATGAGATCTTCATATGTATCTCCTAACACCCTATAAATGCACTAATGGCAGTATCCCTTTTCACTTACCACGAACTAAACAAGCAATCCAAGCTGGTATGCCTACTGACACGAGCCCGAAGTAAAGTAACATAGTAAGCACAACTTTCTTGTAAATTTGTTAATAAATACCTAGCAAAATACACCCATACATAAATAAAAACTTATATGCATACACGCCTTTGTTCAACTTTTCCCATGTAATATCTAACAGTTAGTATGACTGTTATTGCGGTGTAATGTTGCAGATGAAACTGAGATACAAACAAATGAGTTGATTTTAACAATGCTTATAGTTTTTATTGTTACCTCTTAACTAACTGCCATCCAACTACAAATATTTCTAGCAAAACAAAATGTGTAAGCAATTATAAGAAACGAGGCATAGGGCGAGAGTGCCGCTTTCTCTAATGACTGATAAAGCGTATTAGAAGGCACATATCTAGTTATAATCCTTAATTTTTACATTATCAACATCACTAAATAGCGCTTGAACGGCTAGACGTTTTTTGTCGTAGAATAAAAGCCACGCTAATCACATCTACTTTGCGATAGCTACCGCTAATTGCAAGCCTTCCTCTATATGTTTTCACCAACTCAATTAAAAAGTTATTCTTCCACTGTTTGCAAACATGAGTGTCAAAAGACTTACTTTCTGGGCAGAAGCGTATTCATCCCTTCGCATAGCATGACATAGAAAGAAAAAATGATGCATAGTACGGACTGTCCAGGCTAACGCCCAATGCTCATCGACTCAGGAATTTCTTAAAAACATTTGTGGTGCTTGCTGCCTATCCACAAGGGCGTTTTATTGGGGCCACAACTCTCTCTTTTTATTTGCCACAACTCTCATGGCACAACCTAAACCAAAACCAGCAATCTGTCCACAACACCACCAACAGTCTAAATATATATATGACAGCCACATATCCTTTATCCGATACATGTATTGATCGATGGCACCCTTCTTTCTTTCAGACTTTAACAACGGACTAGCCCTAACAGATATTTTTCTCGCGCCGTTTTACCGAGTGCATCGATAGCAGTTTTTTTGAGCTGTAACCTTAAAACTCACGGCCCGACACCATACACGACAAAGCAATCTGTCATCCCCCCGAACGGGTTAGAGAGTTTAAAATATATCCACGGCAGGTATGCCTGTCGTAAGAGGTGACTTAAACCGAATTGATTTGAGGGTTTGTGTAGCACAACCTTTTCAAGGGGTTGCCAGCGCAATTGTCAACCTCACCTACCCGTGGGGAATCCTGTTTTTTTAACAGCCGAGGCTCTGGCGACCCCAAGTTCCTCATTGATCTAGGGAGTGGCTAATACCTTAATAATGCCTGTCACCGGAACTTGCCGGATCTACATCCGGCAAAGAACCATCTACATCGAAAACACTTACCAAAACCTCCAAGGAGTGTCCTCATCGCTACGACAACAACAACAAGCCCTCTTTCAAGGCGTCGCATTCATGTGTCAACTTCAATATCTTGCAGTTAAATTGTAACAATTGTGACAGAAAAGATAATGCCGATTTTATGAACAGGGACAGCCATCGTATTGAAACAAGATGAGATGCCAAGCTAGCCGCCAGGTTGGACTTCCGATGGAATATGCTGTAGCCATACCAATACACAGAAAAGGTCATCGCACATCACACTATGCGGTAAAATGTAATTGACTTTAACATCGACTAAAGGGACAAAAAAGATGGTAATATTCCAAGAAACAACGCATGTATTTTCGTCACCATCCATGATTTATGGTATGATAAGAGGGCTAGGTGTAGAGCGGGTTTTTTGTTGGTCCAAACCTTACTATGTTAACAGCTTACACAGTTCAAAAAAACAACTTTTTGGCAAGAATACAATTTTGTAGAACTTCTAAGCCTTGTCTGAGACCTCGTTTGGTTTCAATATCCTTTAGCGAAGTCGTAGAAGTTTTGCAGGGAAATCGAATACAGGCTTATCATCATACAAGCTACTCTTTTTAGCACCGTCAATAGCCGCTTTGAAGTCGGCAAGAAGATGGTAAGTACCAATTATCTTATTGGGGAATTCGCCAGTGTTTGGCATATCGTGAAAAACTGGTCGATGGTAGATTAACCATGTCTGAAGTAGCACCAAAATAATGCAAACATTTCGTTGACTTTGGGTTGGATGCATCTTACGAAGCGCTCAATCGAACTATATATGTATGTATGTGCTGTTGGCAGACTGATACCGCGATAGTTCTCGCAAGTTTCCCGCCAAGTTTCACCATTATATCAGTATTTTTTAATGAATTATCACACTTTTCGAAATTTTCAATATCGGAAAAGTGGGCGTAGCTATAATCTGTTTTCGACCAGTTTCAATAACAATATATTTTGAGTTCAGATAAGCTTATGTACCACATCTAGCGAATATATCTCAATTTTTGCTCAAGTTATGAACGGACCTGTTGGTGAAAAAAGGGACGTGAATTTCAACCGATTTCGCCCGTTATTGCTATAACCAAATTTCTTTAGAGTTGGTCGATTTTTGTTCGATAAATGGCATTTATAGTATTATAAAGAGATAAGACTGGGCGTGGTCTTGCACTTTACAAAAATTTCTTTAATTCTCGTACTTTCCTTCACCATGCCAATACTGGGGTTAAATATAAGTTTAGTTTACTATATATATCGTAAATATATTGAGTTCTTTGTTAACATAAAAAAAAAAAAAACATTTTTTTAAGTGGGCGTGCTCATAAACCTATTTCGATAATTTTCTCCTATTGCATATATTGTAGTGTGACGACCTCTCTGCCCAATTTCCACATGGCATGTAGCTTTAACAGTTTTGGTTTTAAAACTTGCAAAACTTTATTCTAAATAAAAGCGGTGACACGCCCGTTTTTAAAATTTCACTTTATTTCTGTTTTGCAACATAAAGGAAACTTACTTCTCAAGTTTCATCAATTTATGGCGGTTTGGTAATAAATTATTACATTTTTCGAAAAATTCGATATCGGAAAAGTGGGCGTTGTTTCCGTTCCATTTCACCCATTTTAAATACCAATCTATTCTGGTTTCATGAATTCCATGGTCCAAATATCGTAAAGATATCTAAATTTTTACTCAAGTTATCATGTTAACGGACGGAGGGATATCATGGCCAAGTCTATATCTATTTCGATTCCTTTAAGCCATTACAAAAAACCTGTGAAAACGGTTATAATACCCTACCAGTACACGCTACTAGTATCAGACAGTCAATAAGAAAGTCAATCTAAGTAATTAACTGCAAATAATCCCTATAGTTAAATCCAAAGACGGTTTGGTCTAAAAATCAACGGTGATTTAAGCAAGGCAAGAGTTTGTGCTAGGTAGATAGAGAGCGAGAAGGTGCAATTAAAGAAACGTTGCACACATCCCTGTCCTTACAAATAATAAGGCTTTCGATCAAATGAAGTAAGCCTTATATGACGTGCACACATTTTTTTGGTGGCTTGATTGGTGCACATTTAATATTGCGCTACCAACGAACCAACCTTCAACAACGAGCAAGAGCGGTGTACTGGATATAAAAGTATCATGCGGATCTAATAGAATATGATGTGGCACTCGTGGCAACTCCAGCCTCTGTGCCTTCCCTTTTGCTTTCCTTCTGCGCTTTCGTTTCAACCAACGAAAACTCCTAGTTAAGCGCGTATTTTAAAGCTGCAGCGTTCATTTAGATTCAGTGACTTAGTCATTTAGATAGAAGCAGAATACGGTTTACAGCGAGATATTTATTCAAGCAAACAATAAGCGAAAGATATTTACAACAACAAATCAATGGAACCATCTTGTTGATAACAACGGCAACAATAGTGTAAGTACCATTATGAACCACGAGCAGCAGCAATTTTGCACACATTTTCTAGCTAACAAATTGAATTCATTATTCCAAGCTGGCCCGTGCCCAAAGGTTATTGAGGAAAACCAGAAGCGTAACACACAAATCTTACTTAGGCCTGCAGGCGTGCCAGCACGTGTATGTTTTCTAACTCCATTATTGGATGTGGGTTTGTTTAGTTGATTGGTTACCTCTTTCACCTATTCCGCCACACGCACACACTCCATACATATGCATTTGCTTAGAGTTTTATGCTAATTGAATTAATTATTAATGAGCGCGCATCTTTGCTTTTGGGTCTCGTTTTCAGTTACTGCTTAAATCAGTTTTTGGAATACCGCAGTTGTGGGGCTTATGCCAGCTGTGGTGTGGTTGTAATGATATGCAAAATTTACCGGAACTGGCGTGTTAAATATTTCTTTTTTTTTTTCGTTAATTTCTTATTTTCATCCGCATTCCAGTGGGGGTAATATATGCAAATATTTGCATTTTTTATACCCACTCTGAGCGGCAAATCAATTTTTACTGAGAAGCTATTGAAAGCAGAAATAGACGGAATATTTGGCAAACCTCTGCTGTGGGCCGCTTAGAATATTTTCTAATTGAAAAAACTTCTTGTTGTTGTTGTTGTTGTTGTTGTAGCGATAAAGTTGCTCCCCGAAAGCTTCGGGGAGTGTTATCGATGTGATGGTCCTGTGCCGGATACAGACCCGGTACGCTCAGATACCACAGCACCATTTAGGTGCCAGCCCGACCATCTCGGGAACGATTTATGTGGCCACATTAAACCTTCAGGCCATTCTCTCTCTCCCCACCCCCAAGTTCCATGAGGAGCTTGGGGTCGCCAGAGCCTCGTCTGTTAGTGAAACAGGATTCGCCGCGGATAGGTGAAGTTGACAATTGGGTTTGGAGAAGCTATATATTTCGCTGGCAACCTGAAGGGTTGCGCTACACAGCCTCTTGAATCTGGTATTTTAGTCGCGTCTTACGACAGGCATACCTACCGCGGGTGTATTCTGATCCCCTAACTTCTTAATATGCGATAGCGCTTTGACCGACAAATAAAACCACAATTACGAAAACAATAATGCTACATCGACTCCACTGACAAAAACAAGAGAAAAGACAAAGTTCTGCATAAAATGCCCAGAAGAGCAATCAACAATACATTTTTTTGCTTGCGCTCCACTACAAATAGCACTTCGTTTGAAGTTTTTATTCTGTTATTTACTCCGCTCTGAAACATTGGAAATCCCTTTTAACAGTATTTGCAGAAGCTGCGGCGAGGAAGGCAGAAAACAAATATTTTTCCCGGGTGCAAGAAATCCTCACTACGCCACTGTTTAGCACACACTAGGTTTCTAGCTATGGGCTGTTTTATACTGCCGGAACTTAAAGTAGTGGCTAAGTGCTCTGTAAAAGATATCAGCAGGTTCAACGTCCGCTCAAAATGGTTCGAACGGAGTACCGTTCGAACGGAGTACAAAATCAGCAGCAATTGGATCCCGGAGAAATGTGCATCGAAATGGCGCCCCGTGCGCCACTTGGCCTCGGATTTTTGTTATCCGGGTGGCACAGAAACCAACCAACTAACCGCTCTAAAGCACGGCGTAGCTCGACAAGAAATGATATCTAATTTTTATGCTACGGCTTTGCTCTAGGCTCTGTTCATGTCCAGAGCCGGAGTTATAGCAAACAAAAAATTGCAGAATAATATAGCTGGTTCAACTTTTTTAACAATGCATCGTCATAGACTGAATCATGAGGTATTTCGAACAATATAAAAAGAATATTTTCTTGTTCGGTTCTAAAAAATTGTTATTCCAATAGTTGGCGATTATAGTCAGTTAATGTAATAGCGCCCGAGTAGAGGCACGATAGTGAATGCATAGTATCTATACGGTACCAAATTGAGTACGCGATAAGAGCCACAACAGATACACAACTGAACCTCTCTCTCACTCCCTCTCTTTCTCTCTCTATTTCTATCTCTTGTTAGACTCAAACAATAAAATAATATTTTCATGCGTAAATATATGAATTATTTTTTGAGTGCTAACAAACTTGCGTGCACATTTCTTACCTCGTTGCTAGTTAATCGATCACTTCACCACTACAACCACGACGATTTTACTCTTACTAATACATCCAACAATTCAATTTCGGTGACAAATTATGTAGATACCGCACATCGGATTTATGTATTTCTCTCTTTAAAAGCATACGAAAAATTGTTTCTCTACAAATATTGTAACTTTTGAACGGTATAGTGATTAAGATCGGTGTAGTTCGTCTAAGGAATAATTTGTATATTGCCCTTGCGTATATATATATATTTATTTCATAAACCTTTGCAGCCGTTTTTAGCACATGCCGAGGAGCGCACTGCAAGAACTAGCAGGGTTCAGAAAATTCGGAACGCGGACTCCTTAAATTAGTTGTACAGAAATAAAGCTACTAGTTTTTTATACTCAGTTGAGCAGAGCTCACACAGTATATTAAGTTTGATTGGATAACGGTTGGTTGTACAGGTATAAAGGAATCGAGATAGATATAGACTTCCATATATCAAAATCATCAGGATCGAAAAAAAATTTGATTGAGCTATGTCCGCCCGTTAACACGATAACTTGAGTAAATTTTGAGGTATCTCAATGAAATTTGGTACGTAGGTTTCTGAGCATTCATCTCAGATCGCTATTTAAAATGAACGATATCGGACTATAACCACGCCCACTTTTTCGATATCGAAAATTTCGAAAAACCGAAAAAGTGCAATAATTCATTACCAAAGACAAATAAAGCGATGAAACTTGGTAGGTGAGTTGAGCTTATGACGCAGATTTGAAAATTAGTAAAATTTTGGACAATGGGCGTGGCACCGCCCACTTTTAAAAGAAGGTAATTTAAAACTCTTGCAAGCTGTAATTTGGCAGTCGTTGAAGATATCATGATGAACTTTGGTAGGAACGTTAGTCCTATTACTATATGTATTCTTAATAAAAATTAGCAAAATCGGAGAAGGACCACGCCCACTTTTAAAAAAAAAATTTTTTTAAGTAAAATTTTAACAAAAATCTAATATCTTTACAGTATATAAGTAAATTATGTCAACATTCAACTCCAGTAATGATATGGTACAACAAAATACAAAAATAAAAGAAAATTTCAAATTGGGCGTGGCTCCGCCCTTTTTCATTTAATTTGTCTAGGATACTTTTAATGCCATAAGTCGAACAAACATTTACCAATCCTTTTGAAATTTGGTAGTGGCATAGATTTTATGACGTTAACTGTTTTCTGTGAAAATGGGCGGTTGAAGCCACGCCCAGTTTTTATACACAGTCGACCGTCTGTCCTTCCGCTCGGCCGTTAACACGATAACTTGAGAAAAATCGATATATCTTTACTAAGCTGCGTTCACGTACTTATCTGAACTCACTTTGTATTGGTATAAAAAATGGCCGAAATCCGACTATCACCACGCCCACTTTTTCGATATCGAAAATTACGAAAAATTAAAAAAATGCCATAATTCTATACCAAATACGAAAAAAGGGATGAAACATGGTAATTGGATTGGTTTATTGACGCGAAATATAACTTAAGAAAAAACTTTATAAAATGGTTGTGACACCTACCATATTAAGTAGAAGAAAATGAAAAATTTATGCAGGGCGAAATAAGAAACCCTTTAATTCTTGGCAGGTATTACATATATAAATAAATTAGCGATATCCAACAGATGATGTTCTGGGTCACCCTGGTCCACATTTTGGTCGATATCTGGAAAACACCTTCACATATACAACTACCACCACTCCCTTTTAAAACTCTCATTAATACCTTTAATTTGATACCAATATACAAACACATTCTAGAGTCACCCCTCGTTCACCTTTATGGCGATATCTCGAAAAGGCGTCCACCTATAGAACGAAGGCCTACTCTCTTTTAAAAATACTCATTAACACCTTTCATTTGATACCATATCGTACAAACAAAGTCTAGAGTCACCCCTGGTCCACCTTTATTGCGATACCTCGAAAAGGCGTCCACCTATAGAACTAAGGCCCACTCCCTTTTAAAATACTCATTAACACCTTTCGTTTGATACCCATATCGTACAAACAAATTCTAGAGTCAACCCTGATCCACCTTTATGGCGATATCCCTAAATGGCGCCCACCTATAGAACTATGGCCCACTCCCTCATAAAATACTCTTTAATGCTTTTCATTTCATACACATGTCATACAAACACATTCCAGGGTTTCCCTCGGTTCATTTTCCTACATGGTTATTTTCCATTATGTTGTCACCATAGCTCTCAACTGAGTATGTAATGTTCGGGTACACCCGAACTTAACCTTCCTTACTTGTTATAGATGGAATTCTTCGATCGTTCCGCTTTCAGAGGTTTCAAAGAGTTTCTTCCTCAAATTCGTAGAAATAAGTAATTTTCAGTATGAGTGAGTGAAACGATCTTTTTTTAGTAACCTAATCCTTCTCCAAAGAGTAGTGAGCGCTCTTGATTAACATCAATCATTTATTAATAGTTTTAGCGACAACAAACACAATTTAAATAGCACAATTATATTCATGCATAAATAGCTACGATCATTTCTAAAAACTCCAGAAAATATCCTTAAGGTAGTATAAGCAATGTTTCCTTCGGTTTTTGGGTATTTCTTTCGCAATCGGACAAGATTTCCTTCTTGAAGGTCATATATATATGATAAACAATGAAGAAGATAAGTTCACAGAAGCCAGTAATTGAGAAGCCAGTTATAATGCCCACCATGTTGCCGACAAAACCTTAAATGAATTAATTAAAGCATAAAATAAGAGAAAAGAGTTTAGTTTTTAAATTTATAAACTTACTGAAAATTTGAAACCAAGAATCTTTCAGATAACGCCTATACCATGGAACATTTGCGGTCTCAAAATGAATGTACGCCATAGCAAGGTTTGATACATTTGTCTGGGATATTTCGCTGTAAGATGAATTGTTGAATGAAATGAAATAAATTACATACATACAATAAAAAAGGTAAGGTAAACCTAGGATCACAGAGAGCTAAACTAAGACCAAATTCTACATGGTTCAAAGGTTGGTACTAATTAATTAAAACAAGTCAGTTTGTCCCAAAATCGAAACTGACACGGGTTCCATTTTTAACTTTGTAGTTACTTTTTTGAAACCTGATTAGTGATAGAACGATACGAGTACTGAGTGAGTAGTATCGATACTTTTCCAAAAAAAATACTCGAATATATCGTAGTCGATGCTTTTTTCCAAGTACTGTGTAAAGTACCGATACTTTACCAAGTGCCGATGGTCTACATGTTTAATATCAACAAAGTTCAGTCCATTACCACCATAACTTGAGCATAAACTGAGATCGCCGGTGATGTGGTGAGAGCTCCGCATTAAACTTAAATCGGTTTTTTGACAATGATGGAATGGCAGACGATTTCTGCATGTGTGGTACGCGTTTGTAGAATCACGTAACTCCTACAAAATTTTTATGCATTTTAACCTGCCACCCAATAAAGCTTTTTCTTTCTACTGTGAAATTTTGGTAGATGGAGTTAGCAGCTTTTAAAGCATCTTCGATGATATATTGGTATTGAAAATGATTGATATCACTTTGCAATTCGGTATATGGGCAAATCCCAAAAACTTTTACTTTTTTGGATACTCGGGTTTTACACACGGGCAAAAAACTTAAGGCCAGAAAAAAGTACAAGGACATTAAGTTTGACCTTTTGACTATCGGATCTGATGATTTTAAAAATCAAGAAGTTGATAGTAAGTTTTGCAGAACTTCGAAACGCAAAAAACTTCGATTTTTACACTTTTTCAAGCGATACCCTTTATCTTTGTTTTATTTTTTTTTTTTTTGAATTTTTTTCGATAAAATTTTGAGGCATCGCTGAAACGTTGTGCAATTTGAACTGAATGTTGTTTTTGAGACGGAGATTCTAAAAGTATGAGCAAAATTAATGTGCCCCTCCAATACTCAAAACTATCATCTATCAAAGTAGCTATACTTTTTTTTTTCATTTTCAACATTGACAGTTTTTTGCTTATAGCTTTTTGAGGCAACTGAGTATTGAAATTTGGATTATGCACGATAATAGCCTATCAGGGACTAAAAATACCTGAGGCTTCAAATTCGATGTGCCCCATTCAGTTTTGAAGGTAGAGGCAGAAAAGTGGAAGCACTTGGTTGCGTAAATTTTTTTCAGGAGCATGTTTTTTTTTGTGGGCACAGCTACAATTTTACTTTTATCACTTCATACCCGTTTGTTAATTTTTGCTCTACACCACAGTAGTATACCATCAATTGCCCCATCTTGGAATATTCACGCAAGGAAAGTTATTGATGTTTGTATAAGGGGTAAATATACGAAAATTCCGACAAAAATTGGCAATCGTCAAAAAGTGTAGAAAAAAATTTTTTATTTTTTTTTAACCAAGTTTTATTTAAAAGTAAATGAAAAAACACAAATTTCGTACAAAAACTTAAAAAATAAAAAAAAAATGTCTAGACTTTTTGACGATTGCCAATTTTAGACGAAAATTTCGTGTATTTTCCCCATATACAAACATCAATAACTTTCCTTGCGTGAATATTCCAAGATGAGGCAATTGTTGGTATACTACTGTGGTGTAGAGAAAAAATTAACAAACGGGTATGAAATATTTGAGGGTTACCAGGTTTCATATTTTTTCCGATATCTCTCAAAACCGGGTTTCGGATATCAACAAAATTTTACCTAAATATACCCCACATAGATATGTTAATCCTGATAAATTTTCAACACAATCGTTTAAGAAGTGTTTAAATAAGTAAAAAAATTATAGGTTTTCGGGGTTTATATTTTTATCAATATCTCCAAAACCGGATCTCCGGTATTAAAACTTTTTTATCTAAACATACTGCGTTCACATATCTATATGGTTTTAAAGTTTCAAAATAAGCGGCAGAAAGGTGTTAAAATAAATGTGTTGCAAACTTTGCAGTAAAAAATATTTGGCTGTTATTCGGTTTTATATTTTTACCGATATCTACAAAACCGGGGCTCGTGTATCCAACAAAATTTTACATAGCTAACAACTGCATATATCTCCATATTTGGTTAAAATTTCGATATAATCGGTACAGAAGTGTTGAAATAAATGTATATTTAACATTGCGACCTCAATTTATATATATTTTGCTCGATCTGTTGACTATATCTTTTTGAGGCATTATGTAAGACGAGTAACGGCGATGCACTACAGCTCCAATTTACCCCTCAATGTTCCTAACAAAAAGATATTTGCGTTATACCATGTTTCAAAAAAAATTTTTTTCTCCAAAAAAACCAAAGTTTGGCGGATTTCCGCATATATATAATACATACATGCGATCAAAAACGAATAAGAAACATGCCTACTTAAAAAAGGGCCTACAGTTTTAATTTTAACAAAATTTCCAATATACATATATATGGTACGTAACAATACTACCAGTAGAGATATGTTGGTGCAAAGGTCATATTGTAACGAACTTAAGGAAACTCCGCTGATTTTACACCGTCTACTAGCGTTCGTATTGCTAAATCGTTGTATAAATAACTCCAATATTCCTAATGCAAAATGGTCTTTATTAGACTACTTTCACAATAACACTTATACTTCGCAACTGATAGCGTGCTTAAATCATACTGATTGGTCGTGCCTCAACTGGTGCTGCTTTTATACAGTTCGGTTTCCTCGTTGGCATATTTCTAGGCGTTTCTATTTCTAGAATGTACTAGTTCGCTGAAGATTGCATACTTTTGTGAGTATCTCAGAGAACTACTTTGCTGAAGATTGCATACTTTTATGAATAACTCTCCGCTGCTGTATGTACATATGTGTAGACATAATGATTGATTTGTTTATGTATATACAAGTGACTGATTAGGATCGCTTAGAGCTGATAGTATCCCTTAGTGTTGCTAATATTCGTCACAATATGTTAAAAAAAGGAAAATCTTTCTAATCCCCTTCTATTTAGTTAATCTCTGCACAAAACGTTTAATGCCATAACCAACATACTTGACGCGATTTATCTCCCCGGAGATTTATACCGGGCTTCTCTTCCGATTTGCGTCTTGTTTTGTTTTTTTTTTTTTTTTTTCATTTTCCTTACATCTTGGGGGACAGCACCTATCTATTTTATGGCGATTCCTAACGGCATCTACAGGGCAAATGCATTTTCAGTGGGAAGCTTTTCATGGGAGAAATACACTCGGAGTGTTTGCGAAACCACTGCCGAGGGGCCACCCCGATTTGAAAAACTTTTTAAATCCCATAAGTCGATCAAACTACTTCTAAATTATTTAGTGCTAATAACGTTTCTCTTTAAATGTATCCTCAAAATATATATAGGAGCACACAAATCGGTAATATTGTTCGGTTTCATTTAAACTTAAGCTTCCTGGAACGGAAACGTATACTTTTTGAAACTTCTTTGGAATCGGCTATTTTGAAACCGGAAACTTTTCAAAAACCGGCTAGTTTTTTTGAACTTTTTCGGAACCGGCTATTTTATAGAACTTTGATTAAGCGACTATTTTTTGGAACCGAATACTTTCTGAAATTTTGGAACCGGTTGATTTTTTGAAACCGGTTAGTTTTTTGGAACTATTTTTGGAACCAATTACCTTGAGGCAATACCGAAACAGACCCAAAAGCAATGTCGGAAACATACAATTGGTCCTTGAATTATAAGGAGAAAGTTCCGAAATAATCCCTAATATAATCGTGAAATAAACATGATCCTTATAATAATAATCCCGAATTGGTCTTCAAAATTTTTTCGGAATGCATCTGTAAGTTGCCCTGAAATAGTCTAAAACAGTCTTCAAAATTTACTCAAGGAATAACCGGAAGTTATCCAATCCCGAAAGAGCCCCCGCAGCAATTCCGAAACTATCCCGACATAGTCCTGAACTATTTTGGATGACTCAACACATAGTCTTCAAATGATTCCAAACACTGTATCGAAATTGTTAGTAGATTATCCGTAAAACAATTTCGAATGGTTCCGAAATAATTCTGATATTAAGCTAAAATTTATCCCGAAATTGTCCTTAAATTATCGCGAAATACATCCCGATACTATCCCACGATGTATCCTGAAATATCCAGAAGACTATCTCTAAAATAATTCTGAATCAGTAGTAAAATATTCCAGAATAATCCAAAATATTTCCGAATAAGTTCTAAATTTGTACCGAAAACTGTTACGAAAAAGTTTTGTAATCATTTCAAACACAGTTGTGAAAGAGTCAGAAACAATGCACAAATTATGTCAAATTGACTCCAAAGAATTATATCGAGATGGTCTAGAAATAGTATCAAAATAATCCCAAAGCATATCTGTAAATTTTTGATAGTTAGATAGTGTTAACACAAATTCGTGAAATGATACTCTAAATAATACAGAAATGATCAGAATACAATTTCGAAATTATCCCGAAACACTGCAATGGCTCACTTTTCAAAAAAAACTTCTTGCACATCATCTTTTAAATATAGCTTTAGGTACTTCCAGACTATTGGCTATTGTATACCAAATTTCATTTTTCGATTTGTTCGATCGATTTACATTCATTTGAGTCTACCGAATCAACGATTCCAGCAGGCTAAAATTCAACAGTATTATATAAATATTAGTCAAACAACGTCTTCACACATATTTTTACTCACTCAAATGTTATTTTATTATGTTCTGTTAAGGGTAATGCATTAGTATTAACATCATAACGCGTCCAAAAACAAGGCGGCAAACATTGTGGACAAAATAAGGCATCTTCCATTTCAGGTTCTAGTCCGAAAACATGTTCACGTTCAGTAATTACATTAGACCACTTGACTTTGGGGAAAAAATAGTAATATTATAAGTATTATTTCAGTATATTATATATAACACAGTCTGTATACGGTGAGTCTGAGTCAAGAGTCAGTTTCGATTTGTTAAACGTTACTCTGGCTAACTCGTGAACAACAATTACACAGATGCAGGGCCGGTGAAACACGCAAAAGCTGGGTGAGTAGTTTGGATCGGCGATAAAAGTGGTAGGCATGAGGGATTAAATTATTATACAAATTATGTATGATTAGTAATCAATCGACAAGTAATAATATAATGAAGTTTTTATTATAATTTTTATCGACTATTTTTAATTTCAGGGTACGCACCATACTCACGACTTTCCCGGCCCTGCAAAGATGACTCGCGGGTCAGATGCACCGTGTTTATAAACTTTAAAAGATCAATATAGCTAAAGGCTTATTCAGTAAGCAAAAGAAAGCAATGCTGTGCTTGTTTAATGACACCTGGTTTTCAAAACAATACTCACATGAATAACGTTGTATGCATTGCTTATGTCGTAACGTACAATAAACATAATCATGGCCCAAATCTAATAAATATTCAGGATACACGAATATCAAGCAATTGCACAAAACATAAATGCTATGAATACGACAGCGAGTAATGCAATTATTGAAACTGTACTTTTTTCCATATACGCCAGGTAGCTCATCTGCGAAGTAGCAATTGCGCTTGAAGAATGGCGGGGGAAAAAGATGTAAATATCAGTTTTTATAGGTATTAGAACGACTTTACGAGTACCAATAGTAAATGAGAATAGCCAATTGCAAATGGAAATAAGAAAAGCTTCAATCGCCACACACTCAGCAGTACATCTCTTCAGGTAATTTTCCCCGGGAGTGGATCTCAAACGCTCAAACCCCCACTTTGTATCATAATTTCTGTTAATACCTATCTCTCAATATCAGGGGCTGAAATTGTTATTCCTTTTATAATATAATTCCTAGCAAAACTATTAATTTTGGACTTTAAATATATTTGGATCAAGATAAAAATTATTTTCGGATTTTTATTTTTTGAGTCCGATAGAACTAGTTAAACTCGGACTTTTAAAAATAAAAGTCCGGAAATAAATGTTAAATCCGGACATTTATTTTTTAAGGCCAAAATAAAAGTCCCGCTTGATAACAAAGAAACAGCTTATTCGAATTAAATTTTTTTTTATTTCCGGAATTTTATTTTTAGAAGTCTGAGTTTAACAAGTTCTATCGGACTCAAAAAATAAAAATACAGATTTTACTTTTATATGTGGACTTTTATGGAAAAAGTTCGAAAAATAAAAGGATGCATGATTCGATATGATATTGCTATAGGGATACCTGGGAACTCAAATGTTTTCACCTAGGAAATCTTTTGACCAGGACTTTTTCGACTCAAAAAAAAAACAATTATTATTTTCCGTCCCTGCTCAATATCAAAGGTTTTCCAAAGTTAAATAACTGGTAATCGGTATGCCTGTGGACCTGTGCTCAAGTAAATGGTGGTTTGGTAGGTAACTGATGCGTGGATGTTCAAAACACCCAATACCAGCTAGCTGGTGGACCGATGCCAAATAAAATGATGAAGCAGAGTTTATTCGGCGACCTAGCTCGGTCATTGTGGTGGAAAAAGTCACAAAATGCATAAAGAAATTGGGAGGTGGAGATAGAGTTAAATATTTTATAAACTAAGAGTTCAAAAAGGTAATACAAGTTTCTGTATTGTAATCAAAAGGCTTCCGAGATGTCAAACGGTATGAGAGCCCAGATGGTGAGCACCTTATATCCTTCAAGATATACAAGATTGTAGAAAATAGCTCAACCGCATCCGATAGATTGGTTAAAAATTGTTTCGAAAAACGAAAACATGCTTACTTGTCAGTTTATGGTATTCGAATAGTCGCCCAGCTTCGATTAATCGATTAGCCGTTTTGCTTCGACTACTCAACTGCTGTAGCAAAACGAACATGAGTAACAGATTTCCTTAGAAATTTCTGTACCAAGAAACCTACCGCGAAGAAAAGACGTGAGTCAGAACGCCATTAGTACGAGGGGCTTCAGATACTGGCTGAAAAAAAAAAAAAAATTCCCCAATAGTGCATCAAAATTCCGGCAGATAACGCTAGGTTTCAAGGCCAGATAGATTCCTGCAGTAAATCATAATGGCGACAAGGAGAAGTACAGATTGGGATGAGCTATAAAGGGAGCAAATCGCCATACTGCTATACAGCGAGAGAAATTACGATACCTATAACGCAATCCTTGATAACGAAAAACAACATCTAACTACCGTCCGAGCTGGGCCTTATGAGGACGACTTCAAACAATACGCCCTATCCTGCAAAATAATCACCGAACGAGAATCGGCGCCCACCATCTTTTAGTCGACTTTAAAGCAGCTGCTAACTAGAGCTACACGGTTACTTGTCTTTTACGCTCAATGCCCGGGTACCTGGGTAATAATGATGCGGATTATGTCCAGTTGATTTGGGTAATTCCCGGCTATTCAGGTGATAACGGCTCGGGCATTCAGGAACAGCTTTTTGTATCAATCCGTCTGTTCATTCGTCAGCCTATCCGTCGTAAGGGTCATCTTCAATGGGTTTTTACAAGAATTTTTATTTAAATAAATGTATCGTAATAAAATCTGGCATACTACTTCTTCTGTGTCAAATATTTCCTATGAATAAAATTATTCGATATTTCAGAAGCAAATAGAGCTTTCCTCTTCAAGTTTGACACACTAGTTTCCTGTGTAGAGCTAGCTCGATCTGCATAAAAAAATGTTGAAATGGGCGTGGCAACGGCCACTTACTAAAAGAGTTTTTGATCGATTAGATTAATCGCTTAATCGATTAGTCCTAGCTCTAAAAGATTGCTTAAGTATGTAATATTCTTTTATCAAAACGCTTTTTGTTTCATTTACATTCGACTATTTGAATTTCTTCCAACTTGTTAGCATTTTTATTTCACAGTGTATTATTTACAACAGGTGCAGTACTTACAACAATTGGACTTAGTATACGTGCTGATTCTTCAGTTTCTTCTACGGTGGCGTCAATTGATAAAGACGTTTGCATTCCAGGCCCTACTAAGCGTTCATTTACCGAGCCACTTAAAACGTCCGCATAATTGCCATATGCATGAAAGTAAAACTTAAATAAAATAGTATATTGGTAATGGATCACTGATTTTTATACTTTTAAGATGCATGCATAACTAATAAATTTTTAAACACCCCTAATACTATAGAATACTTACACCAAAACTAGCCGAAACCGATTTTTTGTGAAACTCATCGCCATCTGAGGCATTTAGTAAAAGTACTAAGCCATTATATTTGAATAAGCCAAGTGCAGGTGGACGTGGTTCCGAATATCTGGTAAAAAAAAGTATCTATATATTAATACGCTAACAAAATTTCCATACAAACAATTGACAGGCGGTTTCGCATAGTTAGCATTCGTAAAATCATATAAAAGTTATATGAATCGATTCGTATGGATCAGCCGCAGTGCATAGGACTATTTTTGTTAACAAATATTAAAATATTTGTTTATAATTAATAGAAAAAGTTTTTTGTAAATCCAACAATCTCTCAAAATATCGATATTTACTTTCTTGCACAAAATCGCGCCATCTGTGGGCCAATTATGTAAGTGCTCTAAGACACAAACCTACATAAGCGTACGCGCTTGGTTGTACAATTATAAAGGAGTCGAGATAGAAGATATAGATTTCCATATATCAAAATCATCAGGATTGAAAAAAAAATGTGCATGTCCGTCCGTCCGCCCGTTAACACGATAACGTGAGTAAATTTTGACGTATCTTGATGAAATTTGGTATGCAGGTTCCTGAGCACTCATCTCAGATCGCTATTTAAACGATATCGACCTATAACCACGCCCACTTTTTCGATATCGAATATTTTGAAAAACCGAAAAAGTGCGATAATTCATTACCAAAGACAGATAAAGCGATGAAACTTGGTAGGTGAGTTGAACTTATGACACAGAGTAGAAAATTAGTAAAATTTTGGACAATGGGCGTGGCACCGCCCACTTTTAAAAGAAGGTAATTTAAAAATTTTGCAAGCTGTAATTTGGCATTCGTTGAAGATATCATGATTAAATTTGGTAGGAACGTTACTCCTATTACTATATGTATGCTTAATAAAAATTAGCAAAATAGGAGAAGGACCACGCCCATTTTTAAAAAAAACTTTTTTTAAGTAAAATTTTAACAAAAATTTAATATCTTTACAGTATATAAGTAAAGGCGTGGCTCCGCCCTTTTTCATTTAATTTGTCTAGGATACTTTTAATGCCATAAGTCGAACAAAAATTTACCAATCCTTTTAAAATTTGGTAGGGGCATAGATTTTATGACGCTAACTCTTTTCTGTGAAAATGGGCGAAATCGGTTGAAGCCACGCCCAGTTTTTATACACAGTCGTCCGTCTGTCCTTCCGCATGGCCCTTAACACGATAACTTGAGCAAAAATCGACATATCTTTACTGAACTTAGTTCACGTACTTATCTGAACTCACTTTATCTTGGTATAAAAAATTAACGAAATCCGACTATGACCACGCCCACATTTTCGATATCGAAAATTACGAAAAATGAAAAAAATAAATAAATAAATAAATAAATTCTATACCAAATACGAAAAAAGGGTTGAAACATGGTAACTGGATTGGTTTATTGAGGCGAAATATAACTTTAGAAAAAACTTTGTAAAATGGTTGTGACACCTACCATATTAAGTAGAAGAAAATGAAAAAGTTCTGCAGGGCGAAATAAAAAACCCTTGAAATCTTGGCAGGTATTACATATATAAATAAATTAGCGGTATCCAACAGATGATGTTCTGGGTCACCCATTTTGGTCGATATCTGGAAAACGCCTTCACATACACAACTACCACCACTCCGTTTTAAAACTCTCATTAATACCTTTAATTTGATACCAATATCGTACAAACACATTCTAGAGTCACCCCTGGTCCACCTTTATGGCGATATCTCGAACTATAGAACTAAGCCCTACGCCTTTCATTTGATACCCACATCGTACAAACATATTCTAGAGTCATCCCTGGTCCATCTTTATGGCGATATCTCGAAAAACCGACCACCTATAGAACGAAGGCCCACTCCCTTTTAAAAATACTCATTAACACCTTTCATTTGATACCCATATCGTACAAACAAAGTCTAGAGTCACCCCTGGTCCACCTTTATTGCGATACCCCGAAAAGGCGTTCACCTATAGAACTAAGGCTCATTCTCTTTTAAAATACTCATTAGCACCTTTCGTTTGATACCCATATTGTACAAACGCATTCTAGGGTCACCCCTGGTCCACCTTTATAGCGATATCTCGAAACGGCGTCCACCTATGGAACTACGGATAACTCCCTTTTAAAATACTCATTAACACCTTTCATTTGATACCCATATCGTGCAAACAAATTCTAGAGTCAACCCTGATCCACCTTTATGGCGATGTCCCTAAATGGCGTCCACCTATAGAACTATGGCCCACCCCCTCATAAAATACTCTTTAATGTCTTTCATTTGATACACATGTCATACAAACACATTCCAGGGTTTCCCTCGGTTCATTTTCCGACATGGTTATTTTCCCTTATGTTGTCACCATAGCTCTCAACTGAGTATGTAATGTTCGGTTACACCCGAACTTAACCTTCCTTACTTGTTTATTTTAGTTGTTTTCAAAAAACATGAAATCACAAATAATGAGTTAAATTTTGTTGAAACTAATTTATTTATAACAATTAATGGAAAATTTGCCCGAAAATGTTTTTGCATTTGCAGATTTAATCCTCATTTTAAATATGGTACGTCTTATACTGAACAAAAAAAAAGTTACAAAAATATAACCCACAAAAATAAAAATACAATATACAATTTTTTTTAGTAAACTCTGCCTTCTTTCACATTACATAATTTTTTTATATTTTTATTTTATTTTTTTATGAAGGTATCCTCTATTCTACTCGAAATTTTCGCTTTGTGTCACACTTACATAATACATATTATGTATTTATTCAAAATTAAACTCGGTAAAGCGCCAATTGCATACCTAACGGGTGGCGTGAAATAGGCTAAATTCCTTTACCACATTTCTTCGTTTTTAACTAAAAGTACGTGTTTTTTGAATTATGACACTATTGAAGTAAATGGGCGATATATGTATATGGATGATATAGGCCTACTGGGGAACCGAGCACCCAAAACTAACTTCGGTAGCGCGCCAACGGAGACCTTCCGGGTGGTGTGGAAAAACCTATTTTTCAATTCAATTTCAATTAATTTCACCATAATTCTATGCCAATTTCATTTGATTTTGCATAATTTTTATATATTTGTTTAAGGAGCTCCATACCAAAACGTTATAATTACATTTGAAAAGTTTGTAGAAAATTTAAGAAAATACAATCAAAAAGTACAACGTCTTAGATCAAATTCAAAATTTTAATGAAAAATTTAAGTAAATTAGACCAGTTTGCTATATTTCCAACACTTGATGCATAGACTAAGTTGAAAAAATACAAGTTGGTTGAATTTCGACCACAGGCTATACTAATAAATATAATTAGTTATAGCGAAGGATTACATTTAACAGTTAATCAGAAAAGGCACCTTGGTTTATCTTGGATAACAACCGACACCTAAGAACACAAAAGCAATGAGATATGTTCATTGTTGAATTTTTTCGTTCTTTCGCAGTAATTAATTTTCATTTTCAAATATTTTCTCACTGTAACTGAGGCAATTTAGTGTGATTTATTCCTTAGTATTTTTTTAAAACTGTTCTTTTGCAACCTGAATAGGTTTCGGGGAAAAAAATATCTCTCCTCCGCTTTGTTGGAATTAACATTATCTTAACTTAATACTGGGTTATTGTAAGGACCTATATACATAATATCTGGTGACCCTAAGTTCTCGATGGAAATAGGATGTGGGGGGCGTTTTGGCCTAGAGGGTTCAATGTGGTCATATTATTCGTTCCCGAGATGGTCGGGCTTGAGAGTGCTTGTTACCGGAACGTACCGGCTCTGTATCCGTCAAGGGATCATCAACGTCGATAATACTCCCCAAGGCGTTATTTCTACAACAACAACAATATGCAAAACCCGAAAAACCATAATACGCCCCGATCGTTTATTTTTTTGGCCATGAAGAGATTACATTCAAGGCCTATCATTTCTGGATTGTTCGGGGATAATTTTGCGTTATTTCCGAGAGTTTTTTTTTTTTGTAAAGTTGGGTTTACTCCGGGACTATTTTCAGATCACTTCGGGGTTATTTCAAGTATTATTTCGAGATCAATCTGAAAAAGTGTTAGGGTACGTTTCGGACGTATTTTAATGATTATTTCGGGCCCATTTTGAGATCGATAAAGAATCATTTTGGGACCTTTCCTGAGGTATTTCGGAATAATTACGGAACTACGTTAGCGAGTATTTCAGGATCATTTTGGTAATAGTTTGGAATCATTTAGCAGGGTTAATAAAAATTCATTCATGAATACGAAAAATTATGGCGCAATTAATATTATCGGGAAGTTTTCGACTAGATATCCGTTTCTTATTCATAACAACTGTTCTCGTAGAGAAGTCGGTAATTTATAGGTGATCTATTGAAATGTTATATGTTTATTATTGAATTGTTATCGCAAAATAATCGATTAGTTTTCAAAATTTTATCAATGTGTTATCGTCAAATTATCGATTTATTATCGTCAAAATAGATTTTTATTGAGAAGTTAGTGAGCCATTGTCGAATGATATCAACTTTTTATCGATAAAATATCGATTTGTTATTAACGTGTTATCGATCAAATAACGAATCGATAGTTTTTCGATAAAAAAGTTTTATTTTTTCAATAACACATCGATAACCTTTTAACAGCAAATCTTTATTTTTCGATAACAAATGGATATTTTTTTTATAACAATTGATTAACATTTTCTTAGCCTATCGATAACGTTTGCTATAGATAACAAATCGCTAACTCGTCTGTAACTTGCCAATAAGAAGAAATTTAAAACGCGCCCAAAACAACAATCCGATAACTCGTTGATAATGGTTGATGTTGTTTTCATTCATTTCCATTTCCTTTCCTTTCACTGACCATTCCCTTTACTTGCAAAACTGTCGTTTTCTGTGAGAAAGCGAAATCAGCTGTACCCGTATTTAACAGTTACTTAAATAATTGTCATTAAACTTTTTTAATTGAAAATATTAGTTTTGATTAGACAATTGGATATAGATACTTACTTGCCATCATGATTAAAGGTGCAGCAAAAACCTTTTGCAGTCAAAGTTTGTTTAAATTCTGTACGGCAATCGAAGTCTTCATTCGCCATGCGACAACGTATGATCATATCATCGCACGTTGGGGTTAACTTATGGTATATGAAAAAAAAAAAATTTATTGAACTTAGCTCAAAATCTCTGCATATGATTAGTCGGTTTTAATGGGTCAATATACATAAGGTCTATTGAAAATATAATCAGTAATATATGTCAGTCAA
Organism: Eurosta solidaginis; assembly: GCF_040869045.1. Classification (NCBI taxonomy): domain Eukaryota; kingdom Metazoa; phylum Arthropoda; class Insecta; order Diptera; family Tephritidae; genus Eurosta; species Eurosta solidaginis. The sequence continues at coordinate 363,540,808 of NC_090319.1, read as the reverse complement.
TATTTATACATAGATGAAAATGGATACTTATTTAAATTTTACAACATACCTTTTGCATACGTTCTCTAGTATTGTAAAATAGCTCCTCATCTGTTGTATCATAAATATCCAAAAAATTTTGAAATTCTAAAAGATCTTCATACATTTCATCAAATTCGCTACTGTAAGGCCAATTCATTTTCTTTATGTGATTGTAAAAGTACTTGACGCCGCGTTTGAATGGATCTTTCACATTTCTAGAATATTATAATAATAAAAATCTATGTTCGATAAACAGCTATCATTAACAACTTACAAATACTCAGCATATCGAATAGCTGAAACATTCGATATTCGATTTAGTGAACAAATCGAAAATGTGGGAAAAGGCACATCATTGACGGGATGTGTTGGATCATACAAATTCGTACTTAGAAATTCTCGATCAAATAAAACTGTATTGTAGAGAATTGCAATCAGCACACCGAACATTATGGAGTGAAATATAATCCAAAATAAACTGCAAGCAAATGAAAAAATTAAATATGAGCAACTTAATTATCGAACCCGCAATTTAGACTAGAGTTGGCAGATTCCGTGATTTTTGAGGAACAACGTAATCTGTGATTGTGCTCTCTCGGGCACAGCGGTATTTATCTGTGACTGTGAGTGAACAATGATAGAATGGCACTCTGATCCAAATCCCAGTTCACATTATCGACTGTTAGATTTCGCATTAACTTTTGCATACTATTGCTGTTGCTGTAACATTTTTGTGCCTACAAGCCATAACAGCCAAAGTAATTTTTCATTGTTTTTCAGGAGAGCGTTTGAAATGTTCCAATCCTTGAAATCAAGGAATTTGGATAAAATTGAGATTTTTACGCTAGACTGAAGCAAACAAATTATAATTTATTTAATAGTTTGGGTTCACTACAATATATTGAATGCAGTAATAATGTATTTAGAAGGTATGTATAAAGCAAAATATTATCTTTTGAATTTTTTTGAAAAACATTTGTTTGTGATGTTCAAATAATAATATAACTTTAGCTGTTTGACACTATATTTGCAATTATTATTATTTTTCTTTTTTGTAAATTTACTTTCATTTAATAAACTAATATCTAGAACAAATAGTATTTACTTGCTCTCCTGAAAATCTATACAAAATTATTTTTGCTGTTATGGCTTGTAGGCACAGATATCGACTGTTAGCGCTGACAATTTCATGGTCGTCCCTGTAGCAACGTAGTTCCTAGTGAATTGTTCCTGTGACTGTAAATACTATTATGGGCAAGCGTGATTGTGGGCGTGTAGCAGATGTCGACAGAGTCAGTCAGTCACTGCGATTACTTTCATCAGCAACAGCTATATTTACTGTGTTCTTTCAGTCACTGTGATAAAGTCACAGTTACATGCATTTTTGCCAACTTTAACTAAGACTTCAGCAATGCAAATCCAATAGCAGAAGCCAGCGATCGCAACATTTTTAGTATTATTATAAAGTCGCTGATTGCTATTTTTCCAGCAAAGTTAAAAAAACTTAAAAAGTAACAGTTGTTTTCCGGCATAGATTTAAAAAAAATTACCTTTACCTTTCGAGCTATATAAAAAACTTTAAAAATATAAAAAATAACTAACTCAAAAAATAACTGCAACATTTCGAGAGATATAAAACCTCAAAAAATAACTGTTATTTTCCGAGTGACTTAAAAACTTCAAAAAACAACCACTACTTTCCGAGCGATATAAAAAACTGAAAAAATAACCCTAACTTGTCGAACAATATAAAAAAAATCAAAAAATATGAGAAATAATAAACTCAGAAAATAATTGTAACTTTAAAAAATAAAAAACTCAAAAAATAACTGTTATTTTCCGAGTGACCCAAAGCCTCAAAAAATAAGCATTACTTACCGAATAATATAGATAACTCAAAAAATATTAAAAATAACTATTTCTTTTCCAGCGATATAAAAAACTTAAAAAATAACTGTTACATTTCGAGATAAAAAAAAATTTAAGAAATAACTCTTACTCGCCGAGCGATATAAAACACCCAAAAAGGTATGTAACTCTTCGAGAGATACATATAAAAAACCCGAGACCCATTTTAATATTTTTTTTTTTAGTCGAAAAAGTCTGGGTCAAAAATTTTCCTAAGTGAAAGTTTATAAAATCCTGGGGACTCGCATTGCATTTTCATGATGAATCATTCATCCTTTTCATTTTTCGGATTTTTAAAACCAAAAAGTCAACAGATAAAAGTAAAATCCGCACCTTAATTTCATAAGTCCGAAAATAAAAGTTAAACCCGGAATTTTATTTTTTAGGGACAATTAAAAGCCCAGTCTTTTAATTATGCAACGACTCATCCAAATAAAATGATTTTTTACCAGTCTTATATCCTAAATATCTGGATTTAAAACCTGTGTGGACGACACTTTAAAATTTTTGTTACTAATACCAGAAATTTATCATCGAAAAATCGTAACCAACTCTCATAATATTATACTTATACTTTTCCATAGTAAATTTACACCTGTTTTTTCGCCATAAAGATTGATCCATCTCAAATGATGGTCTTGAAATTTCATTCACCCCTTTCTGGTGAAACAAGAAAGAGTGTGTATGAAAAAAATGTGTTAAGAATGGATGACCCATTCCATAATAATAGGGCCGGAGTTTTATTCTCTCCTTAAAAAATTTAAGTCCGGAGTTAACTTTTATTTTCGGACTTATTATAGTCGGGATTTAACTTAATAATTTTTTTCAGACTGAAAAATTAAAAGTCCGGAAATAATATTTTTTCTAAAGGACTTTTATCGTGAATGGAATAGCAGTTTTGGTCCCTGTAAAAAGACCTGTTATTTTCCGACCGAAAAAAACTCAAACAATAAAAAAAAAATAACTACAAAAAACTTAAAAAATGTCAGCTCCTTTTTGAGATATATAAAAAAACTCAAACAATAACTGTTATTTTCGGAGCTAAGTAAGAATCCCCTATTTTTCCAGCTTAAAATAAATTTAAAGCAAAGGATTATTATTTTCCGAAAGCCATAAAAACTTTAATTTAGCTGTTACTTTTCGAGCAATACAAAAAATTAAAAAAAAAATAAGTCTTATTTTCCGATAAAGGCGAAATTAAAAATTCAAAATATTACTTTCCGAAAGTTATAAAAAATCAATAAATAACTGTCATATAAGGTGACATAGCCTCTTCAATATAAGTTGTTTTGCTTAAACTTCGCCCAGTCGTGCTTACAAGCTACATCTCATGTCTACTAGCTAGTGACTTACCGTTCGAGAAATCGCCGTCCTGGTTCAACTAATTTGCTATAACAATGAAATGACACATTTTGAAAGAAATCCTTCATCGCTTCAGCAAATGAAGTTTTCTTGTATGGATGTACATCGGCTTTCGGCGTCCACCAAGCTGCGCGACCTATTACAAATGATGGCTCTCTTCTCATTTTCCCTTTACGCGCTGTATTCTCTGGCACGTGTGGCAATGGTGGTGTCATCGTTTTACCGTTATTTGACTTGCTATTTCTGCAGCTATTCAATTGGCACGCGTATGCACTAACCAACAACAATTGATTACAAAAACTGTGACAGCAATGGTAAATGCTGCTGCTTTAATATACCCAAAATCGCGCGTTCTCGTACCTTGATCCTATGAATGTTAGAGGCATCGAAGTGTGAAGCGTTGTATGCCTTGTATCTGCAAATTGGAGTCGTTTTTAGTTGGCGAATTAGCGTTGGTTAATTGCGTTGTTGTTGTCGATAGTCGCTCCTCATATGCTAGTTATGATACATATCTGCTTATGTCGGGTTTGGGTATATGTTTCCTTGTATGTGCATTCGATTGCTTGTATGAACTAATTACGTCGCATTATGGCTTATTGGTTGGACGATTAGTGTTGCAATCAACTTTACAACTCATTCAATTACTAGTCATTTTTAGAACAACTTAATTCAATGGAGAATGAAATCAATGACTGGTGATGAAACACATTCTCAAACCACATATATGCTCGGAATTAGAATGTTCAATGTATAGGGACTTTTTAGTACACGAGCGCTTAATTGGGTATAAAGGCTGTTTCTAATTAGAAAACACCAATGAGAATGCGGAGACAGGATGCATTTGAAGAATGACGAAACATATTTGTATAGAATTTGGCACATCAATAGCTAATAGTGCAGAACGATCTACGGGCTACGCTCCCGCCAACAGGAGCTTTTTAATTATAAAGATCTAGATCTAAAGATATCTTAAGGTATTTAGTTCGGAATAATTTTCGGAGGCTTAACTAAAAATTTGATGGCTTCGCACTTTTTAGGGATTATGTCTGGTATTTTTGTGGACCATTATTTCGGGAGTAGATCCTGGCTTAGTCGGGATTGTATTCGAAATATTATCAGAATTATTCGAAATATGTAGTTTTTGTAATAATTTTCATACTACTTCGGAATTGTTTTTCCGGTCATATCGGAACTATTTTGGGATTGTTTTAAATTATTTTGGGACTTCTTCGGGGCCGTTTCGGAACTGTTTAAATTTAGGGTTATTTCGGGACTGCTGTAGGATAGTTTGGGAGTGCTTCAGAATATTTTCGGCACTGTTAAAAGCGTAATATCAAGACCCATCCTGGATAGTTTCCCGGGTCATTCGTGACTCTTTTAGACCATCTTCACGAGGGCTTTCGGCATAATTTGAGGATCATTTCGTATTGTTTCAAACATCATAAAAGGACAACTTCGAGTCGATTGGGGATTATTTTCAAGCTCGTTTCGGGGTTAATATAGTATGATCTCCGAATATTTGGAGACAGTTTTTGGTATAATGTTGCTATTGCGTAAGGATTTTTGTGGGACTTTTTCGGTATTGTTTTCGAGACCATTTCGGATTTGCATACAGAACTATTTCGTGGTCACTTCTGGATTGTTGTTAGTCCGAAAAATTTTCTTATCTTCATTCATCATCCAAATACGTGAGCACTGCCCATTTGGACACTAGTCTACTGTCGACCGATTCACCTTTATTTTAATTGTTTTCAATGCTGTCACGACAAACACAACCCGAAGGTTATGTGGAGTGTTATGGATGTGGATAGATCTTCGCAGATCTTTTGAGTCCTCGAAACTTGCGGTCTATGCATTTTAATCGCTTCCTACCGACGGATGTCTACCGCGGTAATGTTCTTAGCCCCTTATCTGGTTCACCATTTACCAGTACTTTAAATATGCGTCAAATTATTCCTGACTCACCTATTTCTGTGGTAGTTTGATGCATCAGCCAATCGTTCGCCGATTTCCCTGCATAGTCCACCGACTTCGCAACAACACGCCCACTTTTCCTCTTACCTTGAGCCGGCGAATTTGCAATCTACCACTCATTTCCCCTTCATCTTTATTAGTTACAATTCTTCCTCACGGTGTATATGTATGTCACATTATACCAACATAATGATTATTCATTAGAAAAAAGGAAGTGTGGCGCCTACACGACTCCACATGGGCTGAATGCCAGCTCTCGATGAGACCCCCATTACAAATGGATTAACGGAAATAACTAAATAATAATCGGGGCGGGATGGTCTAAAAGGTTTAATTTGGTCATATCAAACCGTTGCCGACATGGTCGGGTTTATACCTTAATCGCGCTTGGTACCATTTGGTACCATCAAAGCACCATCTACATCGATAGCACTCTACAAAACGTTCGGAGAGTGTTTTTGTCGCTACAACAACAGCAACAATGGGCTACCAAGTACGTTATTGGATACAGTGAGCTCCATATAACGTGGGTTTTTTCCAACTTCGAGTCTGAGAATCAGCACGAGTTGTCACTCCGTTAACGGTCCAAAAAATTGTTAGCAAGTGTTACTTCACTCACACCTTTCTCTTCCCATGTGCCTTTCTCTCATTATCATTGACCTCCTCTCGTTTCCTTCGCTCTCCATCATCCTTTTCGGTCTCACTGCCTTATATAACTTTTATCAATTTCAGTATTGTATCATAAATGCATCTGAGATATCCAGTATGAAAATTACCACTTGTATAGAATTTGCCACGCACCCGTTTCTCGTATCCCCTATTACAATGTTCTAACGTCAATACTTTTGGACCTCTAAGATTGGTTTTTGATATTTTAAGAACGTTCTTTATTGAATCGAAAAACAAGTTTCACAATACTATTTTTTTATTTAAATATTTAAGGATATATGTAAAGCTTCATTTCCTCTTCGGTGCCCTTTTTCTTCTTGTTTCTTTTTCTCTGTATACGCTTGTCTTGTTTGATAACAGCTTTAACAAAAAGTCCAATATATTTTACAATAAAGAAACCACATTCAAAAACAGCCAAAATTGAGAATCCCAAAAATATGGAGGTCACGTTGCCGACTGTACCTGCGTAATGTCAAAGGAAAAACAAAACTCAATTTAAGATTAAGACTTTAAGATTACCCAAATAAACGCAGTTTTGTTAGTGCTCGCTTAATAAATAGTCTACAATACTTACATAATGCTTCATACCAAGTATTGCCCAGCAAACGTTTATACTTCTTGGAATACGACTCGTCAAAAAATACACTCAGCACCGACACATCCTTCGAATGCAAGCCGATGTCATTTAATTCCCTGAAATTCGGATTGAAATAAATTTGTGTGAAAACTTTGGTTAACAAGTTGAATGCTCCTTAAGTTTTAGTGGAAGAAAAGTGGCATCAAGTTGGAGACCTAGTATCATAAGGAAGTGTATCCGATTTAATCCGACGAAGGACTGCTACTGTCCAGGAGCGGAAACTTTTATTCCTTTTATACTATAATTCCTTGCAAAACCATTAATTTTGGACTTTTAATATATTTGGATCAAGATAAAAACTATTTTCGGATATTTATACCTGAGTCCGATAGAACTAGTGAATCTCGGACTTTTAAAAATAAAAGTCTGAATTAAACAAATTTTTTTAGTTCGGATAAGCCGTTTCTTTGTTATCAAGCCGAACTTTTATTTTGGCTTTAAAGTCCGGATTTAACGTTTATTTCCCGACTTTTAGTTTTATAAGTCCGAGATTATCTAGTTCTATCGGACTCAAAAAATAAAAATACAGATTTCACTTTTATATGTGGACTTTTATGGAAAAAGTTCGAAAAATAAAAAGGATGCATGATTCGACATGATATTGCTATAGGGATACCTGGGAACTCAAACATTTTCACCCAGGACAATTTTTTGCACAGGACTTTTTCAACTCCGAAAAAAAATTATTATTTTACGTCCCTGCTACTTTGCGTTTACTTTCTTAGCTTTTGGAAAGTAGTTTTGAGGTAACAACAACAACAACACGCCGAATTTTGAGAGCGAAGTAGGTGAAGAGTCAACGAGCGGCAAGCAAATTCGAATAGGGAAGAAAAGTGAAGAATTGTAGGTAGCAGGGGGTAAGAGAGCCCTATATAAGAACCGAACTGCAGCAAGAATTGTCCAACACATGGAATCACGCTTCCACCCATAAATTCAGAAAACAAAAATTCAGAAACACATTTTTTCAGAAAACCTTATTCAGAACCCTTTTTTCAGAAAGACAAACTTCAAAAACTAAATTTTAGAAGTTAAATTTCAGAGGTCAAAATGCACACAAATTTCAGAAGTCAAAATTCAGAAAGTAATCAGACAGCAAAAAGACAATAAATTTTGCGCAAAATTTTATGTTTTTTGCTGTCTGTTTACTTTCTGAATTTTGACTTCTGAATTTTTTTCAGCCTGGAACACAGCGACGTAGAAAGAAGGTATTATATCCAATCGAATTATGGAATATGTATTGTGAGGAATATTAGCAACACTAAGGGATACTATCATCTCTAAGCCGATACTAAGCAGTCACTGGTATGTACATAAATCAATCATTATGTCTACACATATCTACATACAAGCACCGGAGAGAAACGCACAAACACATATATCTGAGATACTCACAAAAGTATGCAATCATCGGTGGAAGTATCACTCACATATAGACGCGCATATGGCTATGCGAGAAGCTATAAACGTACATCTGTAGTTTATAGCTGGTAAGTAAGTAGTAAATTCGAGAAGAAGAAACGCCTGAAGTATGCGAACGACACAACAGAGAGTATAAAAGGAGCGAAAGCTTAGTAAGCATCAATCAGTTTGATTTAAGCACGCTATCAGTTGCGCAGTATAAGTGTTATTGTGAAGTATTTTCAAAGTAGTATAATAAAGACCATTTCGTATTATTGAATATTGGATTATTTATTCAAAAATTTAGCATTACGAACGTTAGTAGAAGGTTGCAAATAAGCGGAATTTCCCTAAATTCGTTACAGTATGTACGGCCACCGTGGTGTGATGGTAGCGTGCTCCGCCTATCACACCGTATGCCCTGGGTTCAACTCCCGGGCAAAGCAACATCAAAATTTTAGAAATAAGATTTTTCAATTAGAAGAAAATTTTTCTAAGCGGGGTCGCCCCTCGGCAGTGTCTGGCAAGCGCTCCGATTGTCTTTCTGCCATGAAAAGCTCTCAGTGAAAACTCATCTGCCTTGCAGATGCCGTTCGGAGTCGGCATAAAACATGTAGGTCCCGTCCGGCCAATTTGTAGGGAAAAATCAAGAGGAGCACGACGCAAATTGGAAGAGAAGCTCGGCCTTAGATCTCTTCGGAGGTTATCGCGCCTTACATTATTTTTTATGTATAATATCACCAAATTGGGTGAAGTCCGTAAAAATTTATGTCGAAATGTGGCACAACGTCATTCGAAGTGCGTTTGGGACACACCCTACCATATTTAATTTCATAAATAAAATAAAAAACGAACGGACAATAACAGAAACAAAACTGCAGAAAATTTTCAGGTGGAGACGAGTCATATCGGAAACGCAAGATAAAATATAAAGACTTCGTTTTTTAATATTGTAATTTCGTTTGAAAAAGAAAAACCCGAAAAGATTTAATTAATTACATGCTTTCTATTGCGCATAATTTAAAACTTTAGATTGTACTACTTTTACTTTATCCATAATTCCTTCTAAATAAATAAACTTTTTGTGAATTTGGAGAAAAATTTAATGTTTTTCTGTCGTCTGATTATTTTCTGAATTTTGACTTCTGAGTTTTGACTTCTGAGCTTTGACCTCTAAATTTTGTCTTTCTGAAAAAAGGGTTCTGACTAATGTTTTCTAAAAAAATGTGTTTCTGAATTTTTGTTTTATAAATGTATGGAACCACACAGTGAGCGCTTCGCATAAGCCAGCGAAACCTTATTAGCAGGTCGAAGGCAGTGCACTGACAAGACCTATGCAAGAAGCCCTCGATATGTTTTGAAAAAAAGAGAAGATTCGGTGTAATAGGCGGAGCACGCTACCACCACACCACGACAGACAGCGTGAGGGAGAATAGACGTGATAATTAATAACGCTAAAGAAAGGACGGATAAAGTGGTTGATAGGTCTAATGGTGGCAATGTCAAGACTAAGGCTTACTCGGAGAATTCAAAAAGAAGCAACGTTGTGGCTGACGATGGGAATCAGACACTGACTTTGGTGCTAATTGATCTTAGCAATCCCTTTGGGCTGACATCTACTGAAAAATATAGATCTCTAGGAAGGCAGCTTTTTAGCTTCATGGTCAATCAAGAACCTGAAACTTTGTCGGAAAGAAGGAGACTTTCGGACAAAACAAATTTTCCATGATTTTCCTCTATTTTCTTCATTTATACTTACTCTGGCGTAGTTGTAGTCATGAAAAGATCTATGGGTAATGACGCCATCGACATTCCATATTGTATATCATTGCAGGATGGCAAGCATTCGGGACAGTAAAGTGCCTCCTCGTAATCGCGTTCTAGCCCAGGAACGGACTCGCGCTCTGTAAGTACGTTATTCCATTTGACTGAAAATACAATTGAATAACGAACTAATAGCTGAAAATTTAATTCAGTTCAATAAAAATTAGAACTGTTTGTTTAGTTTTTTGATCAAATTTGTCATTAATCATATTTCAAGTTACTTAGTTACAAATAAATTACTTGTGATTGAATTCATCTCATTTTAAATAAAGGCCGTGTGATTGATTCGTTACTCAAAAAAATTCTTACTAATCATGTACCAAATTTCTTAATTACTTATGATTAAATTCATCTCAGTTTAAAGTTAAGACCTTGCGATTGATTAATTGCTTAAGAGGTTTAATAATCACATTTCATATTTCTCAATTACGATTTAATTACTTATGGTTGAATAAAGCTATTTTAAAATAATGGATTGATTGGCTACTCAAATTATCGTTAATCATATCTGAAATTACTCAACTACGAATTAATTGCGATTGAATTTAGTTTATTAATTACTTATGACTGAATTCAGTTCGTTTAAAAATAGCCTTGTGCGATTTGATGGTTACTCAATATTTTTAATAATTATTTATCAAATTGCTCAATTACAAATTAATTACTTATGATTAAATTCAGTTCACTTAAAGTAAGGACCATGTGAATAGTTGCTTACTTAAGAGTTTAAATAATCACATTTTAAATTTTTTAATTACAATTTAGTTTCTTGTGATTGAATTTAGCTCATTTAATTAGCTGTGCGATTGATTGATTACTCAAAATTTTTATCAATCGTACTTCAATTACTCAATTAAACGATTAATTATATTCTTGGTTCATTAGAAAGTAGGTTTACTTGAGTAATCAGTTTTTTGACTATCCAAAAACCAAGTTAATTCTTTAGTCGCCCTTTTGGTTAATCAGAGCTGAAATAACTAGATTTTTTGTGCATGAAGGTACTGAAAAAGTTTACTTGCATTATTTTTCAGCCCATTTTTGTACTCAGTTGAGCAGAGCTCACAGAGTAAATTAACTTTGATTGGATAACGATGGGTTGTACAGGTATAAACGAATCGAGATAGATATAGACTTCCATATATCAAAATCATCAGTATCGAAAAAAAATTTTATTGAGCCATGTCCGTCCGTCCGTCCGTCCGTCCGTCCGTCCGTTAACACGATAACTTGAGTAAATTTTGAGGTATCTTGATGAAATTTGGTATGTAGGTTCCTGGGCACTCATCTCAGATCGCTATTTAAAATGAAATATATCGGACTATAACCACGTCCACTTTTTCGATATCGAAAATTTAGAATAACCGAAAAAGTGCGATAATTCATTACCAAGTACGCATTAAGCGATGAAACTTGGTAGGTGAGTTGAGCTTATGACGCAGAATAGAAAACTAGTAAAATTTTGGACAACGGGCGTGGCACCGCCCACTTTTAAATGAAGGTAATTTAGAAGTTTTGCAAGCTGTAATTTGGCAGTCGGAGAACGACCACGCCCACCTTAAAAAAAAAATTTATTAAAGTAAAATTTTAACAAAAAATTTAATATCATAATCCTTGGTAGGGGCTTAGATTCTAGAACGATAACTTTTTTCTATGAAAAAGGGCGAAATCGGTTGAAGTCACGGCCAGTTTTTATGCACAGTCGACCGTCTGTCCTTCCGCTCGGCCGTTAACACGATAAGTTGAGCAAAAATCAATATATCTTTACTAAACTCAGTTCACGTACTTATCTGAACTCACTTTGTATTGGTAAAAAAATGGCCGAAATCCGACTATGACCACGCCCACTTTTTCGATATCGAAAATTACGAAAAATCAAAAAATGCCATAATTCTATACCAAATACGAAAAAAGAGATTAAACATGGTAATTGGATTGGTTTATGGACACAAAATATAACTTTAGAAAAAAACTTTGTAAAATGGGTGTGACACCTACCATATTAAGTAGAAGAAAATGAAAAAGTTCTGCAGGGCGAAATCAAAAGTCCTTGAAATCTTGGCAGGAATACTGTTCGTGGTATGACATATATAAATAAATTAGCGGTACCCGACAGATGATGTTCTGGGTTACCCTGGTCCACATTTTGATCGATATCTCGGAAACACCTTCACATATACAACTACCACCACTCCCTTTTAAAAGCCTCATTAATACCTTTAATTTGATACCCATATCGTAAAAACGCATTCTAGAGTCACCCCTGGTCCACCTTTATGGCGATATCTCGAAAAGGCGTCCACCTAGAGAACTAAGGCCCACTCTCTTTTAAAATACTCATTAACACCTTTCATTTGATACACATGTCATACAAACACATTCCAGGGTTACCCTAGGTTCATTTTCCTACATGGTGATTTTGCCTTTTTTTGTCTCCATAGCTGTCAGCTGAGTATGTAATGTTCGATTACACCCGAACTTAGCCTTCCTTACTTGTTTTTTTACCCTTTTTTATGCGTACGGAAATACTTACTGACTTACTGACATGATTTTAACTTAAATTTTCTACTCACAATTATACGACACAAGACAAGACACGTGTTGAAGAGTACAAAAAATTAGTCCTTCCTGATCGCCATAAAAGCTGGATACAACATAAAATGGTATACAACGGCACAGAGCCAACATGCTGCGCGTACGACAACGTGTTATGCAATCCGAGAAACTATAAGGCTTTGTACGAAATACTCCATTTTTAGGAAACTCATCCTCAAAATAACATTTGCGCTATGCGAGAGAGGGAAAAACGAAAAAGAGAAATAATGGTAAAATAAAGATATGTGATAACATAAAATTTGTACTACCGTTTGTGGACTAAATGACCGAAGTGATGGTTCTGTGCTAATCAAAAATGCTCTCAACAGAACAGAAGAACCTTCGCCACTTGATAAATATAGCTCTTGTGATTCACCGGATGATGGATCCGGATATGTGTCTGAATCATGTACAATAACAATGTAGCCGTCTATATTTAATATGGACATAAAATCATCTTCATGACTTGTATTTAGGACAACTTTCAAACCCAGATCTGGATCAACGAAACGATCACGAAATCTACGTTTGGCGTAACTGCAAGTATTAAAAAACAAGGAGGTTAATTTCAAACCAGGGGTTGAAACCTAATAACTATTTATTAAAAAATCGCCAGGTAATAATTATTTTTTCAGCTTTTTATTTCGATCGCAAAGTAACAGTAATTTTTTTTGTTCACGAAGTATATAATCGGACTCTGACATGTTCCCTTAAAAAATAAGCTCGATTCGGCGATATATTCTCATGCCTAATCAAGCTTGTAACTTACTAATTGCCCTTATTAAAGGTGCAACACAATCCATATGTAGTCAAACTGTCTTGAAAGACTGTACGATCGAAGCAATCAATTTCTCGTCCTCCCAGTTTACATTTGCGTATAAAATTTTTACAAGTTGGTGACAGCTGGAAAAAAAAGCAATAATTACCAATACTTTAAAGATAATGGAAAAGGTTTCATCAGAGTTCCTTGGTTTTCAAAGCCTAATAAAACATATATTTGACCCGGTCTATGAAAAGGTGGCTTATGACTCAAAAAAGAAATTGTGAGAAACAGTTGTTAACAGCTGTTTTTTTTTTTTTTTTTTTTGAGAGATACAGCTGTTAACAGCTGTTTGTTTTTAGTCATAAGCCACCTTTTCGTAGACCGGGTCACATATACTTAGTGCGTTTTCCACTCGAGCATATTTGGGCCGAGCTTCTCCTTAAACTTGCTTCCTGCTCCTTCGTAATTTTTCCTAAAAATTGGAGGGATGACTCCTACATGTTCTATGCCGACTCCAAACGGCAACTGTAAGGCAGATGATTTTTCGCTGAGCAGCTTCCCATGGCAAAAATGGTCTCGTAATTTCATGGGCGACCCCGTTTATAAAAACCCTTTTTTAATTGAAGAAAAGTTTTTTTTAAATTTTTGATGCTGCTTTGGCCAAGAATTGACCCCAGGGCCTTTGGTGTGATAGGCGGAGCACACTAATACCAAAATACCACACCACGTCAGTCGCTCAAAGCTGTCCATTGAATTGTCTATATTTGCCGAAGGATGGCATATAAAATACTGGCTGGTAAATATATTATGGGCACCGAATGGAGTCTGTGAGTGCAATCACCGCCACGACAGCGCAATCGAAGCCTCCTGCTCCGTGACTTTCGTTCATTTTGGATTGTTCACTGTAGATTAATATTGCTCTACTAACATACATATTCTGTCAGCTCATCCTTGAGTAGGGTCCGAGGAGAAAACAAAAATTCGTCAGACCGATCAAGTGTGCTTTAATACTTTCCCAACGTGCGTCGCCGTTCACTGTCTGTTTCTAATATAATTATATTTGGAAATACTGCACAACAACAATTTCAGCAGACGATCTAACATCGGATATATACACGGTAAACATCTTCATAATTCCAGTTATGTACGAAGCAACTACGAGCGCAGTCAGCTTAAGGCGACGCTAGATAAACTAAATGCATGCATGTGTTTAGGCACAGCGAGCCACAGAAGAGCGAGAAGTCAATAAGCAACTATTCGGGTAGGCTGTCTGCGACAAGTCTATACCCTGGGAGAACATAATGGCGTGGCAACCGTTGCAATGTAGGGAATGAATGAGTTAATCTGTTTTATTTTATCACATTGTAACTGAAGTACTCGAACACATTATATTGTGAAGTTTTACTACCATTGTTGTGCTTAAAAAAGAGGATTTTGTTGTACCAAATATTGGAGTCGATTTATTTGGCTGTTCAGTGAGCAAACATGTAACAGAAAATCATCACAGATTCTAAAAAATTCGTAACAGCATATCGCTCATTTACTTCAATAGTGTCATAACTCAAAAAACACAATTTTCCAGGACAGACATTCAAAGATTTTAACTGCCATATGTTGCGCATATAAAAACATATTTGCATTTGTATAGTACGTGGTAAATTTGTAACTGATCACAAAGATTTTTTATACAACATAGATCATTATATTGGGTATGTTTATATGTTATTAACTCAAAAGTCATGTTTTTTGAGTTATATTATTATTGAAGTAAATGAGCGATATATTTTTCGGGTCGATGTCCCATATGCGTTCCCTTGGAGGGGGGTTAGGTACGATATCTGACCGGAGAGAGTCGCTGAAATAATAGTGTAAATTTATGATTTGCTAGCCATATAGAAGAAGTCACACCAGGAAACCACAAACCGGAGGGAAAGCTCGTTTGAAATGATGATATTTATTATATACTTATCCCAAATGAATATAATACCATTTGCGCTATCCTACGCGTATTAAAGAAAGTCTCGTTGTCAAATGTATCGTAAGAGTCCAGAAATTTTTGAAAATCTGTGTAATCTTCAGTGTAGCCGATTCGATTAAATTGTGGATACAAATCAATAAGATATTTTAAATGTCCCATGAAATATTCAACGCTGCGCTCCTTCGGATCCTTTTCGCTGCTAAAAAGTACAAGATTGATATTTTAAAGAAACAAATAAATGTAAATATCAATTTTACTTATAAAATATTTTAGTGCATTTGAGTTTGATCATGAATAGCCCAGCACCTTGACATCGAGTACAAGTGTGGAAAGATCATCACATGATATAGGCTATTTATACGTAAGTATATGTAAATTCTTCATTCCTAAACCCTCGTTCCAATGTCAATTAGTTTAGCGTAAATGAGGGATGTTGCGAATATGGAATTTTTGGTATTTGGCAATGGCGATGCGAATGTCAAGTGTTTTCAAGAGATCATTGTGTACAACTTGTAAGCTGATTTCTCTCTGCTGCTGCTTCTCACATTTCTAGTTGTTATCACCACATATGAGAGATGTAACGGAAGTGAGTTTACCGAAACCGGAATCGGACCCTATGAATTTGTTATGTCGGAATCGGAATAGAAACCAGAATCGGAAATTTTGACAGGGTAGGAGGTAGTTTGAAGAGGATGACGAATAAATGATAAATGAGATATGAATTATTTTATAGTTAAGTATGTGTTTAAATCAGTAGATCTTTACTCTCAGTGAAAAATGTAGTGAAAAAATCTGCTGAAAACATTTTCGAATTTGTTAAGCCAAATGAAAAAAAAAGATATTTGGAGCTGAAAAACCAAACCAGCGTTATAAAAGCTCTGCATGTTTATAAGTTTAACGTTTCTAGTTTTGGGCTTCCGTTGTATAACCGCTTCAAAGCAGAAGTATTGTTATTAATAGCCTCGTCAGATTAGATTTGTGATGTAGCTTTATGCGTTGCTGACTGAGTAGATGTATGTATGCTCATGAGAAACGGGAAACTACGCATTACAAGCGCGATCTATATACTAATATTGGCACTTTTAAATTTTCGCTGCATGGGTCTTTCTCATCTCTTTTGAGGACTTACAATTTTCGAGAATCGGAACAAGCCTAGCATACCATTTCACGCTCATGAAAGGTATAAAAACCAAAAACCAGGCACGATATGGCTCCGAGGAGACTTATGCCGAGCCGTAAGCACATTTCTTTAGGACATTCTATAGTTATTTGGACTTGAGCCAGTGCGAATGCTAAACTTCTTGCGCAAGAGTCCCATCTGTTAATATTCGCCACATCCCTAATTTAAATTGTTCCGATTGTATATGTTATGTGTGTGTTAACTTAATTCCAATAATAATTGAAATTACAAACTTACAGCTCTTTTGCGTGTGCCAATGCCGCTTGATATGATATTCTATTGTTCGGACAGATCGAAATGGATGGAAATCTCACTAATTCAACAGGATACAATGGATTGTGTAGGGAGATGACAATATACTGTGAGACGAATTGCTCCCAAATCAAAGACAACACTATCAGCAGTACGCACATCGTTGTCATATGCAGAGTCAACCAAATTAATCTGCAAATATACAGTGCAAGTAATGCATATACATTAGGGTGGACTATTAAAATACTTTTTGTCCTTTTAGTATAGAGAATATATTCTTCAGCACATGCAAAAAGACTCCAGCGAATTAAGACACGGCGCATACGCTGTGGACCATGTTCTACGAATGAAAAAATAATGCTCCGGCTATGAAAGCAATTTTATCGGAAGCCGCCTGTGGAAGTGGAAGAGGGCGGCCCCACCCCGCTGGAGGGACCAGGTGGAAAACGTTTGCCGTTGAGTTCGAAGAAAGAGAGACAAATGGAAAGAGTAAAATACAGGCCAAAGTGCTGGGTATTTGCGTCAATATTCGTGCTATCGTCATTGCAGGATCATCGGAGGGTGCCCTTTAAGGTTCACTAATAGTTGATTTAAATTTAATACTTCCTAATACTGTTCTGACCCTTTTTTTACCTGTAACAACCAGGTTTTGGTAATTCATCGCTATTTTTTACCGGTTCGTCACACTAAATTGTCAAATAAGTAAAGGAAAATAACCTATACAAATAAAATGCTTTAACCTGACTTTTAATGACAACCTGTTTTCGCATCCCATTTATAATTTATATCCCCGATGAGATTTAGCCGAACTACTCTTCCAATTTGCGTCATCCTACCTATTAACCATTTCTTATCAAAAACCAGGATGGGACTTATAAATATTATGCGGACAACACACACATTTTTTTTCGAATCACCAACGAGGGGTAATTCCGCTTGAAAAACCTGTGTCTAATGTATTTGGTGGTTGCTGTTAATACGACTTGAACTTAGGACCATCGGCATGGTATGCGAGTGTTCTACCTTCATACAACGATAGCTGATTCCGTTTCCTTCTCCTCGACTTATCCCTGCATATATATATGTATGTAGCTGTCGTTATCTTGTGCTTACGTGCCGTTTTTGTTGTAGTAGCTTTCTTTAGCAAATGGCAGGAGTTTTGGAATTTTATAGAGATGTGCAATACTTGATAACATTCGTCAGAGTACATAACTTTTTAGCTGGTATAAAAAAGTTGGACTCTGGGGACTCTTAGTGCTGGTATAAATGAACTTCTTTGGATACTTCATGATGATTCGATCATTCCGTTCCCCCTGTTTATTACGATGCCCCTTCAACCAAATAAATGATACTTGCTTGATATTATTTATCCTGAGCCGAAAATGGCTACCCTGTTATCTGTATCTCCTGGATACTGAAGTTCTTGCTCCCAAATCAGAAGCGATTTGGAATGCTTCCATGAAAACTGCGATGCTAAAACCCTGTGTGAGCTTCCCATCTTTTAAAAACCTTGTATGTAAGAACGAGAATTCTGTAGCCTGTATTTCTTCTCTTTCGAGACTCTCCACTCCCAAAAACCTCAGACAATGCGACACCGACTCCTTCATATGCCTGTTATATTAAAAATGATTCGCCTTATCTATTAGGTGCAACCCCCCATAAGTTTTCAGCGAATTCCCCTAACGGAAGTCCAGAGAATCTTGCTGTTTCAGTAGGGTTGGGCCGTTGGAGTTAATGTTAGAAGAGTTGGGTGGGCATCACATTTAAAAATATTATTGAGTGTCATATATCCGTTCCCCATTGTAAATAAGTAAAAACGTCCAGATCAAAGGCCGATGATATCAATATATCGAAGATTGAAGCTGCGTTAGATTGTGGACCGGAGCTCCGAGAAATCTGGAGACGCTACTCGAATTAAACAAAGCGCTTATCAAGGCCAAAAAATGACTTTTTAGGTTTAAAAATTGAATACCTAAATTCCAAGTAACGTAACTACATCTCCCTCAGGAGTTGAAAGAAGACCGCAACAGAGGCAACTTCATCAAACACAATATTTCGGCCTTTATGAGAAGACATTCACTGTTGTTGTAGCGATAAGGACACTCTCCGAAAGTCTTGGGGAGTATTATCGATGTATCAAGCTCCATAAAGGTACAAGCCCGACCATCTCGGGAACGATTTGTTAGGTATTTTAGTCGCCTCTTATAACAGGCATACCTACCGCGGGTATATTCTAAGCCCCCTAACCCGCTCGGGCTATGTCATCTCGATTTTATATTTAAGTTTTATCGGTATCTGTTCCATAACAAAACCATAAGCCGTCGAAAACAAATTGGTAAATTTTCGATAACAAATCGGAAAGTTACTAATCGGTGACACTCGAATAACACGACGACTTTTTTGTAATCTACCTGCAACTTTTCGATATACATATAATCGAAAACTTTTCGATAGTAAATCAATTACTTTTCGATAAAACATCGATAAATTTTGGCCGAAATTTGTTTGTAACATATCGATAACTCTTTGATAAAAAGTTAGTCGATTTTTCGATAACAAAGCGATAACTGGTATATAAAAAATCAAAAACTAATTGATAACCTTTGTTATCGATAGCAAATTTATAACATATAGATACAAATCTGTAGCTCTAGATGAGCTCGTCGATAACACACCCAAAACAAGCCGATTGCTCATCGATAACAAACCGTTAACACTTCCATAACAAGCTGATAACATGCGATCCGGTTTTGGTTTCGCTTTTGACTTGTCATCTTTCCTCTCCTATCCCCTTCTTTTCTTGCTTCCTTTCCGCATATTGTTCCCATATAACGCTACAGCGTACGCTTATATTCAGTGTTTCACCATCCAGCATACAAGTCCCACAAACTACCCCTACGCTTACATTCTATATTCCCCTTATAACATACCACGTCTAAAGACTACGCTAACGCTTTTCTCAAATATTCTGGACTCCCACATACCGTGACAATGGATGTTTTCACATCAAAGACAATTGCGACAGTATTTAGCGTCCCCTGTGCGTTGGGTTTAGCTTAGAATATACCCGACCCGCGGCAGGTATGCCTATCGTAAGAGGCAACTAAAATTCCAAATTGATTCAAGGGATTGTGTGGAGTAGCCCTTTCAAGGGGTTGCCAGCGCAATATATAGCTTCTCAAACCTAATTGTCAACCTCACTTACCCGTGGCGAACCACCGTGGTGTGATGGTAGCGTGCTCCGCCTATCACACCGTATGCCCTGGGTTCAACTTCCGGGCAAAGCAACATCAAAATTTTAGAAATAAGATTTTTCAATTAGAAGAAAATTTTTCTAAGCGGGGTCGCCGCTCGGCAGTGTCTGGCAAGCGCTCCGATTGTATTTCTGCCATGAAAAGCTCTCAGTGAAAACTCATCTGCTTTGCAGATGCCGTTCGGAGTCGGCATAAAACATGTAGGTCCCGTCCGGCCAATTTGTAGGGAAACATCAAGAGGAGCACGACGCAAATTGCAAGAGAAGCTCGGCCTTAGATCTCTTCGAAGGTTATCGCGCCTTACATTTATTTTATTTTTTTTTTTTTACCCGTGGCGAATCCTGTTTCTTTAACAGCCGAGGCTCTGGCAACCCCAGGTTCCTCATCGATCTAGGCGGTGAGAGGGCGGTATGGCCTAGAAGATTCATGTTGTCATACCAAATCGTTCCCGAGATGGTGGGGCTAGTCCTTTAATGGTGCTTATTACCGGAACGTACTGAATCTGTATCCGACAAAGGACCATAAACATCGATAACAGTCTCCAAGGACTTTGGGGAGTGTCCTTTTCACTACAACAACAACAACAACAACAGTATTTAGCAGACTAAAAAATGTGTTTGTTCTGAGACTCTCTCAACAAACGCTTTAGGGGCGATCTTTTGCAATTTTGTTCGACCCGAATTAATATATGTATATTGCACACTATACATATGTAAGTATATGCTGTTAAAGACACAAATACATATATCTCATCTATCAGTGTTAAACAAATTTGCAAATGTCAGACGTTGCGTATGAGCAACATTCCCACTTCTCAATCACACACTCTTACATACATATAACATTACGGGTATCTTGAATGCATTATCAATTTACTTGCTTGCTTGCTTGGTTGACTGCGATGAATGAATACACATGCATACATAGGTATATACTCACTTCTCCCACAAATTCAATGTATTGTCCACAAGTTTGCTATAAGCATGCATCGATATATTACGAAATAGATCTGCCATGTCGCGACTAAATGTGGCACCAACTGATTGCTTTCGCTTTTTTTCTGCCCATTGTGGTGTTTGTTTTGGATCTTTGATCCACCAAATGGCGCTCGATGTGGACTTCATTATAGTACTTCTATGCAGTTGAATTCAATATTTGCATATGTATGAGTGTGAGTATCAACACTTGGAACTCCCAATTGTAGTATTTCTGCTATAATCCTGCTATTCATTTGCCTAACACTTTATGATTTACGAATGTATATATGTACGAACGTATGTGTGTATGTATATAAGTACATGTTTATACGTATATGCAACTTTGATACTGCAATTGTTTATCTATCTCCGAGGAAATTGCCACTGCACCAAAGCTATTACTTTTACGGTTCACCGACTTTCGCGCTATGCACGCTTTGTCGCTTTAGCTATGATGGAAAACAACTGCAATGGTACGACCTTTGTCAGCGATGGATTTGTTAGCTAGTGAATATCTACATGCTTAGTTCAAGTCACACATCTATGGGAGGTACTAATATATGAACATATCAAGGAGTGTTAGTACGCATGTACATATGTATGTTTGTGTATGTAAGTAGATATGCATATGCATGAACGTGGAAAATTGGTGTTTCAACAATCTGTGGCACATATACAACACACAAAATAACTGCTAATGTCACATGGGCGTGTGAGTGAGGATTTATAATGGATTTTCATCATTAGCACCATATATTTGTAGGTGACGCCTTCTTAACACTTAAAGTTTACTAAGAAGTACACAAGTTTATGAGGTCTATTTTTATTATTTACTTTTAAGATTAGTTATATCATTTTTGAAGATCACAAATAGGAGATATGTTTAGAATTGGCCAGAAATGCGATTATATTCACCAAATGATATAAGTTTAGGTTGATTTAATCCTTAGACCTGCTGGCCAATGAGTGCTCTTCTACCATTAGATATGGAAAAAGTTGAACTAGTTTGTCCATCTAATTTTGTCGATGAAGTGCTTGTTCAGACACCTATCCAAACTTTTCATCTTCGACTGCAATCTTTTTTGGGATTTTAAGAGTTTTCAGTATAGTCCCGTCTTGTGCAAACGAACCATATATATCTGATTTAAAAAACGCATTTTGAGGTGCCAGCTTCGCACAGCCTCACATGTGGGTCCCATTGCCCATCTGGCTTTTTCGTCAAAAACATACAAGAGCAAGTATTTGCACAATAGAAGAGGTTCACTAGCAGCATAATTCCCAGATTTATCACTGTGACTTGAGGCCCACACAACCAGTGTAGTGCGCACAGATGTCAGTTCATTTAGTCACTGTTTGTAATCTATTACTGCTATTGGTCATCACTCGGCCTTTTTCATAGACGTTGGCACAGGGGCTGGCTCTTTCATAGATCAGCTATGCTCTAAAACTAAATAACATCACGTCTATGCTACCGACTGTACGGCACCCAAAAATACTGGGTGTGACGTACGTTAATGACCTACATTTTCATGATCATGCAAATGCACTTGTACTCAAAGTTCAGACCAGTAACAAAATACTCTGGTCGCTTGCTGGCAACACTTGGGGCAAGAAAAAAGAAATGCTGATATCTACTTATAAAGCGATTGGCCTATCGCTGATGTGCCGCGCGTCACCGATATTGTCACCGAGTTGGATGGAAACAAGCTGGATGAAGCTGAGCGCCTGTCACAACACTGTGCTCAGAGCTGCTACGGGATGTCCTCCTGCGACGACAGAATATCATCTGCACAATAAAGCGGGAACATTCCATACAAAGGAGAGAAATGATATGCTGAACCCACAGTTTCTGTTGAATTTCCTGAAACCTAGGCATATTTGCTGGTTCATGGGTCCACGTCTCTCAGCATTGTAACAAGACATCTCCACAACCACTAAGAAGAGATAACCTAAAAAAAGAGTTCACGCGTTTTAACCGGAATGTCAGACTCATCCACAAAGAGTCTTGAAAATCGTGTGCTGATAATTGGCGGATAACTCCGTTCTCAGAGTCCAATACCTTACCTATAGTAAACCCCGATATAAGAAATATATGTCAACTTTAACGTGGATCCCACGACTCTAACCCCTATATCTCTTTGGTTCAACACAATTGGAAATGCAAGTTTCCTTTGACTTCCATCAGATCATATCCGTAACAGTTTGTAAGTAATCGCACCTCTTGGATGGAGCGATGCACTGATATAAGAAGAAGAATAAGTATCTCCTTCTCCAACCACAGAATCAGCGCATATCCGGATGACCACTTTATTATCATCATTAATTGGCACATAGCCGCCTAAACGACTTTGGCCGTTTCGTATAAAGTCATGCTAGGTATCCCTGTATCGCGATAACGGACGCCAATTGGGAGCACCAAGGGGGGTCAAGTCTTCCTCCAGCTGCCTCTTCTTAACTCAATCGCTTCCCCTTCCTATGCTGCTAAGCTGCGATGTCGATTAAGATACGTTCTTGGCGGTAGCGTATTCGTCAGAATTGAGATCTCATAGGATTTCCATGTTAAAACTTGCTTCCATACTTAGATAGTCCTCAAATATTTGATTTAACTGCAGTGATGTAACACAACATTCAATGTACATATGTATATACGCCTCCCCACCCACAGAAAGGGTGATTGACCTTTAAAATATAAAAGAATACGAGGAATAAAACTCAAAAGGAGAATATGCAAAGGAGCTAATAATGAAAAAATAACAAACCACATGTATGTGGCACACACACAAATGCACTCAGCGGACATATTTCTTAAATATTCAAAAAGCTTGGGAAAAAAGATATTTAGAATTTATTTGGACAATTGGCCAACTGGACCAGTGCCACCAAAACATTGTCCACATACTACAATAAAGCTTATTTTCTTTTCACTCGCGACTGTTTGTGTTATTGTTGTAATAAAATGTAATTGGTTTACGTTTTGCTGTGATGGCCAATGTGGCTGGTCGTAATTTCAATACTTTTTCCAACTACGAATATTATATGTGGTGAAGTTTGTAAGTAGGAACGTTCGGCCAAGCCAAAGGACCACACAATAAGCGCAAAAGCCTGGAAAGTAGTAAAGTGCTTTAGGGATGTTACGGAACTTCGATTCTCTTTAGATTTGTGATTCCTATTTTGGTTCTGTTTGTTTTAGTCGGTTCTGTTTGTTTTGCAGCCTACAGAAACATGAAACGAACATGTTGTCCCATTTTTATAAAGATGAGAACGATAGGTGATTGATTTACCGCTAAAAGCTGATGAAACCCGCGCATGCATATTCTGAAAATTAGTCAGATTTCCGCGTAGAGATCAACTCATCACCAGAATTAACGAAACTGTACACGCACTCATAGAGTTTATAACTCTACTTTTAACGCCTCTTATCCTGATTCACGATGAACCAGCCAACATGGTGCAGTTCGGAGTTTTACTCGCTCCAGAAAAACAGCAAGTGGCTGTTAAATCAAGCAGATGTGGCCCGATGTTGGCAAGCTTACAAAGATGCCATAAAAAGGTTCAAGAAGATAGTCAAGAAAGGCCAAAAGAACTGTTCGAAACATGTTGTAGAAGGAAACTGGAATTCCAATCGGCCACGTAAAAATCCCAACTGCACCGAGCTACACTGAGAAAACAGAAGCACGTTGGAAGCAGAGCTACAGAGCGGCGATGCTTTGCTTAAGAGGCGACTAAAATACCAGATTCAAGGGGTTGTGTAGCGGAACAGTTTCAGGTTGCTAGCGCTATATATAGCTTCTGCAAACCTAATTGTCAACCTCTCCTATCCATGGCGAATTCTGTTTCATTAACTGCCGAGGCTCTGGCGATCCCAAGCTCCTCATGGAACTTGGGAGTATGGAGGAAGGGATGGCCTGAAGGTTTAATGTGGCCATACAAATTGTTCCCGAGATGGTCGGGCTAGTACCTTAATGGTGCTGTGTTACCGGAGCGTACCGGATCTGTATCCGGCAAAGGACCATCACATCGATAACACTCCCCAAAGCATTCGGGGAGTAACCTTATCGCTACAACAACAACAACAACAACAGAGAAATGTTAGAAGTTGTAATGGGTACGCATGCCGAATTACAAAACACCACAGGCTCTTCTACTGAATCACCAACAGCTGCAAAGCTAACGGTTAGTAACCACTTCATAGGGCATATTTTCCCACTGAAAACTTTCGTATGCACCATCAAATCATTCGACCCATTTGGATCTCCGGGGCCTGATCATATTTTTCCTGCTGCAGTATAAATGGCAAGTGGCATTCTTTGTCCTATGATGACTGAATTTATTAGGCATGTTTAAGGCTCAGCCACATTTCAGAAAGATGGTTTGATGTAAGGATAATCTCCAGACCCAAAGGAAAAAGGCATTAGGATGCAAAGCTTTATGACTTCAAGCCTATCCACCTTGCGTCTTTCTCCTGAAAACCTTAGAGAGCCTCTCGAGTATGCACATCAAAAATAAACTGCGCATTCACAGCCTTTCCGGTTCTCAGTAGACATCTTTGTGGCAAAATTTGAGTAGATAACGCCACAAAGATAGAGAAGAGGATTGCCTTCAAATGTGTGTGGATGCGCCAGCCGTAATCAAAGACTACATAAGGCGAATTCCTATTTATTTAAAGGAGGTAGGGCTCTAACTGTCCGGATTAATTATGATGCTGTCCGCGATGCCGACCGCGGTAATCGAAGTAGGTATAATGATGAGCTGTGTGAGCTTTACTCAGATAGCAGATAGTGCAGCGAATAAAAGATCAAAGGCTTTTCTGGCTAAGCCATTTTATGCAAATTGACGAAGACGCTCCGGCCATTAAAGTATTTCAATGGACACAGCAGTTTGGAAGCAAAGGAAGAGGGAGACCACTGAGTTGTGGGAGGCAGGTGGAAGAATACTTGTCTTCCCTTGGTGCTCTCAATTGACGGTCATTTGTCGCCCTACAGAGATACTTGGCGTAACTTTTTACGAAACGGCCGAAATCGCTTAGACGGTTAAGCGCCAATTAGTTATAAATGGTTATAAAGGCTTAATCACAACTAGTGGTGTCATATTGACCCTTCCGCCATAAGATTGAAAAGGACTTAGTTCTGGCTAGGTCTTTTTAAAGCGAATGGATGAAGACGCTAAGGCCCATTCAATTAAAAGGTAGCTATGGGATCTTAGCAGTAGCAAGACGTACCAGGCGAAATGAAAAGAAATTTTAATGGCGAACGTTGATTATCTCATAAGCTCCTCTGCATTAACTGTACAGGGCTTGAACTTGGGTATCACATCCTCAATGGCCAAGAGAAATGCAAAGACTTTCAAATGGAAAGGGTTGCACTCTGTTACAAGATACGTGTGGACAATGCAGCGCGTTTCGAATCCTTATCTGCTGTGCCATCATTATACCTTGTCCGACGCTGATGCTAAGTTCATCCCATCCAATTTGATTCAAGGATTTAAAGGCTACAGTGGTGAGGGCAAAGGGTGCGGTGCGTCAGTGTTCTTTTATGTTCAAAGTTAGATGGACTTTGGCACTGTTTACTGGGAATGCAGTTTGAACCACCGTGGTTCGGCAAAGCTTTAGCGGTAGCCCTATTGTCGGGCGCCCGCTTTGACCTCCTAATCGTTACCTACAAAGCAAATTTTAAAAGTCCGCTTCAGGTTCCAATAATCTCACATCCGTATTATCCCTAATATACAAAGACTAACATTTGGTTTGCGAATTTGCTGTAAATGCATAGCCCAAATTTGTTTACCAAAATATTTTTTAACGAAAATCGAATCATAGTACAATTTTTCTTTAAGTGGAACAGAAAACCAATATTTAAGTTTATGAAAATTGGGCTCTGAATAAAATCTAGGTAAATCGATAAATGGAATGAAAAAGCAATTTTCCACACAGATGAGCTCATTATGTATCGTAAGATGTTTAGAATAAAAAATTTAAAAGCAATTTTCGATGAACTATTGAATACCCTTGGCTGGTTTTACATAGAATGCTTTGGCGTGTTAAAGCGAAGAAACGAGACTAAAAAGTTTATATATGCGAGGCCTTAGATTGCACTCCTTGCGATAGAACAGTATATAACCCAGCTTTTGGGTCCTTTCACGGTATGGTGCAGATGCCAGGCTGGTTCATGAAGACTGACATCACCGTCATACACGAGATGCGAACGATGAGGCCAGCCATGAGGATAAGTGGGCCTTTGCAACGCATAACGTACAGTGGCTTGTGATGGGAAGGAGTGGAAAGGAAACTTCACCGCCAAGTACCGTTTTTCACGGCTCTCAACGAGCGTCTCGTTGGTATCCGCATCAAGGCAAGTAAGGGCTCTTTGGTTCCACAGTCAAGAAATTCGGCATCGGCTTACTGCAGCTCAAAATATGTTCAAGTGTAGTACCAGGTTTCATCATAAAAATATCCACCAAGTTATACTTACTCATTGACGCAATCTTTGGCTGACCATGTAGTAGTGACCTAGGGATTTCCTTTTTGTACGTAGTAAGTCTTCTTCTTGTAGCAGTGCGACCACTCTCAAACTGTCATCGATATCCTCTAAGGAAAATCAAAGGAAACTTGCAGTTTCAATAGAGTTGGTTCCAAATTGCAATTGGAAAAATTGTTAGGGCCATTACATGCAGGACATACATTGCGTGTGTCGGGGTTGATTATGAGCAACTAAAAGTTTAAAAATTAACAGTACTACGAGTTGCGGGTATTGGTGTCAGATAAGAGGGTTCGACGGGTATTTATCGGCATAAGACTTTGCCGACTATTTGTGATTAAATCTGAGGGCCTGTTTTTCCTCATCTAGGTTGTTGTTGTTGTAGCAGTGCAGGTGCAATCGATCACAAATTGTTCTTGTAGCAGCGCTTCGCCCCATCCAATAGGTGCGACCGATCATTGTCATCAATATCCTCTAACGGGAGTCCAAGGAAACTTGCTGTTTCAACAGGGATGGACCATAATGAGAGGGGTGTTAGAGGCGTTGGTTCCACATTACAATTAAAGAGATGGTTGGTGTCATGCGGGGAGACATTGCAAGCGGGACATACATTTTGTATGTCGGGGTTGATTCTGGATAGGTAAGTGTTTAACCTGTTACAGTATCCAGATAGAAGTTGAGCTAGAGTGACTCATGTTTCCCTGGGGAGTGTGCGGTCCTCTTCCGCAAGTTTTGGGTACTGTTCTTTGAGTACTGGATTCGCCGGGCAATTCCTGGCATAAAGCTCCCACGCCTGTTTGTGGAGTTCGCCGAGGACCTTGTTGTGTTTTTGGCTTCATAGGGCTGAGTTCCCAGGTTGCTCATAATGCTTACGGCGATGACTCCTTTAGCCCCTGGGCGGTGTTTTAGTTTGTTGCGCCCTCGTCTAGCTCAAATGGTTGAGTTCTAGTCCGCCGGATCTCATCGTAGTACTTGGGGATATGTCCCCTTATAACTCTGGGAGGAGCGGGCGTTTCAGTCAGTTGTCTGACAATCAGATGCACATGTTTATGGGAATTTAACACAAATTTTTTGTTCAGCGTCATAAGAAGACATCTCGTGGCAGTTCTTGTTTGTGGTATTTTGACAGGCCGGCAGTTTCCTCCATTGTGTTGTTTTTCAAGCTCAACGACCATATCAGAGACTCTACCACACAATCGGCTGGCAAATTGCTTTATAAGTGGCGTTTCTCTGCCTTTGCCCCAAGTGCTGCTGTACGCAGTTAATTGTATAGTAGAGTCCTTCCACTGAACAGTGCGTCTGGCTTTGTTAAAAAGCTTCATATCTGTAAGTTCCTGTGCCCATTAAGAGCTACTTTTTGGCCAAAATTGAAGGCGTCAGCTAACAAGTGATTCATACTGCTCATTATATCTTCCAGCTCCATGCCTATTACGATTACTGAAACTTGGCAGATTTTTTTAAGTCTGTTTTTTTGACATTCCTGCTTTGTATTTCGTGTGAGGACTCAGTCCTTAGGTCCGAGGAGAAGAGTTCCGATGCTTACACATAGCATCCATTGTTGTGACGTGGTTTTGCCATCTTGCAGTGGTTCAGCAGGATTTGCAATATGGTTACGTAGCTGTTGAGGTGCCTAGGTTAGGTTGCGAGGGCTGAGCTGAACACTATGGTAACAGCTCACTACTTAGGCCGCCAATGGACCCATCGTAATACCCTATACGGTCTCAAAGAGGACCCCTACCCTGCCTAAAGCGGGTCGAACCACTTCGTGGAATTTATATATTTTTCTATAGCCTTGACTTTATAACTAGAGACCTTAGCAAGGTCATGTAGAAGAGGTTTACCAACGATGGCCAACCTATGCCTACTAAGCGCTGGACACTGACAGAGAAAGTGCTGGACACTCTCCTCCTCTTCTGTACATCTGCAGCTCCGACAATAGTCGAAGGTCATTACCCCCATTCTAACACCATGCGCGCCTATTAAACAATGTCCTGTTAGAACCCTTATCTGAGACGATAAAACTGATTTGTTTAAAATCAGAAGCGCTCTTGTTCACTCCTTGTCATATGAGGTTAGTCTGGATGTCTCACACGATGATATGGCTGACCGTCGTCCATTTGCATTTCTTATAATGCTTGTGTTCACACGAAGCCTGAAAGTGGCCATGGGTATACCTACCGAATCATTTCTCGGAAGGATATGATCGGTGGTACCTCTTCTGGCCAGCTCGTCTGCTCTGCAGTTGCCTTCAATATCCCTGTGCCCAGGTACCCATATAAAGCTGATACTGAAGGGCTGAGCCATCTCGTTAAGAGATCTGCGGCATTCAGTGATCCATTTTGCGTTGTCGACGAATGAGTCCAGGGCCTTGAATGGGGCCTGGCTGTCTGAGAAAATAAACACCCATTTACCATCCTTAGGCATAGACCCGAGATTATTCACAGCCCTATGTATTGCCAGCATTTCCGCTTGGTAAATACTACAGTGACCTGGTAGGCGAAAAGAGACCTCTAGACACAAATCCGGTGAAAAGAGGCCTGCTCCCACCTTCCCGTCAAGCTTAGAACCATCCGTGAATATGTTGATAGCACCCGGTACCGTATGTTGTCTGGTATTCCAGTCTTGTCGCGATGGTATATATACTATAGTTTTTAACGAAAACGTTCTTTGGCGCGTAGTAGTCAGAGACCTGTTTCCCTTATGCCTAGAGCGGCGATGACCGCTATTTCCTTCGGCCACCAGGTCAAGAGGTGGTAGGTATAGCATTGTGTTGAGTGCTTCAGACGGAGTGGAGCCGTGAGACTCGGTAATGCAGAGCTCCGAACTCCGTTGCACCTTTTGAAGCATTGAGGTGCCTAACTTTTCATTAATTTAATTAGTTTCTACGATATTGAGGCAGAAACAACAGTTCAATATAGTTTAATTAATTTACAATTTTTTAATGCGATTTTATTATTTTAAGGTTTTTAAAATATGCAATATATATATAAGTAAGAATTTATTAAAACGATTAAAATAAATTTAATAAAATAAACAATAAATCAATAAAATATGTAATGTAATCATAAAATAATGGAATACTATTTTATATGTTACATTTTTGTCAGTACCATTTTAAAAAATGTATATTTTTAAAACTAAATCGACTGCGAAAATTAATTAGTAATTGTTTGTAATGCATTTCAATAATTAATTGACATTTTTCACCAAATATACATTAATACTCACTAGTGAAATTTAAAAGCAGATGCAAATAAATACATATTTGAATGCTTTAAAACTAGAGTATATTATTAAATACAGCGGATGTTCAACTGGGAAACACATATAACTGAAAACTAAAGCATCAATAAATAAACAAATTACAAAATAGATATTCTTACAGAAGAAATAAAACATGCAATACAATAAAAGTTAAATTGAATTACACGTTGGATTATACGAACGCTATAGTTTTGCTAGATGATATTACATAACGTAGTTATAGCTGTTATATGACTTGTAGAACATTAAATAATCCTCTTTGTTTAGAACTCTACGAATAATTAATTTCATAAGCATATTGAAAGGTAATTAGATTATGTTAGTATCGCTAATATCTTTTACTTAATAATCAACTAAAATAAATTGTTTATTAGGCTATAATTGTTTAGTCTTTAGTCCTCCATCGTAAAGTTAGACAACTTCAAATGTTGTAAATTATTACGCGCCTCGAAATATGCTGTATCGGTGGGATTATCAGGAGTTGGTACAAATGGTGGCTCCTCGTTTTCCATATTTTTCCAATCTATAGAATCAAAGAAACGCATTTGCTGAACCTCTTTGGCTGCCGGACGTGCATTCGGATCAATTGTGAGCAACAAATCAACTGCTTCGACTGCTTCACTGGAGAGGGCTTCATCACCTTCAGGCCATTCAATATCTGTGGTATTAAGAATAAATAATGTTTAATAATAATAACATACATAAATATTTCAATATCACAATGTTTTTTGTTTTTTACTTTTATGTAGAATGTTGTCGAAAACCTTTTGTGGTGTTTCATCATTGAATGGCGGCAAACCCGTCATAAATTCATAGAAACAAACACCAAGTGCCCACCAATCTACAGCCGGACCATGTCCATGCCGCAATAGTAATTCTGGTGCTAAATAATCAGGTGTACCGAGTATGCGATCGCTAGATTGTCGTGTAGCACCACGACGTACAGATTTTGGTGTGCGAAATGGTGTGTTAATACGTTTTGGTGTTTTGGGCAAATTATTACCCAAATTTATGGGTGACATAGTAGGATCATCAGCTGCCATTTTTAAATATTGCATACTAGTTTTTTCTGCTGCTTGTTCTAATCTTTTTGTATCCATTGACGGAGGCAATGCGAAACGCGTAGCTTTAAGTTTGCCCAGTAAACCACCATCACGACGTAATATCTTTTGCGAGGAAACGGGTGTTGAAAAGACAACATTGGTGACATGTTCATTTAAAGCCTGTGGCATATCATCATCAGAGAGTGAACGAACTTTTAGAACACCATTGGCTGCTTTACGCTTTTTCGGTGTACTGCTACCAATGTCTAGGATATCAATTTCTTGTGTAAGGCCAGTACTACCTGATTTAGAAGTCATATTAGAACCATCCGCTTCTAAGTAGGGTGAATTTTCAGAACGATTAAGAAGATTCAGCTTGCGTTTCATACCCCTAAGAACGGATTTTTTAATATATACAAGTATAGGTTAAATTTAGTAAAAATGCGTAATACAGCTTGAACTTGTTTGGAGCTTCAATCACTTCAGCAGTACCCAAAGGATAACCTCTTTTATTTCTAAATGTTTAGAAAAGGAAATGTCTAGTTTGGTCAAATTTCATTTCCAGAAATAACATCTTAGGATCAAAATATTCCTTTTTTGCAGTACTAGGCCGATTAAAGCCCTAAACAAGACATATCTCTCAAAACTAACCTAAGCAGTTCTGGCCGTTTAAAATTTTTCGATAAGTTGCGAAATGGTGAGCGCATGCTATTGGTTTCATTACTGATGTTGACGTTGTAGCTGCAATTAGAATTAGAGTTTGTTTTATTTAGATACAAATATTTTTTTAATCCCACCTGCGTGAATAATCTGAACAGCTTGTATCAGTTTTAGAAACACACATATTTTCAGCCTTATCCATAGAACTTGTAGTTGTATTAATCTGCGAGCTAGAACAGTCACTTTTCCTACTCGATACACCAGAGTCTTCTGGACATTTTGAAATGCGTAAACGCTGTATCTATAATGTACAATGTCTATAGTTTGTAACAATGTTTACATACCTAGTCAAAAGCGATAACCGACTGAGTGCTATTCTTCCTAAAGACTTCGATGAATTTACCGAAGTGACAGTCTTTTCGGGATATCGCCTCACGCACATACCAATACTTTTGTGGTACCAGCGTGCCTACGCGGTTATCGCTTGAGACTAAATTAAATAGGACAGATCATTGAGAAATTGTTAGAGAAAAATTTTACATCCACCAGTTAACATTTACATGATCACAGACAGATCATTGAGAAATTGTTAGAGAAAAATTTTACATCCACCAGTTAACATTTACATGCTATTTTCATATACTGTCTGTTCAGAGAGTTCATTTGAAAAAAATTCTAAATTTAAGAAATTACAATTACCAACCCAAAGCTTCAACACAACAACCAACCCAAAGCACGACACACACACGAAACCAAACAAACAAACATGCTTACACACCTCGTCAATGGTACGTTTCCGAACCATGTTAAACTCAAACGAAGTTTCTTCCTGCTCATATGGTTCGACTTTAACTAAAAACTTATTTTGATTTTTATAATCTTCAAGCTTGCAGCCCTTATTCATAAAAAATAAAAATTAAAATTAAAACAAACACGATATTCAAACTATGGAGTTTACTTATTTTATATTAAGGCCACAAGCTACTTACATTGCAGTTTGCTTTAGAAACAGCAGCAGAGTCATTTTCAACTTTCATGACAATACTTATATCTGCAAAGCCAACGTGACGCGTGTTATTGGCTGAAATTGTATTCGCACTTCCATCATTTTTACTTAATTCTGTTGATGTACATGTATGATAGGAAGATGTGCTATCGGTGAGTTGTGTCTATATAATAGAATATATATGGAGGCTAAAACTTTTTTAAACAAAATTATAACACATAGCATTCGGGACGTTATTTTCAACAGAAAAGATCTTTCGACCCCTTTTGATGACTCAAAAGTGATTTACCATTCCGGCGATTAAATGATCACTTCAGCGATTGAAAAAGCCAAAAATTACTCTCGGTGACAAAGTGATTCATTGAAAATACCATAACGAAGTGTACAGCCGTTCCAGATTGAATGCAAATACGACTTGGACAAGACTTTAAACTGATCCTTAATACTGGTGAAAAACGTTTTTTTTTAAATACAACATAAAAAATGTGCAACGGTCTCAAAGTGATTATAAATACGACTGAAAGATGATTTAACACTGATTAGAAAATAAAAATTTTAACAACAACATGGCAATGGGAGTTGGAAAATGTTTATCAAAAAGAGTCGCGTAAGGAAAACTATTTTCTACTGACGAAATTCTTTATGGTCAGAAAGTAAGTGCATTCATGAATATTTTAGGCGCGTTGAGGAATCGAAAAGCATATTATCAATATTTCAGAGAATGCTATGTGGGATCATATAAATAAAAACTAACATTAGTTGCGTTGCATGTGTGTGTTGCAGATATATTAATTTCGTCAGCTGAAAAGAATGGTGAGACACCAGAAATTTTGCTGTCACTTGTGCGTTCAGCTTCATTCAATGATGTATCTGCTTCACTATCTGATGATTCAGTTATTACATCTAATTGTAAAAATGTATAATTATTTTTGTATTACATATAAATGTTGTATTATATATAATTTAAAATTCAACTGCACATACTACGTTTATTCATAGCATTCATCAAATTAGAAGTGCCTGTGCCACATTCTATTTTCTTCTCCGAGCCAAAAGACAAGTGCGACGTTAATGAAAGCAACTGACCAGGTGTACGTGTATTTAGCGTAGGCGAAATATTTATCAGATCGGAAATTTCCAAATCTGAAGAATAAGATGCGTTTTACATATATGAATGCAGAGTAAATCCAATTTATAAATATTTACCTTTCCTATTCTCAATTTTGCTCAAACCAAAATCAGTCAACTTTACATGACCAGTCCCCGATAACAGCATATTATCTGGCTTTATATCACGATGCACAATTCCATGCTCATGTAAATATTGCAATGCTAATGCAACTTCTGCTACATAAAAACGCGCAACTGATTCGTCAAAGTAGCCATACATGGTAAGTAATGATTTGAGATCACCGCCCACCATATAATCCATTACTAAATAGATATAGGAGATGGATTGCAGCGAGTAAAATAGGCTAACACAAAATGGGCTACGTGACAATGCTAAGGCATTACGCTCTGTAATAACTTGTGATACCATATTCTTATTTATCATATCGGATTTACGCATCACTTTGATTGCATATAATTTATTAGGATCATTGTTTTTATAGCCCAAAAACACTTTTCCAAATGCGCCGCGGCTTATTGGTTTTATAATAACGAAGTCTTTGATTGTAGGTAGCTATAAGGCATGGTTAAATATTAGTAACTCAAATATGTAAGAAAAATAGATTTTGGGAAAACACGAGACAAGTAGCACTAAGTTGACATTTGATATAGGGTTCCCACCCCGCCAGTTAACAAATGACTATGCTGAACGAAGTGCAGCTGCATTTCGCAATATTCTAACTGCATTTTACGAAAGCAATTAATGGAAGTTTAACAACAATAGCAAAGTCATATTTTGTGTTTCACTACAGGTATTCGTGTAAGATCAATTTTAAGCAAAATCAAAGCGAATAATTACCTTTGTGCATGTTTGATTATCTTGTCGCGTTGTTAATATATTAATTTTATCTATTAAACGTTCTCCATCAATTAGCATGGATGTCTTTTTGGGTGTCTTGTAATCACATAGCTGGTATTGCACACATGCAGCTTCCTCCTTTTCCATGACCCGATCGTATAATCCTGTTGAATTGCTGCCGCGCTTAGATTTTTCCACGTTTCCAAAGTGTTCAAGAATATACAGATTTTATTTTCTATAACGATGGATTAATAGCGGATATATTGCGTGTGAATATGTTTTATAAATACATTTTTATTGAAAATAACACGTTAGCTGAAATACATAGCACAAAAATTCTTTCAAACTTTCTGGCAAACGTTGATTGAATTAATTTTGACATAACTGCCATTAGAAAGTGCTACCAAGTTCACGTCCAACCAAATGCTGCCATTTTAGGATGCCGGAGCTATATAAGGTGGCAGCTTGGTGATGTTGTTACAGTGCGGCTGCAATTGTTGAGCCTGGAAATATATATTAAAAAAACGATGAAACAAATCTAATTCACAACACCTCGCCCAATCCGAGCTCACGTAATAAATTAAGTATTCCCTTTGGCTTGTGGTCTTGTAAGAACAAATAGTCCGACTACGGCAAACCCAATAATTTCTGTCTTTGACTGAAGCAGGTGTCGCATTCCAATAGAATGGGTCTGGAGTCTCCCTTATAGATCACAAAACCGGTACGTGTCATCTATCTGTTAGGAAATCGGAAGATATATTGCATAAAATTGCTACTGCAATAAGAACAACGAAGACAGTCCCCTAATGATTGCGTGTCTTCGATTATTTGCGAAGCCCACAACAGATGCAGATTTCCCCAGCGGGTGAGGGGGTCAGAATATATCCGCCGTAGGTATGCGTATGTAAGAGGCGACTAAAATACCCGATTCAAGGGGTTGTGTAACGCAAACCCTTCAGGTTGCCAGCGCAATATAAACTTCTCCAAACCCAATTGACAACTTCACCTATCTGCGGGGAATCCTATTTCACTAACAGACGAGGCTCTGGTGACCCCAAGCTCCTCATGGAACTTGGTGGTGGGAGGGAGGAATGGCTTGAAGGTTTAATGTGGCCATTTAAATCTTTTTCGAGATGGTCGGGCTAGCACCTTAATGGTGCTGTGTTACCAGAGCGTACCGGATCTGTATCCGGCAAAGGACCATCACAACACTCCCCAAAACCTTCGGGGAGTAACCTTATCGCTACAACAACAACAGCAACAAAAACGGGTATGCAGATTTCTATGATTTCAGAAGCTGCATCGTTGTTGTTGTTATAGCGATAAAGGTTGTTGTATTAACGATAAAGACAATTCGCCCCGTCGGGTTAGAGGACTTAGAATATACCCGGGGTAAGTATGCCTGTCGCAAAGGGCGACTAAGATACCAAATTGATTCAAGGGTTTGTGTAGCGCAATATATAGCTTCTCCCCCTCTCAAGGGGTTGCCAGCGCAATATATAGCTTCTCCAACCCAATTGTCAACCTCACCCACCCGTGGCGAATCCTGTTTCATTAACAACCGACGTTCTGGTGGCCCCGAGCTAAGGGGGCGAGAGGCCGGGATAGCTTAGACGGTTTTATGTGGTCATACCACATCATTCCCGAGATGGTCGGGCTAGTTCCTTTATGGTGCTTGTTACAGGAGCGTACTGGATCTGCATCCGTCAAAGGAACATCAACATCGATCACTATCCAAGGCCTTCGCGGAGTGTCCTTATCGCTACGACAACAACAACAGCACTACGAAAGTTTTCGTTAGTGTATTTGATTTTGATGGCCCTTTGCCGGTTATATACCCGGTACGTTCCGACAACAAAGAACCATTAAGTCAATAGCCCGACCACCTCTGGAACGACTAACATGGCCAAGTTAAACCGCTTCCCAAGGCAGTCGGTTCTATGTACCGGAGCGACTCGGGATTTTTCCCGACCAAGGACTGTCATTTCAGTGTAACCCCATTTAATTTGTTAGATCCTTCCCACAAATTTTCATCCTCCCAGCAGGTCCTTGAAGCGAGAATGCTCCATATTCTCTTGCTCCGGGAAGGTATCGAACCCAATCCGGGTCCGTCTCCTGACCCCGGTCCTGAGAAATGGTTTTGCTGCATCTGCCGGAAAAGAATATTTTTAGGACGGTCATACTCTTGTCAGTGTGTCTCGTGTAAGGGATGGTTGCATCGGACAGGTTGTTCTGGGCTAGATCCCAAAACCAGACGTCCACGTAACTTCAATAAATCTTTTGTGGCTCCTTGCTGTTCACGCCCTAGGACGTCCCGTAGTCTGCGCCTTACCACCCCCCCCCCCTTACCTTCCAGCAGCCCCGCTGCCCAGCAAGCCACAACCAGTACCCGCTGCTGCTCGGGCCCCACGGCGCCACCAACTCATACGGCTGCTCCCACTCATACCTACAATCTCCGTAGTAGAGTCGGGAGCAATGCCGAGTCTTCTCCCCCTCTTTTCCGGCAACAATTGTGTAGGTCAGGGAAACCGACTCTTAGTCCCTACCTCTACCGTTTGCCAGCACAGAATATATATGTTTGCGACATCCGCCTAATGCAGCTCCTGCCATGGACGGTGCCACTTTCCTACATGTTCTGGTCTCCGCGACGGCAACCCCCGTGGAGTTTCATTGCGCCATGTTGCCAGGCCGCATACCCAAACCACCGGGCAGCCCAATGCTTACCCAAGGACGTCCAGTCCCAGGGCCACAACAGCAGTTGCGTCCTAGCCTTCCACAACCCAGGCGTAGTCACTCGTCACTTACTCCCATAGTGACGACGTCTCCCCCTATGCTCTTCAGAATTCTGCAGTTAAACTGTAATGGATTAACTGGGAAGATCACGGAGATAGTCGATTTCATGAAGCGGCACAACATCCGCATTGCTGCGATCCAAGAGACTAAACCCACAGCAAGATCTGCTCTGCAGACCTATTCTGGGTATAATGTCCACAGAAAATATCGCGAGAGCGGAAATGGAGGGGGCCTCGCGTTTATCATACACCACTCTGTGCAATATCATATATTTGATCCCGACATCGGCCGCAGGGACAGTGTCTCAGAACGTCAAGGCTTATCTGTCCGGTCAGGCGATGCAAACCTAGAACACATCAACATCTACATCCCTCCTGCCACCTGCTGGCCCAGTGAATACCGCCCTAATATCAGCGCCTTAGTCACTGGCAACGATCGCATTAAATTAGGCGATTTCAATGCCCATCACGATCTATGGTATTCAAACTTTCGGGCGGAGAGTGGGGGTGAGAAGTTGGCGGTTCAAAGAGAAGAAACGACGTTCTGCACAATAAGCGGAGACGCCCCCACACGTATTGTAGGAAGCTGTCACATTTTGCCGGACATTTCAATCGTGAGCGCAGAACTCGTAAACTGCGTCAACTGGCAGCCGATGGTAACATTGGCATCCGAACACCTGCCTATACTTATTTCGCTCGAGCATACCGCCGAATTCATCGTCACAGAAAAACGCACTTTCATGAAAGTGGGACGAATACAAATCCTTTACAGACAACCGCTTTGCTGCCCTCCCTATCCCGACTGATGACCAACAAAGGGGAGCGTGCTTTCCGCAAGGTCATTGAATCCGCCTCGGCTCGTTTCATTCCCGCCGGTAGAATTCCCAAAATTCGGCCCACTTCCCGGCGGAGGCCGCAAATTTAGCGAGAGAACGTGACCTTATAAGACAGGTCGATCCCGGCGACCCCTAAATAAGGGATATAAACCAACGCATCAGATTGCTTGTGGATGAACACAAGCGGGCGAAATGACAGGAGCACCTAAGCGGTTGTAGCCTCTCTGGCGGTGTAGGTAATTTTTGGTCCACCGTAAAGTCCCTATCGAATCCGTCTAGGCACAATGACAAAGTTTCCATCGCCTTTGGCGATAGTGCTGTCGGATGCAAAAAAAATGCGCGAGCGCTTTCTGCCGACAATATATAATGCATTCTACGATCGACAAAGATAGACGGAAGGCCAACAGACATAAATTCAGCGCGTCACCAATTACCATCACCGCCAAAGAGGTTGAGGATGCCATCGGTCATGCTAAACCATCCAAAGCAGTGGGTCCAGACGGCGTAGCCATGCCGCTGCTTAAAAGCCTAGGGAGAGGGTTTCAAATATTTAGCACATGTCTTCAACCCATCTCTTTCCACCTTTGTCATTCCCGAAAAATGGAAAATGGCCAAGGTGGTCCCGCTACTAAAGCCTGGGAAACGAGCTAACATTGGAGTCATATCGCCCGATATCTCTCCTATCGCCAGTAGCCAAGACGCTTGAAGCCATTTTTCTCCCCTACTTCAAAGCAAATTTGCAGCTAGCCTGTCATCAGCATGGCTTCAGAAAACTCCATAGCACCACCAGCGCGCTAAATGCCATTAGCACCCATATAAATTGCGGTTTAAATCAAAACCCCCACCATAGAACAGTACTCGTGGCGCTAGACCTACCAAAAGCTTTTGATACGGTCAGCCATGGCACGTTACTGCAAGACCTGGAAGGGTCTACCTTTCCCCCATGTGTTAAAAGGTGGGCCGCAAACTATCTGGGTGGTCGGCAGGCACCGGTGCAATTTAGAAACGAAACCTCAAAACCAAGAAGAATTAAACAAGGGGTGCCACAGGGTGGTGTCCTGTCCCCACTTTTGTTTAATTTCTAAATATCTAAGCTACCTTCGCCACCAGGAGTTTCTATCGTTTCCTACGCCGATGACTGCACAATAATGGCCACAGGCCCAGGCCCACAGATCGATGAGCTTTGCAACAGAATAAACGGCTACCTCCCTGATCTCTCCAGTTTTTTCGCATCGCGAAACCTGGCATTATCACCAACTAAATCCTTCGCGACCTTATTTACAACATGGATGACCCAGATGTCGACAATTTTGAACATCCACGTCGATGGCACTACGCTACCGACTGTCCTACACCCCAAAATCTTGGGTGTGACGTTCGATCAGGATCTACATTTTGGTGAGTATGCAGCCGCAATTGTAGCGAAAATCCAGAGCCGTAATAATATCCTCAAATCCCTTGCTGACAGTACTTGGGGAAAAGACAAAGAAACGCTCATTACCACATACAAAGCAATTGGCCAGCCATTGCATGCTACGCGTCCCCTATATGGTCGCCAAGCCTAAAAACTACCCACTGGAAGAAGCTACAGGCCTGCCAAAATACTGCTCTCAGAAACGCCACGGGCTGTCTCCTTATGTCCCCAGAACACCATCTACATAATGAGGCGAGAATACTCCCCATCAGGGAGAGAAATGAGATGCTAACCAAACAGTTCCTGTTGAATTACCAGAAACCTTGGCATCCCAACAGACATCTGATTGTTGAGCCAACATCGCCTAGGGGCTTAAGGAGTCATCTCCGTGAACATTTTGAGGAAATACGGCACCTGAGAACTCAACCGTATGAAGCAAAAAAACACAAGCAGGTCCTTGGTGAACTCCACAAACAGGCGTCGGACTTTTATACCAGGAATTGCCCGGTGAATCCAGTACTCAAAGAACAGTACCCAAAACTTGCGGAAGAGGAACGCATACTCCCCAGGGAAACGCGAGTCACTCGAGCGCAACTTCGTTCCGGATACTGCAACAGGTTAAACTCTTACCTATCCAAAATCAACCCCGACATACAAAATGTATGCCCCGCTTGCAATGTGTCCCCACATGACATCAACCATCTCTTTTAATTGTAATGTGGAACCAACGCCTCTAACACCCCTTTCATTATGGTCCCCCCTATTGAAACAGCAAGTTTTCTTGGACTCCCGTTAGAGGATATTGATGACAATTTGTGATATGTCGCAGCTATTAGGTGGGGCGAAGCACTGCTACAACAACAACAACAACCAAGTAAAATCTTCTAGGCCACAGCCCAGAACAGCTTTGATAATGACATTGACAAAAGCTGAGTTACATTTAGCCGATGTCGCAGTCGTATATATTCTGTACTGGCATACGGTGCACGACATGTTACGAGGAGGAAGAATCGACTTTAACCGCACTAAACCTCCTACCGTCAGAGTACCATTTACCCCCCGGTACTACCGTCAAGTATTCCGTCGGAAAATAGGTTGAGCTCTAAGCTCTACGTCTATCGGGGTCACGTTGCTGTACTTTGATAGTCCCGCGGCATAGTTAAAGCTGGGACTGGCACACCATGATTACTACCTCAATGTGCTTGACACTTACGAATTCTACGAATATTTGCAAACGTACCTTAAACAATGTGTATAAAGTGATTGTGGCATGTTTGTTACATGGGAGGTGGGTGCGTTAGACTACTTGCATTGTAGGGTTCTTTTTGTTTTTTTTTTTTTGTATTTTACACGAGATGTAAGGAACCAGGTGTGCTGTTACCGGAGTCAGCTTCTTTGAAAATATTGGATTGAATGGTCGGTCTAGTACCTTTACCTAGTACCGACTCGGATTTGTATCCGGCAAAGGACCATCAACATCGATTACACTCCCCAAAACCTTCAGGGAATGCCTTTATCGTTTATTGGTGTTATAAACGACAGTACTTGGTGAAGACATCTTGAAGCAGAGGTACAACAACGAAATATCTTTTCATCCAAAAAGCTAACCAACTCTGCGCTGCTCACCTTATGGTGACTGTGGTAGACATTCCAATGCCCTTCTGCCTTCCCAATCCACCGCCTTTTCTGTCAGTCCTTGCCTCAACAAACACATAAACCAGTCGGCCATCGGTACCTTTTTCTGAAAGGGTCCGGACTCATGCCCAGATACATTGTACTTAAAATTTTTTCGGAATCATCAAAAAAGGTTTCATACGAGGCTTGTAACGTGTTTTCGATAAAGTTGCTGAAGAGTGATAATATGGGGAGAAACAAAGTGTGGTACAGGGAGATAGGGCTATTACAGGGATGGGCAATATAAGAATAAAGAAGAGAGGATAAAGAGGTAGAGAACGTTATAAGAGAAGTAAATTATAATGGAGAATAATAAGAGGGGAAAAGTGGGAAAAAATATTTTCATGACTTTGCGTAAGTTTTGTGAAAGTATGTGTCATTACAACTTCTTTAAAAATGTCTGCTTAGCCGGAGCAACGCG
The DNA here is from genome assembly GCF_040869045.1 of Eurosta solidaginis. Taxonomy (NCBI): domain Eukaryota; kingdom Metazoa; phylum Arthropoda; class Insecta; order Diptera; family Tephritidae; genus Eurosta; species Eurosta solidaginis. The sequence continues at coordinate 363,498,470 of NC_090319.1, read as the reverse complement.
GGATACTGTGCTTCTTCTTATTTCCTTCCTTAACTCCTACTGGAGCATAGGGCCTCGATAACCGATTTGAATCTTATTCTATTTGGTGCTATCCTCGTGACATCATTCCACGTGTAACCTGCATCGTCCAATTATTTGTCGACAGTTCTACGTCAGGTCTTCCCTGGCGCCCGGGTCTTCTGCTTTCTTGCGGGTTCCACCGCAATGCTTGCCTTGCTATATTGTCTGGAGGCCTCCGAATCGAGTGTTCAATCCACGACCACTTGCGTTTTGCAATTTCTGTGGCTGCTTTTGTTTGGCTTGTCCTTCGCCATAATTCGTCATTTGTTATTGTTTCGGGCCATCGAATTTTCAGGATTCCGGCGTAGGCATTTATTCTTAAAAACTTGTAGGCGCTTCTCAATTAAGCTTGAACTTTGCCACGTCTCACAAGCATAAAAGAGCACTGATTTAACATTTGAATTAAAAACAAGGGCACATAATCATAGTCAGAATCAAATAGGTTTTAAATTTAGTTTCAGCTTTTTTGACAGATAGCTCATAGAAAATTATGTCAAAAAGCTGCAACTAAATTTAAAACCTATTTTATTTTGACTATGATTATTCGCCATTGTGTCTAACTTCGGGTGTAACCGAACATTATATACTCAGCGTGCGCTTCAATTGTACATTTCATTTCAGATAAATTACTTTTCTACATAACACGTGGCAACGCCCGTTTAAAAGAAAAATGTCTCCCCATTTCCTCTTACAGTAGAACTTGATAGGTGAAATATCATTGATTCAAAACTATTTTTTGCTAAGTTATAGCTTATTATTCTAGTCTACGACCCTTTTAAACTTGTTTCCTATCTAATTTGGCGTGGTCTTTAACCAATACCGTCCATTTTTACTAGAAATATTTCCTGCTATAAGGAAAATGTGTACACAATTTCATTACGATGTGTTAATTTTTCTTCGAGTTATGGTCCCGAAACATAGAAAATTGCTAGTCATAAAAGAGGCAGTTCCACACCCATTTTCAAAAATTTTTGTGTTTTCCAATTTATTGTTATAATTCAATTTACAAAGTAAAATTCTATTCATACAAAGCTCTTTTTCGCTAAGATAGAGCTTATTATTTTCGTCTACGACCCTTTTAAAAATCTTTTATATAAAAGTGGGCGTGGTCTTTAACCGATGTCGTCCATCTTTTCTAGCAATATTTCCTGCTATAACAAAAATTTGTGTACCCAATTTTACTACGATCCGTTAATTTTTCTTCGAGTTATGGCTCCCGAAACATAGAAAATTGCTTATTCATAAAAGGGGCGGTGCCACGCCCATTTTTTTTAAATTTGAAGTTTTTCCTATTTATTGTTATAAATGCACTTGTGAAATGAAATACCATAGATATAAAGCTCTTTTTGCAAAGATATAGCTTATTTTATTCATCCATGACTCTTAAAAATCTTTTATATAAAAGTGGGCGTGGTCCTTAACCGATTTTGTAACTTTTTCTTCAAGGCATTCCTTATAGTAAAGGAAACTTCTCTGCCGAATTTTGTTAAACTAGGTTTAAGCATTTTTGATTTATAATTAATATTTGTAAAATTGATTTTATCACAAGTGGGTGGTGCCACGCCCATTTTAAAATTCTTTTTCAAAATTTCATCAAGAGTCTCAATATCAGTTCACATGTCAAATTTCAATATTCTAGGTGTATTACTTACTAAAAAATCAGGTTTTTTGTGTTTTCCAAAATGTTATACATATAAAAAGTGGGCGTGGTTATCATCCGATTTCGCTCATTTTCAATACAAATCTATTCTGGGTCCAGAAAAGCTCGTGTACCAAATTTGGTGAAGATATCTCAATATTTACTCAAGTTATCGTGCTTACGGACGGACGGACATGGCTCAATCAATTTTTTTTTTTCGATACTGATGATTTTGATATATGGAAGTCTATATCTATCTCGATTCCTTTATACCTGTACAACCAACCGATATCTAATCAAACTTAATATACTCTGTGTGCAAAAAACGCTGAGTATAATTACTAGTCTACCTCAGAATTGGTGATACAAGTTCTCCCCCTATTCGAAGTGTGGGACTGTAAAGTGGCATTTCGATGCCACTTAATTTTGGGCATACAGCCCCTCGCGCGCCCACACACGCAAAATAAATAAACACCGCACTTGCTTTAATTTTAGTTACTTTTTTATTAAAGTTCTCTTATGTTTGTTTGTTAAGTTGCTTTAAGTTTTATTTGCACAATAAATGTTTAGTTTTAATAAACCTAGTCCTTAGTTATTTTATTCTTAGTTTTATTAACTACGCCGTTCTTTCTCGCGTGTATTGCGGCAGCCGGTTCACTTCAAACTCTGCCCAAAAACTCAAAACTGCTGACGCTTCAAAGCAGCCCTGCCGCTATGCCAAAAGTGCATAGCGGTAAAATCGCATGATGCAGTGGCGTGATAGAGTCGAGTAACGGAAGATTCAGCCAATCAGAATTCTCTCCGTCATTCGACTCTCTCACCCAGTAACACCAAGTGCATACATGCATGGTTGCATGTGGGGGTGATGCCAGCTATTTTAGTTTTTAGTTTTATTTTAGATTTTAGTTGGCTGGCACTACATGACGCTACATCATCCCCCTTTGGAAAAGAAGAATTTGGCAAGGTGATCAGTCTTGCCACATTCTTCTTTAGGCTTTACTAGGGTTAAGATATAAATTTATAAGAAAATGAAATATGTAAAAAATAATGTTTTTAGTTTGAAATGAACCGTTACTATTTATATGCTTATTATTAAATTGAGTAAATATATATTTATTAAGTATTTCACTTTAACATATGAATTTTGTACATTAGGCCGTATTAAGAATTAACATTAATAGTTTGTTTAGTTTGGCTTTCATTGGCGTGTTCTTAAAGTAGGTTTATATTTAAAGATTATTTTCGGCTATCAATTTAATTAATTTTTTGTATACGATTTTTGTGTACAATTTTTTCAATTTTATTAATTTCATCAAAAATTTTTACATTTGGTCCATCGATATTCTTTATTATGTAGGGACCTTGATATATATTTCTATGTTTATTTCTCGGTTCTGTTTCCACTAAAACCCTATCATTAATTTTAATTTCTAAAGGCTTAGCCGTTTTATCGTATAATTCTTTATTTCTAATTTTATGTTTACTAATCAAATTTCTTGCCATTTTATGAGATTTTTGCATTCTATATTTTAGTTCTTTTGTATAATTTTCTACATTATAGATCGGATCGATTTGTTCCTTTTGTAATTCATGTGGCATTGTAGATTTTCTGCCAAATATTAATTCGAAAGGAGTAAATTTATTATCAAAAACCGAACTACTTGTAGTATTATGTAAAAATGTAAAATACTTCAAATACGTATCCCAATCTGAATACGTTTCATCTAGATATGCACGTAAATATTCGTTAAAGACTCTATGATTTCTTTCAACAGTACCAACAGTTTCGTGGTGATAAGCTGTTGAGAAATCATGATTAATTTTTAAAAGTTTTGTTAATTCCGAGAATAATTCATTTTTGTATTCCGTCCCTAAATCGGATCTAATGGCTCTCATTGTACCATATGTTAGTATAAAGGTTTCAAAAATAGCACATGCGATAGTTTTTGCTGATTTATCTGGTACAGCTACTGTTACCAGGTATTTAGAAAAGTCACAAATCATAGTAACAGCGAACTTGTTACCATAGTTTGATTCTGGAAGTGGACCTATTGTATCGATAATCACTATGTCAAATGGTTTACAGGGTGTTGGAGTAAGGACAAGATTTTCTTTTGTTTTTGGTCTCACTTTATTTAAAAGACATTTATTGCAATTTTTCACAAATTTCGCTATATCACGTGTCATGTTTTTCCAGTAATATTTAGTTCTTAATTTGGCATATAACCTTTTTGTTCCGCAATGGCCTCCTAACAGTGGATCTTCGTGATAAATTGTCATAAGTTTTTGTTTCTGTTCATTGTCTGTTACGGTCTCTACAGGGTCCGTCAATATTATTTGTAATGATTTTAAAATTTCATTTCCGCGGATTTTAAAATTCGTAATTGAAAAATTATTGAAAAAGATATCATTTTTTGGCCATTCTAATTGTTTAATATTGTGATTGTCGGCTGCTGTTTCCAGCCTCGAAAGTAACTCATCTAAATTCGTTATTTCGTTAGCAGTCACGATATTAAGTAAATTATATTTTTTATGTTTTAAATGCGCATAAATTTGTAAATTGGAGATCTCCTTATGTTTATTATATTGTATTGTTGATTTTACTCGCGGTATCTTTTTTGAAAAATCGTGTGAAAATTTATCATAAACTTGTACTTTATTATCGTTAGAGGTCGTATCATTTAAACTTATTTTTTCATTTTGTAATTCTTGTTGTTTAGTTTGTGATCGCGTTTTAACGGCTAAAACGTGTTTTGTCGAATCTTTAATCTCGTCTATACTTATACGCGAAAGAGCATCAGCCACAACATTCGATTTTCCTTTAATATATTCAATTGTAAAATTGTATTCTGATAAATCTAATCTGATTCTAGAGAGTTTCGAGGAGGGATCTTTCATATTGAATAGATAAACTAATGGTCTATGGTCTGATTTTACCGTGAAATGCGTACCGTAGACATACGGCCGAAAATGTTTTATAGCAAAATGTATTGCTAAAAGTTCTAATTCTATGATTGCCTTTTTCTGTTCGGCTTTATTGAAAGATTTTGATGCAAAGCAAATCGGTAAGTCATTATCTCCATGCTTTTGGCTTAATATAGCGCCACAACCACTCTTAGATGCATCTACAGTGATAATAAATTCTTTTGAAAAATCAGGGTATTGTAATAATTGAGGAGACATTAATGATAACTTTAATTTTTCGAAAGCATTTTCGCAAGCATCATCCCAAACAAATTCAACTTTTTTCCGATTTAGACGATTTAAAGGGGCTGCCAGTGACGCAAAGTTAGGTATAAAACGCCTATAATAATTTGCAAATGCAACGAATCGCCTAACAGCGTCTTTGTCTTTTGGCTTATTGTACTTTTTAATTGCGTCTATTTTTGAGTCATCTGGCAGCAGGCCTTTGGAGGTGCATTTATGGCCTAAAAAAGTTACTTCAGAACGAAGGAAATTGCATTTGTTGGGATTTAACTTTAAATTGAATTTTCTACAAGTTTCGAAAACTTTTTCTAAATTTTTGAGGTGATGTGTCTCGCTACATCCGATGACGATAACATCGTCAATGTACATAAAAGCTTGATTTGGCGAAATGCCTGAAAATGCTAATGACATCATACGTGAAAAAGAGTTTGGTGCTATATTTAAACCGAAAGGTAAAACTTTCCAACGAAAAGCTCCTCGATCTGTACTGAAAGATGTAACGTCTCTAGAATTAACATGAAGTGGTATTTGGTGAAAACCAGAAAAAAGATCTAAAGTCGAAAAATATTTGGCTCTGCCAAGATTGTCGAGTATGTCGTCTACGCGTGCCAACGGAAATTTATCTGCGATAAGCTTTTTGTTGACTGCTCTGAAATCAACGCACATACGGTAAGACTTTTGGCCTGTAGGATCCTTTTTCGGCACCAAAATTAAAGGGCTGTTATAATTAGAAAAGCTGGGTTCTATTAAATCATTTCGCATTAAATTTTCGACTTGTTTATTAATTTCTTCACGTTGTGTATATGGTAAACGATAATTTTTTATATAGACTGGATTTTTATCAGTTAAACGTAGCTTTTGTTCGTAAAAGTTATTTAAAGTCATACGATCAGTTTTTAAAGCGAATACATCGGCATATTTTAAGCATAAATCTAGTAATTGTGTTTGAGCATAACCCGGCATTTGATTTTTCAAAATTTTCGTTAATTCCTCTAAGCGTTTTTGATCTTTTGAAGTTTCATTGATTTTGTAGACATTGTAGTTGGTGATATCTTCCGTTACGATATTGCAATTGTTGACATGTTTTACTTCGTCAGTAATATTTAAAATTTTTATAACTGGATTATTTGTGTCAACAATGCACTTTGCCGTAAAAACACCATTACAGATTTCTTGCGAGTCTACAAAAACAGGATTATCGCATTTTGGTAATTTAAATAACCGATAAACTTCACATCTCGGAGGAATAACTAAAGAATCGTTACTTGTGCCGTGTAAAATTGGTATATTTGCGTTATCTAATCCGGTATTAATGGTTATGCTATCGCTTGCGTAATTAATAATGCATTTATTAAATTTTAAAAAGTCTTTGCCGAGTATTCCGTCTGAAGGTATATTGAAATCGTCGTTAACTACATGTAAAGTATGCGGTATTAAGAATTTATATGCAATTAAGTTGGTTTTTAAGGTTCCTAAAGTTGAAATTGTTTCAGGCGTTACGCCTGTTATGTTTGTTATTTCGTTAGTATTAAAGTTACAATTTTGAGATAAACTTGAAATTTTGATTAAAGAAATATCTGCTTGAGAATCTACTAGAAAAGTACATGGTTTGTAGGAATCGCTACATTGAAGTTCAATAAAATCTGAATAATTAAGGTTCAAGCAGTAGATGGATTTTAATATTTTTGAAGAAGATTCGTTTAATTGTCTAAATCGTGGTTCCGATCCCCCAGTGTTCGCTCCTGAGGGTCGTTCACGTTTAAAGCGCGTACATTGGCATTACTTCGCGAATTTGAACGTCTATTATCATTAGCATTATTGTTACTACTACTAGGCTGATTGTTTCTATTAGTGCTATATCTGTCATTATTACCTCTATTAGAATTAGTGTACCCGTAATTATTATTGTTGTAATTATTTCTATTGTTATTGTTGAATCTTGCATTTGGATTGTTGTACCTATTATTGAAATTATTACCTCTATAATTTCCTCGAAAACTATTTTGCCAATTACCACGAGTACGGAATGCTAGTACTTGTCTTTCTTTTACCTCATTATTACGTTCGACTATCATTTTTGCAACTACGTCTTTTGAATCACTGAAGGTAGTTGAAGCCAGGATGGATTTGACCAATTCTGAACGAGTGTTCAACCTGCACACATTCACTGTTTGCTCTACGGCCATTTCATGTGCCTTGGCTTGTGTCATACCTTCAATAATCAAAGAACGTTCCAATGCGTCGGATAGTTCTTCAACGCGCTTAGCAAAGTCTGAGTAATTATTATTGATGACATGTAAAGACGCGATTTTACCAGAAACAACTTTCGAGTTGTCGGGTTTTATTCTATTTCTCAAGGCAGTCTTTATGTCATCGACTGAATTTATTACGGTTGGTAATGCTTCGCGTGCTTTTCCCTCAAGTTTGGATTTCAAAAATGCAATAAAAGTACTATTTAAATTTTCATCTGAGAAGACTTCAATTAATTTTATTTTGTCGATAAAAGATTCTAATGCCAGTGGATCGCCGCTGTAGTTGTCCCTAATAATTGAGGCGCAACTGGTAATGAACACCTTTTTCTGTTCTGAGGTTGCCATGATTGAAATATTGTTATTCGATTGTAAATCTGAAGAATTATTTGTTGAAGGCAAATTAGAAGAATTTGAAGTAGAGTGAGAATTGGAAAAGTCAGTTCCTGACTGAAAATTGGAAGTGCTAGTTAGTAGGTTGTCTGAATTATTAGACGAATTTGCTGAAGGCTGAGTGTTTATAATATTAGTTACTGACTGAAAATTTGAAGTATTATTTTCTGCGATATCTGAGTCATTAAATCCTAAAAAATCTTCTTGACGAGCTAGTGAACACCTTCCTTTAGGGCTTGATTTATCGCTGGAATTGCCCTCAGAATCGGACATGTGTTTGAAACAGGGTAATTTTATTGAAAATTATTTTAAGAGAAAAAATTTTGTAAATCAGGTAAATATTTTGTAAATATTATTTGAAAATCCGGTTAATATTTGTCGCGTTTGGTATGAATTTTATAAAATGGTAAGTCTGGTTAAGAAAATTATATAATTTGTTTTTTTTTTTTTTTTTTTTTTTTTAAACAAAGGAACATCCGGTCTGCGGATTTTCTCTAAATTATAGGCTAGAGAAATGCCTACCCCCCTTCCGTGCCGAACTTAGTCGGACTTACCGACTGTCCCCCACTAGGTTAGCCCCGCTAGCTAACCAATGGACAGGTTGTCCTAAAAAGGACACTTGGTCTGTGGTTTCTCGCCCCCCAGAATGGGCTTTGCAAAAGGAAATAGGCAAGCGTGTTCCGGTTTTATTTATTTTGTAAAAACCGAAACAGGCTGGTATATTTTTTTTCGGACTATTGGAAAAAAATATAAAAAAACCGCACTTGTTTCCACAAGCCTAACCAAAATTTTATTTTTTTTCGAATATACGGCGATGTTTACGTCCACATCGCTTTATATTGAAAGTATGAAAAACGTAGTTTGTATCACGGACGCACTGCTTTCTATCAATCTTCTATTATATTGCGGACGCACCGCTATTAATAAAATCTCCAAACTGTTTCACGAGAACATGTATATATATAATTTCTACAGCAAACGAAACGCTTTGTTTAAAATTGTAGTTAATGAAAATTTTTTTTATTTTTTTTCATATTAAATTCATGTGTTATATAAAGGCAAAAATTTCATTTTATGGCATATCATTATATATGTATTAGTGTATGTAATGTATTAAGACTTTTTTTTTTGTATTGAGGGGATATGTTTCTACGTATTTAAACTGTGAAATGTTACTTGTAAATGTTTACAAAAAATACTATTAATGGTTTGAAAGCATTTGAGAAATATTTGGAAAAAGTTATATTTATTTAATTTTTGAAAACCGCAATCGGTTGATTTTCAGCATTTCTAGGCTACATAAAAATAGTACATAAACCTTTGTATGGCGCTTACGATTAAAACAAGTATTTGAAAATAAAATACATACTTTGCTCCTTCCCTTGATATTTCGTGGTTCATCTGCAGGTTGACATCTTCACCGGTACCTTTTAATTGTATGGCTAATGGGTGTTCCACGCCTTTCGAAGTGTGATGATAATCTGCCTTTATGTAATTTTCATTTGTTTCCAGGCAAGTGATGAATTTTGGATGATTTTTTTTTTTGTTGAAAAATTTTAGAATCCATGTATGTGTTTCGTAGATTTCTTTTAAATGTAAATGTTTATTGTTGCCATTAATTCAGTTTCTTCGCTTTGAAATCTGTTTTGTTTTTTTTTTTTTTGTGTGATTGTGTAATTTTGAAATTTTTTTTTTTTTTTTTTTTGCTTTAATTTTTCAGTTTTTGATTTTTTTGTATTATTTCCAGTTTTTTCAATTTCTAGATTTTGTACTTTTTTGTAGATTTTATATATAGTATATATACATATATGTTTTTTTTTTGGGATTATTTTTGTAGTTTTAGTTCAGTTCACCCATATCTTTGTATATTTTGTTGATTTAAGCATATTTTGTGTAATTGTGTAGTTTACAAATTTTTTTTTTTTGTAGGTTTTGTATTTTTTGAAGATTTTCCTTTTTAACACTTGAGTTCGTTTAAACTGTATTATGTATGTACAATGTCGCGCCGTAATTTCGGAGCTCTAAAACGACACCGCAATTTCCAATTTTTTTCCTTTGCGAAATTTTTCCATCGACGCCGCAACTTAGGAATTGAAACGTCATTTTTCCCATATTAACGTAGCAAACTCTCACCACCTTCACTTTTATTCGGTGAGAAACCATCACTGTGATAATGTTGATATTTAAAAAAATGTTCAACATATTTTTATGGCAAAAATTATTTTTGGAAATCTTTTGTTTCTGCGATTCGCAATCAATTTACGTTTTTCCACGCCTACTTTTTGGTATTAAACGGTATCAACTCCCCATGGGACTGTACTACGTTAGGCACAATAATTTTCACTGCTACTGTCTTCTGATATCCCGTTTCGTGGATTTTCGGCACCGTCATTCGGTTATTAACGCGAAGCGTAGAAAATTAGTATATATTAAAATATGCTGCACTTTGAAATAAAAAGTTTTGGCGATTTTCTTACACAACCGTTTTTATTTTTTCCGAGTTAAAACATGGAAAAGAATCGCATTATTCTAACAAAAAAAATTCTTTCGTTGCGAACGCATGTCACGGTCGCCATGTAAAGTGGCATTTCGATGCCACTTAATTTTGGGCATACAGCCCCTCGCGCGCCCACACACGCAAAATAAATAAACACCGCACTTGCTTTAATTTTAGTTACTTTTTTATTAAAGTTCTCTTATGTTTGTTTGTTAAGTTGCTTTAAGTTTTATTTGCACAATAAATGTTTAGTTTTAATAAACCTAGTCCTTAGTTATTTTATTCTTAGTTTTATTAACTACGCCGTTCTTTCTCGCGTGTATTGCGGCAGCCGGTTCACTTCAAACTCTGCCCAAAAACTCAAAACTGCTGACGCTTCAAAGCAGCCCTGCCGCTATGCCAAAAGTGCATAGCGGTAAAATCGCATGATGCAGTGGCGTGATAGAGTCGAGTAACGGAAGATTCAGCCAATCAGAATTCTCTCCGTCATTCGACTCTCTCACCCAGTAACACCAAGTGCATACATGCATGGTTGCATGTGGGGGTGATGCCAGCTATTTTAGTTTTTAGTTTTATTTTAGATTTTAGTTGGCTGGCACTACATGACGCTACAGGACCAACTCGTTAATGAAATTTCAAACCAATATTGTATAAAACCTTTATTTTATGATTTTATGTTTAATGGATAGCGATAAAATTCTGAATAAAATTATGATTTATGTTATATGTGTGTGTGTATAATTATTGTAATACATAAATTGAAGCACAACTACATACAAATTATGATGCTGAATTTTTTTTTTTTTTATAATTGAACGGCAAACATATGGAAATAAAATATATTTAATTGAAATAAGAATACGAATTAAAAAATATAATAATACAGAAATAAATTCTAAGATAATACAAACATTTGCAGTTTGTAAGGAATATGCTAATTAAAATACGTGCGTACATATGATGCTATGTATTATTTTCTTTATAATTGTTTTTTAATCTTTTAATAACTTCAAATCCATTGGAATACAATTTTTACTTTGTACTAAAAACTAAATTACAACTAATATCGACAGAAGTCGAATATAGAGGGAAATCAAAATTTTGATATGCTTTGTTTTTTGTTTTAACATTTTTCGACAAATATGCGTTCTTTTATGTTTTTTTCATTTTGGGTACACTGCAGAAACACAGACGTCAAAAAACATAAAAAAATTATATTTGGGTATTCCGTATAACATTGAAATAAGAGAGGTGTCACGAGTATATGGTCTAATATTAAAACGTTTTCGAAAGAAGAAAAACATTTATTAGTTGACCAAATTTACAATTTTGTTGTTGTTGCAGATTAAGACAATGCAAACACTTTTGATTGTCTTGTAAAGAACAACGAAAAAACAAATGTGACCCGGTCTATGAAAAGGTGGCTTATGACTCAAAAAAGAAATTTTTTTTAGTCATAAGCCACCTTTTCATAGACCGGGTCACAAATATTTACTAAAAGTAGCAAAATTTATTTGATTACAATCGACTTTAAAATAATCGTACTATATTTTATATTGTATGCATGTCCCTAGGTAATAAGACAAGTATATCGACGGCTACGTGGAATATCCAACTAAGAAGAATTTTCTTGAAAACGTCTATCTCAGATCACATGCATAAATCGCGAGTACTCCATGCATGCATGTATAGAGTACTCGGTATGGACCAAGCGAGTGCTCCAAAATTAACCACAATTCATACAAAAAACATGGTCCAATTAACATTGCGATGTCCTAGGACTGGACCATATACTCCAGCTCCGCATTACATCAGAGTAATTCATGGAGTACCCACAGTCCAATAAACATCGTGTAATGATTACAATCGCTAAAAACGAGCAATGATCGGCTTACAATATGTTCGTGTAGTAACATGAGTTGAGTGGAGTATAATGGTGCGTACTCCAGTGGACCACATGACCCAACGATTTTTGCAGGGATATAGATTCTCCAAACCCAATTGTCAACCTCACCTATGCGCGGCGTATCCTGTTTCACTAACAGACGAGGCTCTGGCGACCCCACGCTCCTCATGGAACTTGGGTGTGGGGAGGGAGGGATGGCCTGAAGGTTTAATGTGGCCATATAAATCGTTCCCGAGATGGTCGGGCTAGCATCTTAATGGTGCTGCGTTACCGGATCGTACCGGATCTGTATCCGGCAAAGAACCATCACATCGATAACACTCCCCAAAGCCTTCGGGGAGTAACCTTAGCGCTACAACAACAACATCAACACATGATCAAACGATTTTTGCAGGGGAGTTTATTTCAAGTACGACCTATCTCAGAGTTTTTGATGTATAAACATCTTGGCTCATGATATATTGTAAGTGTAAGAAAAAGTGCAATTGTAACATGGGATCAATGTATATAGTTCAGTTGATATGAGCACAATCAGATATGAAATCAGTTAATCGAAGAAAAACCGACAATTCTATACGAAAGTATAACACGTCTAAAATCTGGATACAACAGGTTAAACTCTTACCTATCAAGAATCAACCCCGACATACAAAATGTATGCCCCGCTTTCAATGTGTCCCCACATGACACCAACCATCTCTTTAATTGTCATGTGGAACCAACGTCTCTTAACACCCCTCTCATTATGGTCCACCCCTGTTGAAACTGCAAGTTTCCTTGGACTCCCGTTAGAGGACATTGATGACAATTTGTGATTGGTCGCACCTATTGGATGGGGCGAAGCACTGCTACAACAACACGTCTAAAATAAACGAGTATCAAAAGATGTGTTGAAATGGAATCGAAACTGAAAGCGAGGTCGAAGTCAGACCATTTATTTAAAAATCTCCATAAACCAAACGTGCTCTTAAGTATGTTCAATTCATTTCCAAAAGATTGTATGTAGTAAAAATATTTCTTTTTTAGATACATCAATCTTTAAATGTACTTTTTATTCACGTCTTTTTTTTTATAAAAGCCCATCTCAGCTCAAAATGTATTGAGTTAAAGCTGAGATAGGGAATTTTCAACCGCAATCGGAAATATGAAGATTTTCACTAAAATAAGGAGACAGAGCGGTTAAAAAAAGAAATGGCTGAAGTCGAGCATTCTGCAAATATATTCTAATATAGCGTGATTTACAAAAGTTCGCTGAGATAGAAGATTTTCAAAGCGACAGCCGAGATCGACTGATATTCCACTCAGCAGACGATATACTTTCTTTCAGGCCAGAGTCGAATTGCTGGTCAATTTCGACTCTTGTAAAAGAGCTCTAAAGCATATTACTTAGAACATGAAATTAATATTTAGAACTAACATACAAAGTTATATACTTTAAATGACATCTGACATACACATTTCTTAACACAAATATGGTATACAAAACATATATGTATGTATTATAAAAAAACAATACGCTTGATGTGCAATCATTTACATGACATTACATCTCTTATTCTTTGCCGACTTAAAAGACGTATCTGCAATACCCGCAGCAACTTCATGTACATTTCTGAGCTCAGAACCAATCTGTTTCTGTGCGTCCTTTATTATTTCATCGGTATGCTGCTCAAGGCCGCCGGAATTTTCATCGACTTTCATAGGCGAGGATTCCAACTGTTTGGGCGTGGTGGTATCATCATCCAACTTCTTACCCACCATCACATCTTCAGTTGCAGTCTTCTCCATACCACTTTCAGCATTTTCGATAATTTCCTCTTCAATTGATATGCCAGAAACATTTTGCACCTCAGCCTCATCATCATCATCAGCTGTTAGTTTAGAGCTCAACTTTACTGGCGTACTACTTTGTATTGAAGTTTTTGAAAAACGTGAACGCAATAATGTTAACGGTGATGCGACTACGTTAAAGAACATTTGCATATCGAGACGTGCACGTTTGGGTGGAGAATAATCAGCATCATTATGTAATTCCATAGTCGATTGCTGTTGTGTTGGCGGTGGTGTACGATCACGCTTACGTCCGCGTCCAAAGAATGAAAATGATGAATTATTTGGGACTTCTGAACCCACTGTAACATTCATGCTGGTATTTGTAGTCGAGCTAACATCTAATTCAGTATTGATGCGTCGATAAGATTCACGATACTGTACGTTAACCTGAAATTTCGATGGCGTATATTCGTTAAGCGGACGTATACTGCGTCGTCCACCGATTTGTGTAAATGCCCGTGGTACACTATTGCGTTCTAGTGGGCTGGCACTATTTTGCATATTTAATGGAATCTCTGATGATTTAGGAGCAGCAGCAGTATTTTGATTTGTTTGTTTTGACTTTTGTTGTTGCATGGTGGTGGTTGTGGATAAAGGCTTGCCTGGTGTAGATGTGGCCGTTGGTGGCTGGAGATGAGTAACTGACGGTGGTGCAGTTATAATAGTGGCGACGACTTCACTACCAGCGGATGAATTCTTTTGCGATTTTTCCGGTGAGGATTCCACTTCAAGCACTTCCATTTCAACATCGTCTATAACAGTAGTAACACTTCGCGTGCGTTGTGAAGCTTTTGTTGGCGTGCTTGCTGTTGAAGATGACTTCTCGACACCTTTTGTGGGAGTAGCACGTGCTTTAGGTTGTGCAGCGCTTGAGCGTGTTGCTGGTAGCTCGGTTTTTTCGGTTTGCTTATTTTCACTCTCAGCTGCAGCGTGCTCATTACGACGTGATCTTGTTTCTTTTTCAACAACAATTTTCTCCGATGCATTATCTTTCTTTTTCTCTTTCTCTTTTTCGGATTCTTTTTCATGGTTTTCATTAGCTGACGCAGTCTTAGACTCTTCTGTCTTTGCATCCTCTTTTGCAATTGTTGAATTGGGAACAGCTTTTTCGTTTGATCTTGTTGTGCCTTTGCCAGATGGCTTTTGCTCCTGCGCTTTTCTTTCCTCCTTCAAAGTTGGTGTGCTGGTGCCACTTTTTTCGTTTGATTTTGTTGTAGCTTTAGCAGCTGCATTGCTAGCTGAGTTTGTCGTGTTACTCGAACGAGTATTTCCATCACCATTTTCCTGTTTTTCGCTACCATTTTGCTGTTTTTCCTTTGCGCCGCCATTAGTTGTTTGCTTGCCGTTAGCACCATTTTGCGTTTTCTTGTCATCCACTTTATCATTTTTCTTAGCCGTTTCATTATTGGTAGCATTTTGTGGACGCTTATCAGCGCTATTCTGTGGCTTCTTCACATCTTTCGGTGTGAATTCCTTGCTATCGGCATTATTAGCTGCCGTCTCCAACTTCTGACTAGCAGATAGTTTATTGTCAGTTTTAGCGCTAGCGCCATTATTTGAATTGCCATTAGTGTCTGACGACGATTTACCGCTTTGTTGATTTTGATTACTTTTGGCAGCGCCACCAGTGAGGGTTAGAGGTGTACGTCGTTGTTGTTGATTTACAGCCTTTGTCGACATCTTGTTGTTAGTTTATAAAAATATCAAAATTAATTACAATCCTTATTTTGTATTAATAATTATCCTCTAATATTGTCGTATCTCTGAAAAAAAAAAAGATTATTATTAATTAAATTGTTGTAAAGATTTAATGACGAAACAGTTTCTAATTAATAACAATTCCTTTTGTTTACATATACTTTTCCCCCTGCTTGCTTATACTTCGGTTCCTTTATGTTTTACTGAAAGAAAATGCTGCAATGAAAGTGAAGACATTTTTATGCTTCCTCCAACACTACTTCAGTTGAATTATTATAGCCGCATATTGCATTCTATTTACATTCTAAATTCTGTTGCATTCTGTTGTGTAACATAAAACAAACACAAGGAAGGCTAAGTTCGGGTGTAACCGAAATTACATACTCAGCTGAGAGCTTTGGAGAAAAAATAAGGGAAAATCACCATGAAGGAAAATTAACCTAGGGTAACCCTGGAATGTGTTTGTATGACATGGGTGACAAATGGAAGGTATTAAAGAGTCTTTTAAAAGGGAGTGGGCCATAGTTCTATAGGTGGACCCCATTTCAGCATATCGCCATAAAGGTGGACCAAGGGTGACTCTAGAATGTGTTTGTACGATATGGGATTCAAATTATAGGTATTAAAGAGGGTTTTATAAAGGAGTGGCCCTTAGTTGTAGATGTGAAGGCGTTTTCGAGGTATCGACCAAAATGTGGACCAGGGTGACCCAGAACATCATCTGTCGGGTAGTTACCACTAATTTATTTATATATGCAATACCACGAACAGTATTCCGGCCATGACTTCAAGGGCTTTAGATTTCGCCCTGCTGAACTTTTTGCGTCAAAAAACCAATCCAATCACCATGTTTCATCCCTTTTTTCGTATTTGGTATAGAATTATGGCATTTTTTTCATTTGTCGAAATTTTCGATATCGAAAAAGTGAGCATGGTCATAGTCGGATTTCGCCCATTTTTAATACCAAGATAAAGTGAGTTCAGATAAGTACGTGAACTAAGTTTAGTAAAGATATATCGATTTTTGCTCAAGTTATCGTGTTAACGGCAGAGCGGAAGGACAGACGGTCGATTTCCGATTTCGCCCATTTTCACAGAAAACAGTTAACGTCATAGAAGCTATACCCTTACCAAATTTCACAAGGATTGGTAAATTTTTGTTCGACTAATGGCATTAAAAGTAATCTAGACAAATTAAATGAAAAAGGGCGGAGGCACGCCCATTTTGAAATTTGCTTTTATTTTTATTTTTTTTTATTTTTATACCGACACCATCTGCTTATTCTAAATTTTGCTGAGAAGCTTTACATGGCAGAAATATGCTCGAAGTGCTTGCCAAACTACAAGCAAGGAGCGACCCAGTTTTATAAAAATGTTCTAAAGTACTTTGATATTTGGTTAATTAGCCCATCACACTACATCTTCATTACGGTGACCACCACTGTGATTCTGTATTTCCCAGTAGTGTAGGTAGCACTTCATGTAGCTGGGGCATTCCACAGTTGGTACGTGACAAATCGTACACATTTTTATAGTTAGACTTCTAAGTCAATTCATTCAGTCTATGTGAGGTCCTCACGTACCGGCCAGTTTAACGTAAGTGTTGGGGAATAAGTTACACACAAAATACATTAAACAGAACTGTACGTGACAGTTCTCAATTCAAGGCAAGTCTATACAACTAAAACTCTGAAACTTGCAATTCATTATGCGAAAATTGAATGGGCTTTAAAACTGCGTACATAAAATATTCGGAAAATTTGCGTTGATTTCGATGAACTGACATTGTTGTAGAAGAAGAAGCTGGTACTGAATTTGCCCTGCGCAAAGCCATGTTCATTCGAAAACTTTTCCTAACAGCAGTCTTTGGAGATCGAATTCAGTAATATAAAATATAAATATTCAAATTTGGAAAAATTTGGTACATATGTATGTACATATTTCGTTAAACGTGGGAGTATGCACCTTAGGGTGGTTATAAGGTATATGGTGAATTTTAATTTTTGTTCTATCTTTCAGGGTACCCTTCTAAAATATGCCAATAGATCAGAAAATGATTATTGCAAAGTTTCAGGCCAATCCAATGATGTTAACACGTGCCTCAAAAAATTTGTGTTTCGTCAGTAAAAGCGAAACCATTTATGCCAGGAACTTCGCTCGTATATCATTCGATAGGTAATTTTATTTGTATTAATTTTGATCTGAATAATATTTTTAGAAAACGGTATTTTTTTGCAGTATTTGGCATTTATCCGAACATCTTAATCTTAATGCGGCCACCCTGATCGGATAAATGCCAAATACTGCTAAAAATAACCGTTTTCTTTAAATATTATTTAGATCAAAATTAATACAAATAAAATTACCTATCGAATGATAAACTGGCATAAATGATTTCGCTTTTACTGACGAAACACTAAAATTGTTTCTTAAAAATCACTGTTTTTCCTAACTTTGACCTCAATGAGGCACGTGTTAACATTATCCGATTGGCCTGAAACTTTGCAATAATCATTTTCTGATATATTGTCATATTTTAGGAGGGTACCCCGAAAGATAGAACAAAAAAAAACAAAATTCACCATATACCTTGTAACCACCCTAATGCACCTATTCAACAAAAAAATTTTAACTATTTTCGCGATTATTGTGCTAGAAAGAAAAAATTCCAAATCTTATGTTCAGCAAACATTAATAAGGGACCAACCGTATCACTGGTACCTTTGTAACTCTCTAGGCTTGACGCGTAAAGAGACCCATCCAGCGACAATTATTGAAGAAGGCAGCCGTTAAATAATTTGCTACAAAACAAGTTGTGCTTAACAGCGGATACACGAACCTCTGTGCTACGGTGTGTTGCTTAGTTTTTTTAAACTATGCCCAGCCAGCATTTTTTGAAAATTTAGATCAAAAAATATTTAAATACCATACCCCAAGATGATTAAAAACGTTCAAATTTAAAAGCATTTTCTGTTCGAAAATTAATGTATGGTCGGGAGAAAAACTTTAAACGTGATTATTCTTGAATAATCATTTATGATTCCTATTGTTGTTGTTGTTGTTGTAGCGATTAGTTACTCCCCGAAGGCTTTGGGGAGTGTTATCGATGTGATGGTCCTTTGTCGGATACAGATCCGATACGCTCCGGTAACACAGCACCATTAAGATGCTGGCCCGACCATCTCGGGAACGATTTATATGGCCACATTAAACCTTCAGGCCATCCCTCCCTCCCCACCCCCAAGTTCCATGAGGAGCTTGGGGTCGCCAGAGCCTCGTCTGTTAGTGAAACGGGATTCGCCGCTCGAAGGTGAGGTTGACAATTGGGTTGGAGAAGCTATATATTGCGCTACACAACCCCTTGAATCCTATTCCGAAACGTCTTTTATTCATATTTGATATCATTGTAAAATTGAGCTTTGTTTTAGAGTAATATTTGACTGCTTTTCACAGTCATTTTTGATCATAGTCGTGAACATATTTCAATCGTTTTGGTTGAGATTTTTGAATCATTTTTGAATGCGATTATGATGCATTTATTCTTCATATCTCATTAAAAATAAGATACTACTACTACATAATACTTTTATTTCATCAGGGGAAGAAAGCATGCGAAAGTGAGCTATTTGAACCACAGGTCACTCGCAAACAAACTTGACCGGTATACACCTGCGACTACAACATTCAGCATCAGATCATCAGCTATGATCTTCAATATTGTTGTTGTTGATCTTCAATATCTTAAAATACGGTACGGTACGGGATGTTGAAGACATATCCAGGTATGTACATATGTATGTCAAGAGAGTTTCACTTACCTGGGGTTCAAATAACACACAACCTTTGTATTGTGCAATGTATTTTCTGGGAAGCCGAAGGTGAAGAAATGGTTGGGGAAATCTTCGGTCACGAGCAGCATTTGCATTATATTGTCTTGAATAATATTTTAATAATAAAATTTTTATATACATATGTACATATTTTTTCTGAACTTCATGATTGAAAAAATGTGTGTATGTGGAAAAAATAAGATTTTCAATGAAAAGTAAAATTTTAACAAGTATCAAATTCATTATTCAGTCAACAGATATAGTCCAAAAAAAAATTCAGAAAGCTGAATTAAAAATGATTATAAATTTTTGATCACCTAAGTTACACATTTGATTCAAATATGATTCCAAAATGTGATTGGAAACCTATGTATATTCAGTTTTTGATCATCAAAGGTAAGCATATTTGATTATTCTTTTTGTTGGTTTTAATGAAATATTAAAATTTAGTCATCAAAGGAATTCAAAAATGATTCCAAAAAGTGATCGAAAAATGCTTTTCAGTTTTTGATCATCAAAAGTATTCATATTTGATTATTTCTTTTGTTCAATTATATGATAACTCATTATTTAGTCAGAAAGAGTAATCAAATTGTATTGATATGTTGGGAAATTCAAAATTTAATCATCTGAATGCTGAGTGGGTATTTATTACAGACCACAAATCAAGCTGCCATGAGTTTTACATACTTTTTCCCTAATTCTAAACCAATCTTAAGATCTTTGGGAGAATATACGGCTCACAGTAAATATCTGAAGTTTAAAAGAAATGTTGTCGCAACCGTAACAGGAAAAGGGCAAAATTTTAATAGCATAAGAATTAGAATTTTTGCAAATTTGATTCGTTGCACCTACATACGTGTCAAATAACATCTAAATATTCCCATACCAACATTTCAAAAAGAAACGTTAGACTGTTTTATTAGTTATTTGCTCTTGAAACTGGTGTGCTCATGTATTTGAGTATCTACACTTAAATGCAAAAAATTAAAAAACAAGATGGAAAAGTTTTTAGGCACTTTTTTGACAAAGTACAAGAAATACATGAGAACAGAGAAATCTGTGATTATGGTGGCTGAACTTCCGTGGAATCATCCATGTACCATGTACCAAGTACCTCATAGCCTATTATGCGCTTATCTAAATGTATTATAGGCATAAATTACACTCTTACAAACGCACTCAAAACGTGTTATAATCTATAGTTGCACATCGAGTTAGCTTCTATTGAGTGTTGTAGTGCCTCTTAATCTTGATCACTGTATGTTCTATACAATACATACAGTTATTCAAATTAATTTGAAAATAGATGTATTACTATGTATGTAAATATGTACATTATGGCGGGTATTTGGTTGCTTGGCAATGCCTAATAAATAACAACGGAGTTCAGGATTTTGTGTATTTGAATTTGGAAACGTTGCTATAGCAAATATAAGCTACGGATCGTGAGCAACTTCTTTCATTTTAAATTTTTTCCTTCTACTTTTGTTATTTTTCAACAGTTGATATATTGAAAAAATAAATTACGGTTTTTGATGTTGCGTATTTGCAATGGCGTATCCAATGCAAAGCCATGCATTTTGTTAGTGTACTTTAAAAGATATGATACGGAAGTTTGCAAATGCAATGATGCTAGATCATTTGCACAAAATTCTGAACTCCCTTAACGTTTTATATCTTTCAAACATAAGTTAGACCATGGTATACTTATACAATGGGTTAGGCTTACTTGACGGCCAATGAAGACTTGAAATAGGCTAAAATTGAACAAAGTGTAAAAACACAATGCATTCCCACACATTTTTTAAATGACAAGTAAGGAAGGCTAAGTTCGGGTGTAACCGAACATTGCATACTCAGCTGAGTCTTTAGAGACAAATGTTGGAGTTAAATGTTGTTACTTATATACTGTAAAGATATTAAATTTTTTGTTAAAATTTGACTTAAAAAAAAATTTTTTTAAGTGGGTGTGTTCGTCACCCGATTTTGCCAATTTATATTTAGAACACATATAGTAATAGGAGTACGATCTTGCCAAATTTCACCATGATATCTTCAACGACTGCCAAATTACAGCTTGCAAAACTATTAAATTACCTTCTTATAAAAGTGGGCGGTGCCACGCCCATTGTCCAAAATTTTACTAACTTTCTATTCTGCGTCATAAGGTCAACCCACCTACCAAGCACTTTTTTGGTTTTTCGAAATTTTCGATATCGAAAAAGTGGGCGTGGGTATAGTCCGATTTAGTTCATTTTAATTGGCGATCTGAGATGAGTGCCCAGGAACTTACATACCAAATTTCATTAAGATACCTCAAAATCTACTCAAGTTATCGTGTTCACGGGCAGACAGGCGGACGCACGAACATGGCTAAATGAATTTGTTTTTTCGCCCAGATCTTTTTTAACTAACAAAATTAATATACTCTGTGAGCTCTGCTCAGCTGAGTATAAACATGGTAGTAGCAGGTAGCAGCTCAGACCAATGATTGTTGTTCATGCAAGTCAACTTAAAATATTTGATAATGGTTTGGCTCACCCTAAATATCAATACATAACTGCAAAGGTCCAGCACACATGTCCATCAAAAAATATGCTTTGCGCACGAACTATTTCGAATAACTTTTGTAATAGATGACGATATACTTTTTCTAATATACTGTTCATTCGCCTTCTAACAGTGTCTTCACAAAATTGTTTGCTTGAGGATAACCATTTTTTTTTTAAACTTAGGTATTAGGGGCAACTTGTTTTGTACCTTTCATAACCCTTTAACCAGAGCCCAGTATCTTTCGATGGGTGTGAGCTCCGGGCAGTTAGGTAGCGTCTCGGCCCGAATATTATATGATTTTTCTCATACCACTCAACTGCCGTTTTGATGTAATGGCACGAAGCCAAGTCGGTCCAAAAGCCGTTCCTGCAAACACTCCTTGACCGAAACGAAAAGCTCTCGTTAACGTTAAAAACGTTAACAAAAACGTGATACTTTCAGCCCAATTCTAAACGAAAATTCCGTGCGAGTTTTTTCCCTTCTCCCATTCCTCGTATTCTAAATAAAAATTCCTTGTGAGTTTTTTCACTTCTCCCTTTCGTCCTATTCTGAACAATGTTCGAAAAAGAGGAAACCGGTTATGGGAGAAAAGTAGGTATTATGAATGTGAGGGAGAGGGAGATTTCTTTGCCATTTCATAGGAGTTTTTTCACTGGTTAAATTAAAGGGAATGCATCGAAATAGTTAAAGGAAATTCGTTCTTTTAAGAAAGAACACTTATTTGTACAAATTTGTGCTAAAATATGTATTTACATTCTACCACAATATTCTCACTGTTAATACAACAACAACAACCACACTATTCTTTATTTTAAGTCGAAAAGTATATCATAAGAAACGGAAGAGCTCTTTGTATATTTGATGCAGCCATCCAGAAATTGCGCAAGGATTTTTTAAGAAGGCTTAAGTAGATTTTGGCATATGGCGAAAGGCGAACTCAACTCGACGTGGCCGCCAGAAAATTGCTTTGCAGAATGAAAGCAGGCAACTCCGACGGATTTGTGTTATCCCGCCGTCTTCTTCTTATGCTCCTCTGTTGATGTTGCTGTGGCACCAATTCATTACTCATTTCAGTGAATACCACATGAAATGCAATAATGTGCATTGTTTATACCTTATTTCTTAATTTCAAACAAATTCGCAACAATAATTAAACTTTTCAATTTTTTAAACAAAATAAGAAATGCGCAACGAAATTTCAATTGACAAAACAGCTGACTTCGAAAACTCGAAATTCCTGTTCCCCAATTTTTCTTCTCCCTAGGAGAAAAGAATTGGAGGAATTTTTCCGCGGGAATAAAAAAATCCGCGAGAACAAAATTCCGCGAGAATATTTAGAATTGGTCTGTTTATGTTTGAATTGTGCTGGCAATGATATAGCCATGGTGAAGCCGTAAGGTGGTAACAGCGAGCGGACATACACAATTTAATTTTTTTGTGTAATTCGTTGGTGGTAATGTCAAAAATACTCTGAGAAATGTTCGTACTGTCAAAATTCATGAGCTTTGCCAGCATAGTTTGAAATTAATAATCAACATAAATGATTTGATTTCGTTTTGATATGGCAGAAAACGAAACAAAATCATTTCGTTGACTTGACGTTCTTAACGTTAATAAACGAAACGATATGACTTTGTTTCGTTTATTAACGTTAATTATCGTAACAAAATGATATCGGTTCGTTGGTTAAGCATGCCTGCAATTTAATAACACGAGATGCGGTATTGCGCGAACTTTGGCTTTTCTGGCGAAAGCTTTGAAAGTCCAATTTGGAGTTTCGTTGTACAATCGAATAATTTTATTTTCACTTGCTCATCGCAAATTGTATTGAATTGTTTTGAAACTTCGCATTATCGCAAAAAAAATTTTTTTAATTAACAAGTAAGGAAGGCTAAGTTCGGGTGTAACCGCACATTATATACTCAGCGTGAGCTTCAATTGTACATTTCATTTCAGATAAATTACTTTTCTACATAACACGTGGCACCGCCCGTTTAAAAAAAATGTCTCCCCATTTCCTCTTACATTAAAACTTGATAAGTGAAATATTATTGATTCAAAACTATTTTTTGCTAAGTTATAGCTTATTATTCTAGTGTTCGACCCTTTTAAACTTGTTTTATATCTAAGTTGCCGTGGTCTTTAACCATTTTTACTAGAAATATTTTCTACTATAGGGAAAATTTGTGTACACAATTTCATTACGATCCGTTAAATTTTCTTCGAGTTATGGCTCCCGAAAAATATTGCTTAGTCATAAAAGTGGCGGTGCCACGCCCATCTTGTAAAATTTTAAGTTTTTCCTATTTATTGTTATAAATCCACTTGGGAAATGAAATACCATTGATATAAAGCTCTTTTTTGCAAAGATATGGCTTATTTTATTGGACCTCGACCCTTTTAAAAATCTTTTATATAAAAGTGGGCGTGCTCCTTAACCGATTTCGTTAATTTTTCTTCGAAGCATTCCTTATAGTAAAGGCAACCCCTCTGCCGAATTTTGTTACGATAGGTTTAACGATTTTCGATTTATGATTAATAATATTGGTAAAATTGATTTTATCACAAGTGGGCGGTGCCACGCCCATTTAAAAACATTTTTTTTTAATTTTTATCAAGAGTCTCAATATCAGCCCACATGTCAAATTTCTACATTTTAGGTGTAATATTTACTAAATAATCAGGTTTTTTGTTTTCCAAAATTTTATATATATAAAAAGTGGGCGTGGTTAACATCCGATTTCGCTCATTTTCAATATCAATCTATTCTGTGCTCAGATAAGCTCGTGTACCAAATTTGGTGAAGATATCTCAATATTTACTCAAGTTGTCGTGTTAACGGACGGATGGACTTGGCTCAATGAAATTTTTTTCGATACTGATGATTTTGATATATGGAAGTCTATATCTATCCCGATTTCATTATACCTATACAACCAACCGTTATCCAAGCAAAGTTAATATACTCTGCGTGCAAAGCACGCTGAGTATAAAGACTGTGCAAGTGAATATGTGTGCACTAATTTCATCGTGCGCAAGTTTTATAAGGGATGTTTCATTTAACCAAAAAAACTTTCTTATATGGTGTCTGATATTTGATAAGCGTATCGTTGATTATAGCTTCTTATAATACGCTTAACTAATGCATAACTTTTAAATACATAGTTTTCAATGACTATTAAAAAATTTTGACAGCAAGATATGAATTTTTTATGGGTGTGTATTCATCCATTTATACTTACATACAATACAAAATCTAGTATAATATGGCCGTTATTTTTAATGGAAACTTTAATTGTAAAAATAAATCAAAATGAATGTAGAAATTGACGACCCAGAATGGATTGCGACGATATTTACATGCTCGCCTTAGACATTGAATACATGCAGGCGCGAAGTTTCGGTAAAATATCATATCCCAGTAATGCATTTTGTGGTAAACAATTTTGATGTTTTGTTAATGTAAGTTTACTTTGTATAGGTAAATTACAAAAATATTTATCCCTAGTTACATTCATACATACGCACGACGTGCCTACCTGGTCTACCAAATTTTAAATTGTTTCTATTTCCGGCGCCACAGAAAATAACAAATTAGTATAGTTAAAGGTACTCTTCTACATAGTAGATACATACATATGTATGTAAATTGGGGGTACACATGAATGTACTGAATATATGTACTTACTTAAATGGGATTGCCGAAATATAGCGAACATTTGTAAATTTCAAAATAGTTCTACCTGAAAAATTTAGCAGCGATATGCTTCATTGGTATTTGACAAAGACGCCAGATCAAGATAAATTTGTTACCTGAAGAAGACTTGAGCATATGTATTAACTAGAAAATAAATGAAAATTACAGGAATATGTAGACACCTTCGTATCCTTGAAGAAATGGAGAAGGTATATTCTCATCTTCCGTCTCCGCACACATTTTTATACTCAGCTGAGCAGAGCTCACAGAGTATATTAACTTTGTTCGCATAACGGTACCCCGTAACGGCATAAACTAATCGAGATAGATATAGACTTCTATATATCAAAATTATCTGGGCGAAAAAAGAAATTCATTTAGCCATGTCCGTCTGTCTAACACGATAACTTGAGTAAATTTTGAGGTATCTTAATGAAATTTGGTATGTAGGTTCCTGGTCACTCATCTCAGATCGCTATTTAAAATGAACGAAATCGGACAATAACCACGCCCACTTTTTTGATATCGGAAATTTCGAAAAACCGAAAAAGTGCGATAATTCATTACCACAGACGGCTAAAGCGATGAAACTTGGTAGGTGCGTTGACCTTATGACGCAAAATAGAAAATTAGTAAAATTTTTGACAATGGGAGTGGCACCGCCCACTTTTGAAAGAAGGTAATTTAAAAGTTTTGCAAGCTGTAATTTGGCAGTCGTTGAAGATATCATGATGAAATTTGGCAGGAACGTTACTCCTATTACTATATATGTGGTAAATAAAAATTAGCAAAATCGGATGACGAACACACCCACTTTAAAAAAAAAAATTTTAAAAGTCAAATTTTAACAAAAAATTTAATATCTTTACAGTATATAAGTAAATTATGTCAACACTCAACTCCAGTAATGATATGGTGCAACAAAATACAAAAAAAGAAAATTTCGAAATTCGATTACCAATCCTTGTGAAATTTGGTAAGGGCATATCTTCTATGACGATAACTGTTTTCTGTGAAAATGGGCGAAATAGGTTGAAGCCACGCCCAGTTTTTATACACAGTCGACCGTCTGTCCTTCCGCTCTGCCGTTAACACGATAAATTGAGCAAAAATCGACATATCTTTACTAAAGACAGATGATATTCTGGGTCACCCTGGTCCACATTTTGGTCGATATCTCGAAAACGCCTTCACATATACAACTTAGGGCTACTCCCTTTTAAAATACTTATTAACACTAGAGTTGTGCTTTTTCGTTCATTTCAGAGATTCGGTTCTTTCGTTATTTTTCTGGTGACCGAACAAGTTGTTCTTTTTGTTCATCAGTTCCTTTTTTTCAAGCAAATTTGTTCACTGCTGCTCACACCCACGAAAATAGTCAACAAATATAGATGGGAGTGTGTATGCAGCAAGGCTTTGTAATAATTAGTTTCTTACAAAAGATGTTTTTCATAAATTGTCCACACATATCTTTAGTGTAAGTGGCATTATCAACATTCGTCCTCACGGAATTTCTACGTATGTATGTATGAATTTACAATGTTCGCGAACGAGAAGGGAGAAAGAACGAAAAGAACAAATAGAACCGAAATCGAAGATCTAGTTCACTTGTTCAATTGAGAGATCCGGTCAATTGAACAAGTTCAGAACGAAACGACCCAACTCTAATTAACACCTTTCATTTGATACCCATATCGTACAAACAGATTATAGTCACCCCTGGTCCACCTTTATTGCGACAGCTCGAAATGCGTCCACATATAGAACTAAGGCCAACTCT
Source organism: Eurosta solidaginis (assembly GCF_040869045.1). Taxonomy (NCBI): domain Eukaryota; kingdom Metazoa; phylum Arthropoda; class Insecta; order Diptera; family Tephritidae; genus Eurosta; species Eurosta solidaginis. The sequence continues at coordinate 363,471,125 of NC_090319.1, read as the reverse complement.
ATTTTAAAATACTCATTAACACCTTTCATTTGATACCCATGTCATACAAACACATTCCAATGTTACCCTAGGTTCACTTTCCTACATGGTTATTTCGCCTCTTATTTTATGTCTAAAGCTCTCAGCTGAGTATGTAACGTTCGGTTACACCCGAACTTAGCTTTCCTTACTTGTCTGTTTAAATTTTACTGATTCTTTTTTCAATGTTAACAGAAGAATTTGTTCGGACACCAAACTTTTTTCATCTTATCTTATCTTATCTTTATCTGAATTAAGAATATATTGGTAATGAAAATGAGCGAAATTTGTCTAAAACTATACCCATTTTCTCAACATCGCTTCTTTCGGTAAATCCAATAACAAATTCTGGGCGTGTTCGGCAAGCAATAAGGACGTAAAAACTTTTACCAATTCCCAACAAACCTCGAGAAAATACTTCACTGGCCTTCGATAATAACTATATTTTATATTGATATCAAACATATCGCTCCAATAATTAACCAACCTCTGAGAAATTTTATAAAATTTAGAGTTATCAAGTTGATTTCCAATATTGTTCTGAAATTATTCTGCAACCTTTAAGAAATTTTGAGAAATTTATAGTTCAGCGTTTACGAAGCGTTAAAAATAATTTATAGACGCTTTTTTATTTCCATGAAAATACTGTTGGAATCTTACATTTGAGTCCAATCGTAGAATCTAACTTGAGTATAAGGTGAGAACTATATGTTTCTCAACTTGGGATTTCCCTGTTGAGAACGCAGTGATTTTCAAGTTCAGCCAATGTTGAGAAACAACGCCTGAGATTTGGGAAGTATGATAGTTATCTACCCGAGAACCCCAGAGGTTTATTGGGTAGTTACGGAACTGAAACCTTGTATAAATTCTGATGCACGATTCCCCTTTTCGTACGATCCGTGCACCCCTAGTGGAGCTATTTCATTTCCTTTAGCCTCTTAAACATGTTTAAAATTTCAAGTCTCTAGCTTTAAAGGAAGTTACATAAAAATCGATTATATTCTCAATTTCGTATTCCACTTGGAGTTTATCCTCTTCTTATTCTTCTTGTTACAGTGCTTCACCCCATCCAATAAGTGCAACCGCTCACGAATTGTTATCGATATCCTGTAACGGAAGTCCAAGGAAACTAGCAGTTTCAACACAGTTGGAGCAATGAGACATGGGTGTCAGAGGCGTTGGTTCCACATTGTAATTAAAAGCATCATGTGAATACTCATTACAGCCAGGACATACATACATACATTTCGTAAGTCGGTGTTGATCATGGATAAGTATAAGTGTAGCCTACTACAGTATCCAGATCGAAGTTGTGCCAGTGACGCTCGTTCATTGGACTCTAAGAATGGGGTTCGCCGGATATTTATTGGCATATGACTTTCCCGACTCATCATGAATGAGGCTGATAGCCTGTTTATGGTTATTAGCTTCAAACGGCTGAGTTTTTAAGCCGGATTTCTTCACATTGCTTGTGGAGATGACTACTTACGCTGCTGGGAGTTTCTAGGTATTTTACAAAAACTTTTTATTCAGCATTTAATTTCTTTATGTGGAGTATTCCCGCCTCACTTGTGTATATGGGGTTCTGGCGACATATGTAAAACATCCCGTGGCACTTTTGAACGCGATTTATTGCAAGCTTGCAGCTTCCTCCATTGTATTTCTTTTAAGCTCGAGAGGCTTGAGAATTTTAATGTGACCCTCAACTTAAGGTCATTATCGAACTTCACAGCCAAAATTTTTGGGTCGGGCAGTCGGCAGACCAATCTCATCGACGTGGATGACCAATATTTACATGAAACTAGGCGACGTGCCGAAATATTTGAATGACCGCGTAAAATACAACAACGAAAATTATGACTAGGTACCAGACAAGAAACAGAAATAAAGTTCGTAGGCCAGCTGTTGGATCGGAATTCGACAAGAACAACGAACTAACATATGAAATAAAACTATGTCAAAATATCAATCAATTTAATCCCTGCATGGCTCAGAGTGTAAATGTATTGTCACGGATATTACCACCCCTAAGTTATCCCATCACTAAGGCGATGCTAAGGCCATGCCAAGCAGTATTTACGTTAATAATCAAATCAAGTATACACATATATAAGGCAGCCCAGAGAGATGTCACACACAGATGCATTTACTTATACGGCTATGTGCGCGCGAGAGACTGTTTACTACAAACATTCACATCAATAATTCAATCTTTATGTATCTACATAAACGAATAAATAATTGCGTCTACACATATGTACGTATACGAGCAGCGGAGCGGCAATGCACAAACACATGCATATATCTTATCTCAGTGGTCACAAGAGAGGGCAATAATTTGTGCACGTAGTTATGGCTGGCGATTTTGTAGCCGAAACAACTAGTAACTTCTGGAAATCAAAGAGCCTAGAAGTATGCAGCGTAAACTATAAAAGCGGTGCAGGCGAGTAAGAAGTATTCAGTTTTGATTTGAGTTGATCAACAGTTGCGACTAAGACGATATCTAGCGAGCAATAGCAGTATTATTTTGAATAGTGGAGTTTCATTTGAGCTATCAGTTTGGTTATTAAGCTATTCGTTGCACAGTTTGAGTGTTATTGTGAAGTATTTTAATAAAGGCCATTTTTCCATTATTCAATATTGGAGTTATTTATTCAACAGTTTAGTGATTCGAACTTAGCAGAGGATTGCAAATAAGAGGATTTGCAGCAAATTCGTTACAATTGGTGTCAGAAGAGGAATTGTTGAATAAATTCCAGAGGACAACAAGGACATGGCAAAGTTCAGTGAATTGAAGATCCAGCAACTAAAGAAGGAGTTGGAGAGCCGTGGATTGAATACAAGCGGCGTTAAACTTGAACTTCAGGCACGGCTACGAGAGGCAATGGAAGTAGAAGGAATTGACGTGGAAGAGTATGACTTTCATCTTGATGGCGAGGAAACAACAAAAATGGAAGAGACAGTTACGCAGACAGTTACGAGCACAGAATTGAACATGATTTTGGCTGCAATATCTGCTCAAACATCGACAGTGGCTTCTCAACTGGAAGCGCAAAAGACAGATATAACATCTCAACTGGCATCCAAGATGGAAGAACAGAAGACACGTATTGCAGAAATGTCGTCAGAAATAACATCAAAGATTGAAGCACAAGAAACGCGTATTTCAGAAATGTCGACACAGATTACATCCAAGATGGAAGCACAAGAGGAACGCTTATCATTTCAGGTGGCACAAATGTCTTCGCAGTTAGAAGCACAGAATACAAAAATTGTACAGCTCGAGGACAAAATGGATGCCGAGATAGAAGCTTTGAAGGATCGGATTCAGGAGTTACAATTGAACCGTCCAATCACTTCAATGTCTACTCTGAAGGTAAAATCCCCAACGTTTGATGGTTCTGTTCCATTCCAGGTATTTAAGCTCCAATTTGAGAAGACGTCGGCAGCGAACAGCTGGAATGCTGAAGATAAAGTTGCAGCTCTGTTCGTGGCATTGAAAGGGCCAGCAGCCGAAATCCTACAGACGATTCCCGAAGGAGAGCGGAACAACTATGAAGCATTGATGGCCGCTGTCGAGAGACGTTACGGAAGCGAGCATAGGAAACAGATATTCCAAATTGAGTTGCAAAACCGTCACCAAAGAGCGAATGAGACTTTGCAGGAGTTTGCCTCGGATGTTGAAAGGTTGGCTCATCTCGCGAATGCGGACGCACCCGTGGAATACACCGAGAGGGTAAAAATCCAGAGTTTTATAAATGGCATACGGGACGTGGAAACGAAGCGAGCTACATACGCAAACCCAAAGCTCACATTTGCTGAAACGGTATCACATGGATTGACTCAGGAAACTGCCTCCCTATTAAGTAAACCAGCATATAAGGCTCATCGTGTAGAAGTAGAAAGGCCAGAATGGGTATACACAATTTTGGAAGCACTGAAGGGATCACAACAGAAAAATGCCGGAGTTATTAAGTGTTTCAAGTGCGGCAACCCAGGTCATATTGCACGACATTGCAGCACCGGTCCGAATAGCTCCAACAATGTGGGTGGCCGTAAACGCAGAGCTGAAGGAGATGAGCAAATCTCCAAGTCCACTCAATCGTTAAACTAAAGCGAGTCAGCCGCAAGGGGCGACAGCTGGCCCCCTCAATTGAATGCCCCATAATCTCTATCTCACAAATTGGAAGAAGGTCAAACAATCTTACTGTCGGAGGACATGTGGATGGAAAGGAACGTTTACTGACTGTAGATACGGGTGCATCTCATTCCATCATTCGAGCGGATTTAGTCAACAAGAAGATAACACCATTGCATGGAGCAAGATTGCGTACAGCCACTGGAGAAGACAGCACGGTTCTAGGAGAAGTATCATGTGAAGTCGCAATTGGGAACGTCACGGTAGTACACAATTTTATAGTGGCAGAGATTGTTGATGAAATCATAATTGGAGTGGACTTCTTAATCGACCAGGGCATCAAGATCGACATGCAAAGCAAGACGATGCGATATAAGAACATGGATGTACCACTTAATTTCGGCTACGAGAGAGGCTACAGCAGTAAACGAGTGCTGGTGGAAGAGAGTCAGCAAATACCACCAAAATCCGAAGCAGTCATCTGGGCAAAGGTTGATGGGGATTGTGGGACAAACAAATTGTGGGTTGTCGAAGCAGCAAACAAATCAGCACTAAACATACTTGTAGGAAAAACCCTGGCTATGACAAAACAAGATGGACGTGTTCCGGTAAGAGTACTCAATGAGTCAGCCATAATTTCGAAATAGTAAAAGACTTCGTTTATTTGGGAACCAGCATCAACACTAGCAACAACATCAGCACTGAAATCTAGCGAAGAATCAATCTTGCCAATAAATGCTACTTTGACTAGGTAGGCAATTGAAAAGTAAAGTCCTCTCTCGGCAAACGAAAACCATACTCTACAAGTCACTTATCGTACCCGTCCTGCCATATGGGGCAGAAGCATGGACCATGACAACAGCAGATGAAGTGGCTTTGGGAGTGTTCGAGAGAAAAGTTCTTCGATAGATTTATGGACCTCTAAGCATTGGCGATGGCGAGTACCGAAGAAGATTTAATGATGAGCTGTACGAGCTATACGCAGACATCAACATAGTCCAGCGAATTAAAACGCAGCGGCTGCGCTGGCTAGGCCCTGTTATGCGAATGAAAGATGATGCTCCGGCCAAGAAAGTGTTTCTATCGGAACCCGCCTATGGAAGCAGAGGTAGAGAGCGGCCCCAACTCCGTTGGAAGGACCAGGTGGAAAACGATTTAAACTCCCTTGGTGTGACCAATTGGCGCCGGTTTGCGGAGCGAAGGAGCGACTGGCGCGCCTTGTTGGACGGCCATAACCGTTTAGACGGTTAAGCGCCAATTAAGTAAGTAAGTAAGTAATTTCTAAGATACCTCGGTTTTAATTTTAGTTCAGACACTTGAAAAATATAACTCTCGATGAAAAGTTTAAAATTAAAACCAAAAAGCGAGTCAGCAAATACCACCAAAATCCGAAGCAGTCATCTGGGCAAAGGTTGATGGGGATTGTGGGACAAACAAATTGTGGGTTGTCGAAGCAGCAAACAAATCAGCACTAAACATACTTGTAGGAAAAACCCTGGCTATGACAAAACAAGATGGACGTGTTCCGGTAAGAGTACTCAATGAGTTCAATTCACCACTCAAACTGACTAAAGGAGCTATTTTGGGAAAATGCCAAGAGGCTGAAGTAGTTATTAACTGTGAACAGCTCCAGGAACACGTTTCAGCCAGTAATACTAATCTTTCAAATGACATCACGGCATGGACGCAGGGGCTAGAGGAAGCATATCAGAGTAAGGCAAAACAACTGCTCCTAAAGTACGCGAACATATTTGACCAGGATGGTTCTAAACCAGGCCGCACCAACGTTGTGAAACATCAAATTGACACTGGAGATGCGAGGCCGATCCGTCAAGCTCCACGTAGTGTTCCACTGGCGAAGCGGCAAGTTGTGAGTCAAATTATACAAGAAATGAGCGACAGCGGCGTCATCGAACCATCAGCTAGTCCCTGGAGCTCACCGGTAGTACTTGTAAAGAAGAAGGATGGAAAAATGAGGTTTTGCGTGGACTACCGGAAGGTGAATGACGTTACGAAAAAGGATAGCTACCCATTGCCAAGAATTGACGACACTCTGGACTCGCTCTCTGGTACGAAATGGTTTTCCACACTGGACTTGAAAAGCGGCTACTGGCAAGTGGAGGTAAAGGAGGAAGACAAAGAGAAAACAGCCTTCAGCGTCGGAGATGGCCTTTGGCAATTTACAGTAATGCCCTTTGGACTATGTAATGCACCAGCTACTTTTGAGAGACTCATGGACCAGGTACTGAAAGGACTACATTGGAAAACATGCTTGGTGTACCTGGACGACATCATCGTATTGGGCAAGAACTTTGATGAACATCTTAAGAACTTGGAGGAAGTTTTCCAGAGAATAGCTGGCGCTGGTCTGAAGTTAAGTCCCAAAAAGTGTGCGCTGTTTAAAAAGGAAGTCAATTATTTGGGTCACAAGGTAACGACAGAGGGCATCTGCACTGCGAACGAAAAAATAGAGGCTGTAAAGGATTGGCCAAGACCACAGAACCTACATGAATTGAGAAGTTTTCTTGGGCTGTGCACATATTACCGCCGATTTGTACCAAATTTTTCCAGCGTAGCCCATAGCCTCCATGAGCTTACAAGAAAAAACGAAGCTTTTGAATGGAAGAAGGAGCAAGAAGTGGCTTTCCAAACATTGAAGGAGCGTTTGTGCACTGCCCCAATGTTAGCATATCCGATTCCAGGAGCAACATTTATTCTGGATACAGATGCGAGTGGATATGCTATAGGAGGCGTTTTATCACAACTGGTCGATGGACAAGAGAAGGTAGTTGCATATTACAGCCGTTCGATTGGAAAACCAGAGAGGAACTACTGTGTTACGCGGAGAGAGCTGTTGGCATTGGTAGACTGCATTAAACATTTTCACAAATACCTCTACGGCCAGCGATTCCGTGTCAGGACAGATCACGCAGCGTTGAAATGGCTTCTGCAGTTCCGTAATCCGGAAGGACAATTGGCACGGTGGATCGAGCGACTACAAAGCTACGACTTTTCCATTGAGCATCGAAAAGGTAGTACCCATGGAAATGCTGATGCAATGTCACGAAGACCATGTAGTTTGGAATGCAAGCACTGTTCAAAAGCCGAGGCTAAAGAAGACATTATAGATGTCCGGCTAATGAATATAACATGTACAGATGAATGGGACAAGGAACAGCTAAGAAAGTGCCAGCTAGAAGATGCAGATCTGTCACGTGTTATGCAAGGGCTCGAACGAAATGAAAGACCAAACAGAGAAGAGATGTCAGCAGAGAGTCCCATTGCGAAGTCATATTGGGCACAGTGGAACAGTTTAGAATTGATATCCGGTTGCCTTCATCGAGTATGGGAGAGTGAGGATGGTAAATACAAGAATAAACTGATAGTTGTTCCCAGAAAGAGGATTCCTGACGTGCTCAGCGAGCTGCATAATGGTCCAAGCGGAGGTCATCTTGGAATCACGAAGACGCTCGAGAAGATTAAACAGAGATTCTATTGGGTTGGTTGCCGTCAGTCGGTCACTGAGTGGATTGCGAACTGCGAGGTTTGCAGCAGAGCGAAAGGGCCCAGAACACGAAGTCATGGCCAGATGAAGCAATATAACTCAGGTGCGCCATTTGAAAGGATCGCCATGGATGTCGCAGGTCCATTTCCTACTAGTAACCGCGGAAACAAATACGTACTGGTGGTTATGGATTATTTCAGTAAATGGCCAGAGGTATACCCACTCCCAAACCAAGAAGCAGAAACAGTAGCAGAAGTGGTTAAAAACGAATGGGTTGCAAGGTATGGTGTACCAATGGAGTAACATTCTGACCAAGGCAGGAATTTCGAATCAGCTGTGTTCCAGGAAATGTGTAAGTCATTGGGCATTCGAAAAACACGGACAACTGCATTGCATCCTCAATCCGATGGTATGGTAGAACGATTCAATAGAACATTGGAGGAGCACTTAAGGAAAGTAGTAGACAAGTACCATAAAGAATGGGATACCCGCATACCATTATTCTTGATGGCTTACCGATCAGCAGTGCATGAGACAACGGGCCAAACCCCTGCAAAAGTAATTTTTGGCAATGACCTTAGACTGGCAGCTGATTTGAAGTTTGGGATAGATGCCAATGCGGAGAGAAATGTCAGGAAATCCACTAGTGATTTGGAAGAAGAGCTAAGAGAAATACATGATCTGATAAGGAAACGAACAAAGATTATGAGTGACAAGATGAAAGCCAGATACGATAAAGCAATTAATTCAGAAGGTTTTCAGGAAGGAGATTTGGTGCTGTTATACAACCCACAACGTAAAAAAGGTTTGTCCCCGAAATTGCAGTGTAATTGGGAAGGCCCATACAAAGTTGTAAAACGGATCAACGATGTAGTGTACCGCATACAAACCATCGGTAAACCACGAACCAAAATGAAAGTGGTCCATTTGGAAAGGCTGGCAACGTTTAGATCGAGAGATTTGTCTGATCGGGACGATCAGACTTAGGTGGAGGGCAGTGTCACGGATATTACCACCCCTAAGTTATCCCATCACTAAGGCGATGCTAAGGCCATGCCAAGCAGTATTTACGTTAATAATCAAATCAAGTATACACATATATAAGGCAGCCCAGAGAGATGTCACACACAGATGCATTTACTTATACGGCTATGTGCGCGCGAGAGACTGTTTACTACAAACATTCACATCAATAATTCAATCTTTATGTATCTACATAAACGAATAAATAATTGCGTCTACACATATGTACGTATACGAGCAGCGGAGCGGCAATGCACAAACACATGCATATATATTATCTCAGTGGTCACAAGAGAGGGCAATAATTTGTGCACGTAGTTATGGCTGGCGATTTTGTAGCCGAAACAACTAGTAACTTCTGGAAATCAAAGAGCCTAGAAGTATGCAGCGTAAACTATAAAAGCGGTGCAGGCGAGTAAGAAGTATTCAGTTTTGATTTGAGTTGATCAACAGTTGCGACTAAGACGATATCTAGCGAGCAATAGCAGTATTATTTTGAATAGTGGAGTTTCATTTGAGCTATCAGTTTGGTTATTAAGCTATTCGTTGCACAGTTTGAGTGTTATTGTGAAGTATTTTAATAAAGGCAATTTTTCCATTATTCAATATTGGAGTTATTTATTCAACAGTTTAGTGATTCGAACTTAGCAGAGGATTGCAAATAAGAGGACTTGCAGCAAATTCGTTACAGTATATTTAATCGTTTCCGAGACAGTGGGGATAATATCTCGTACGAGAACGTACCGGATCTATATCCGGAAAAGGAGCATCCATATCAATATCATGCCCCAAAAACCGTCGCAAAAACAACAACTTAAATAAACATAAATTTTTTATGGATCTAGCCATAACAAAAAAGCATAACGAAATTCACCTCATCTCCTTTAGGAACGCAATCATAAAAAAAACAAATCCCACATCAAGTAGACATATACCATATAGAGGTAACTTCGAAAAATCCTTCCAATTTTAGTATATGTTCTGCCGAAGCAAGATGTTCGTGAACGAACTTATAGATACTTTGGACCTTACCAAATACAAACCTACCTACCTATAATTTCTCATTTGTACTGTTAATATAAAATAATAAAAAAATATAATAAAACATCAAAATGCAACCAAAACATGTGCAGTATCATATTCTAGGGATCAAAATAAGAAACTTTGCCGAAGGAACCATACCTATAAAACGAATTCTGATGTCCCCCCTTTGGGTCGTAGGGGCAAATTTTGAAAAATCCCACTTTGAAATGCCTATGTTTTTTTCTTTTTGGAGTTTATTTTTCTCTTTAGAAATTTATTTAGTCAGAACATATGTAAATGAAAAAATGAATTTAACTTAGTAATAGAAAAGAAATTAAAAAAAATTATTAGAAATTAGGGTTTTTACAACCCCCTTTTAAAACCAAGGCATCACTGTGATGCATTTGCATGTCGTAAACATAGTTGTGTGGGTTTTTAATTCAACCGTTTTAAAAAATGAAGGCATCACTGTGACACAATTGCAGATCGTAAAATTGCTTGTGTTGTTTTTTTTAAGCCACCACAAGACACAGCAGGTAGAATTGAAATTGCCCCTACCCAAAAGTTCGACCCAAAGGGGGGACATCAGAATTCGTTTTAGAGGTATGGCTCCTTCGGCAAAGTTTCTTATTTTGATCCCTAGAATACGATTTTCACAGAGCAATGAGCGTTTTTTAAATCGACCCGCCCTAATGTGCAGCTATGTGATATGCTTTTATGTATGCACAAAAATGTATGCAAAGTGTATACGAAATGAACACAACAAAAACAATACATAATGCAAAAAGGTACATAAAATTATAGCGAAGATATAAGCACACAGTTAGTTGCCCATTGCTGCCACCATGTCTTGGCAAACAAGCAGAAACAACATTGACCATAGAAAGGAAAAGTCAGCAACTTAGTGCAACATACTTACTGAAAAAAGCGAAAACTAAGTAAAACAAGTAAGGAAGGCTAAGTTCGCTAAGTTCGGGCGTAACAGAGCATTACATACTCAGTTGAGAGCTTTGGAGACAAAATAAGAGAAAATAAACATGCAGGAAAATGAACCTAGGGTAATCCTGGAATGTGTTTGTATAACGTGGGTATCAAATGGAAGGTATTAAAGAGTATTTTAAAAGGGAGCGGGCCATAGTGCAATAGGTGGGCGCCTTTTCGAGTTATTGCCATAAAGATGGACCAGGGGTGACTCTATAAAATGTTTGTTAAAAGGGAGTAGCCCTAACTTGTATGTGTGAAGGCGTTTTCGAGATATCGCCATAAAGGTGGACCAGGGTGACGCAGAACATCATCCGCCGGGTACCGCTAATTTATTTATATATGTAATACCACGAACAGTATTCCGGCCATGATTCCAAGGGCTTTTAATTTCACCTTCACTTTTTTCACTTTTTTTTTTCCTTCTACTTAATATGGTAGGTGTAGGTGTCACACCCATTTTACAAAGTATTTTCTAAAGTTATATTTTGCGTCAAAAAACCAATCCAATCACCATATTTCATCCCTTCTTTCGTATTTGGTATAGAATTATGGCTTTTTTCATTTTTCGAAATTTTCGATATCGAAAAAGTGACCATGACAATTTCGCCCATTGTTATTACCAAGATAAAGTGAGTTCAAATAAGTACGTGAACTAAGTTTAGTAAAAATATATCGATTTTTGCTCAAGTTATCGTGTTAACGGCCGAGTGGAAGGACAAACGGTCTACTGTGTATAAAAACTGGGCGTGGCTTCAACCGATTTCGCCCATTTTCACAGAAAACAGTTATCGTCATAGAATCTATGCCCCTACCAAATTTCACAAGGATTGGTAAATTTTTGTTTGACTTATAGCATTAAAAGTATTCTAGACAAATTAAATGAAAAAGGGCGGAGCCAAGCCCATTTTGAAATTTTATTCTATTTTTGTATTTTGTTGCACCATATAATTACTGGAGATGAATGTTGACATAATTTACTTATATACTGTAAAGATATTCAACTTTTTCTTAAAATTTGACTTAAAAATCATCCAATTTTTGCTTAGCACACATATAGTAATAGGAGTAACGTTCCTGCCAAATTTCATTATATATACTTAAGGACTCAACAGTCAGAATTGGGAAGGACCTCTCCGAGGCGTTCGAAACTAAACGAGGTTTCAGACAGGGTGACCCCCTATCGTGCGATTTCTTTAATTTGATGCTGGACAAAATTATACTAGCTGCAGAGCTTAACCACACTGGAACAATATTCTATAAAAGCGTGCAATTACTGGCATATGCTGATGACATTGATATCATCGGCTTAAACACCCGCGCTGTTAGTTCTGCTTACTCCAAACTGGAAAAATAAGCGGTAAAGATGGGTTTGATGGTGAATGAGGATAAAACGAAGTACCTGCTGTCATCGAGCATACGAGCCTTGGCAACCACGCTACTGTTGGCAGCCATAATTTCGAAATAGTAAAAGACTTCGTTTATTTGGGAACCAGCATCAACACTAGCAACAACATCAGCACTGAAATCTAGCGAAGAATAAATCTTGCCAATAAATGCTACTTTGACTAGGTAGGCAATTGAAAAGTAAAGTCCTCTCTCGGCAAACGAAAACCATACTCTACAAGTCACTTATCGTACCCGTCCTGCTATATGGGGCAGAAGCATGGACCATGACAACAGCAGATGAAGTGGCTTTGGGAGTGTTCGAGAGAAAAGTTCTTCGATAGATTTATGGACCTCTAAGCATTGGCGATGGCGAGTACCGAAGAAGATTTAATGATGAGCTGTACGAGCTATACGCAGACATCAACATAGTCCAGCGAATTAAAACGCAGCGGCTGCGCTGGCTAGGCCCTGTTATGCGAATGAAAGATGATGCTCCGGCCAAGAAAGTGTTTCTATCGGAACCCGCCTATGGAAGCAGAGGTAGAGAGCGGCCCCAACTCCGTTGGAAGGACCAGGTGGAAAACGATTTAAACTCCCTTGGTGTGACCAATTGGCGCCGGTTTGCGGAGCGAAGGAGCGACTGGCGCGCCTTGTTGGACGGCCATAACCGTTTAGACGGTTAAGCGCCAATTAAGTAAGTAAGTAAGTAATTTCTAAGATACCTCGGTTTTAATTTTAGTTCAGACACTTGAAAAATATAACTCTCGATGAAAAGTTTAAAATTAAAACCAAAAAGCTTTTTCCGTACTGAGTTTTTAAACTTTTTTGGTGTATAATATAAAACCAATTTTTATTAAAATTGGGCTTAAATTTAAGTTCAGATGTTTTAATTCAACACCAGATATATAAGCTTGTTGCGTTGTAAATTTTGCAAGGTCTGCATTTAAAACCAAAAAAGGTTTGGTCATATATGTACACCAAAAAAGTTTAAGATTTAAACCAAAATTTTCAACCATTTGAAATGCATTACAACGGCTTCCACACAAACTTCTTCTACGCATATAAAAAAAATAATAAAGAAACTAAAAAAACAAGCGAAAATGAAATTGAAATTTACGGGGTCGCCTGCGGTAAGTATTCGTAGTTTCCAACAAAACGGTACCGCTGAAAACGGTGAGTATATCGGCCGCTCTTTAGCGGTCGTAATAAAGCGGCGCCGCTTTTGGAGTAAACCAAGCCTTAAGCAAACTTGCCCACATTCAAAATGCTATATCTTTGGTTCCACTCGTCTTATCTTATTAATTTTTGTTTTATTTTGAAATAACAATATTTACAACTGCCTTAAAAAAATATTTAATTTTATATAATCAAAATAATGAATAAAAAATTAGTTTTTTAAATAAGAATTACATACTGTTTTCCCCCACGAATATTTTCGAAAAAATATACATATATATGCTGTAAACTTTCATCTAAAAAACTTTTTATTTGGTTCATTTTGTGGATCAATAGATATTAACTCATTTCTGACCTGACCTCAACACTGTAAAAAACTTCGTATTCGAAAATATAATCTAATAATTTCTAATAATATAGGATTTAATAATTTATTATGTCTCTCTGTCTTTCTCCAATGATACAGATGTAGAACATTCCGGAGCGTAATTCACGTCGCTATCAGTTTCAGTGAGTACTTCGCTGAAATTAATATCATCTGATTCTTTCATCTGGAAAAACGAATAAATGTTATGATAAGTATCTAATATTTGGCGAATTTAATAATATTAAGTTAAAATATGGAAAAACATATGTGTACATGAGGGCAGCTGCCAATTTCTTAGATGAGTTCCATAAATAGATATATTGTTTCTAAATTTGTATATTCAATTATTATATGGGCAAGTATACACAAACCTCATTATCTTTGTTAATTTTAGATAGCTTAAGTCGACATTTGTTGCAAATTCGTTGTTCCATCGCTTTTTTGGTTACAGGAATATCCAGCGTCGATAAGTGGTTTTTTGTTACTTTTCTCAGAATTCCGCAATTTTTGTTGTTTGGGTGCGGAGACAAATCAAATGGATTAAAACATTTAACTTTCGGCATTTTCCTAATAATATTTATATAAAACTCGCAATAATAAAACAAGAAATTTCTGAATTAAGGAAATTAAGAATTTTCTACGTTGAAATAAAATTTAATTCTGTTTTCTATTTACAATCTTACATCTACTTACTACTAATTCTGACATAAATAATAATTTCGTAAAACTAGCTACCTGCTAAATGATTTATAGGTTTATTTACAAGTACACTAGCAGACCCGCCAGACGTTGTTCTGCCCTAAATTTGGCCTATCTGCATACATTTTAATAAGCTTTTTCCGTCTAACTCTGCCCTACCCCTCCACACTTTTTCCTAACCTTTTTATTCACTCCTCCCTCCGTCTTTTTCGCTTCATCTCCATCTTTTTCTCATTCTATCTCTTTCTCAGTCTCCTCTCTTTTCTCTTCTCTCGAGTTTTTCTCCTTCTTCTTCATCTCTTATTGCCAGTCCCAGAGGGTGGTATGTATTTTGTTCCAGTCCCACTCCGAGTCTCAGTCTCAGTCCCAGTCCTAGTCCTAATCCCAGTGTCCCAGTCCGTCTCTGGCATACTTCCCGGAAAAAAGCATCATAAACATTAATACAGGCAAATTTATATACGAAATTTCAGGCAAATCGAATAGGACGTATGTAAATAGGTACGTGGGTATTATTAATTCTTGTCTTTATTTCGGCTTCGCATGCATATTTATCAGTTTTGCCAGGTTGATACGACTAAGGCGAATATCACAATGAACTTTAGAGCTCTCAGCAACAGATTTCATTTGATATACATAATACACACATTCTAGGGGTATCCGGGTCCATGTTTTGGCCTATATCTCGAGACCCTAGTCACCCTGCGGCATAAAACGTACTCTGTACTAAAGCACACATCAACAGCTTCAATTTGATACGCATAATGTAAAAACACATCCTAGTGTTACCCTAATCCACATTTTGGCATATATCTCGAGACCCT
Source organism: Eurosta solidaginis (assembly GCF_040869045.1). Classification (NCBI taxonomy): domain Eukaryota; kingdom Metazoa; phylum Arthropoda; class Insecta; order Diptera; family Tephritidae; genus Eurosta; species Eurosta solidaginis. Next base: position 363,455,985 of record NC_090319.1, on the reverse strand, counting down.
AGTCACCAATAGGTATGAAAACTACCCTGTACTAAAGCACTAATCAACATCTTCAGTTTGATACCCACAATGTAAACCCATTGTCTAGGCGTTCACGGGCCCACGTTTGGCCTATATCTCCAGACCCTAGTCACCCAGGGGTATGAAAATTATCCTCTACTAAATCACTCATGAACAGCTTTAATTTGTTATCCATATTGTATAAACACATTCTAGGAGTACCCGGGTCCACGTTTTGGCCTATATCTCGAGACCCTAGTCACTCAGGGGTATGAAAATTATCCTGTACTATAGCACTCATCAACAGTTTTTATTTGATATCCAAATTGTATAAACACTTCCTAGGGGTACCCGGGTCCATGTTTTTGGCTGTATCTCGAGACCCTAGCCTCCCAGTTGTATGAAAATAATCCTGTACTATAGCACTCATCAACAGTTTTCATTTGATATCCATATTGTACAAACACATTCTGGGGATACCCGGGTCCACGTTTTGGTCTATATCTCGAGACCCTAGTCACCCAGGGGTATGGAAATTATCCTGTACTATAGCACTCATCAACAGCTTTCATTTGATATACATATTGTATAACACATTCTAGGAGTACCGGGGTCCACGTTTTGATCCCAAGACCCTAGGCACGTAGCGAAAAAAAGGTAGACGTTGGCCGATTCCCAGACCTACCCAATATGCTCACAAAATTTCATGAGAATTGGTTCAGCCGTTCTGGAGGAGTTAAGCCTCTAACAGCATGACAGAAGAATTTTATATATTAGATAGATATATGTATGTATGGTGTAGTTAAGTTGGCCATGCATGCATACACAGGCAGACGTTGGCGGTATACAATTGTAGCACGTACCTGCTGCAAGCGCACCTGCTGGGGTGTTCCAAGTTGTGTACTTCAGTACTATGCTGTCAGCTTATCTGAGCCTATCTTTAAATTATTTAATCTGTCTCTGGAATCCGCATCATTCCCATCTATTTGGAAACAATCGTTTATTATACCTTTGCATAAAAAAGGTAGTAGGTCTAATATTGAGAACTACAGAGGCATAGCTAAGCTCTCAGCTATCCCTAAAACTTTTGAGCAGATAATTACATACCAGCTTCAATATCTGTGTAGCTCTTTAATATCACCTTGTCAACATGGTTTTGTGCATCGGAGATCAACAACTACCAACTTGCTTGAATTTGCGTCTTTTGTTATGAATGAAGATGTAATTTACACCGACTTTATTAAAGCATTTGACTCTGTTAATCACGAGCTCTTAGTTCACAAACTTGATCTTCTGGGCTTTCCAGCGCCTTTATTAAGTTGGATTTCAAGTTATCTTGAAAATAGGACTCAGTGAGTTTAAAGTCGTTTGATGTAACTTCTGGCGTGCTCCACCGTAGCCATTTGGGTCCATTACTTTTTACCCTGTTCATTAATGACTTACCACAGGTTATCTTACATTCTAGAGTTTTTATGTATGCAGATTATGTAAAACTTTGTTACACATATCTGCCTTCAAACTTGTTCTGTTTTAATCAGCTTCAGCTGTGTCACTGCAAATTTACTTTTTTTGAATTGCTCTAAATGTAAGCAAATGACTTTTCACCAAGTGAAGCCGGTCCTGACATCTTATATACTTAACGGCAACCCTTTGGAGCGGATATCTGTTGTAACTGATCTAGGTGTTATTTTTGATCCGAAATTAAGTTTTACCATACATATTTCAACCACTATAAGCAAAGCAACTGGTGTATTAGGTTTTATCAAACGTTGGGCTAAAGAGTTTGATGACCCTTACTTCCAAGATTCTTTATACGTACGTCCTATTCTTGAGTACTGTTCATGTGTTTGGTCTCTCCAATCTATCAAATCCATATAGATCGGATTGAGTCGGTCCAGAGACAGTTTTTAATTTTTGCATTATGAGGTCTCAACTGGGAATCAAGTACTCATCTTCCACCATACAGGAAGGAATAGGCTTCTTCTAATTAATTTCCCATCTCTAGAGAATCGTAGAGTATTACTCGGCATTATGTTCATTCACATGCTCATCATTGGCGTGATTGACTCCCCTGACCTAATCAGTCAACTAAATTTTGCTGTTCCTGCTAGGACCTCCAGACATTTTGTGCCTTTTCATTTACCTCTATGCCAGATAGAAATAGTCCCTTGCTTCATTGGTGCTCGCGTTACAATGATTTGTATAACTACATTGGCTTTTAATGTTCGTTTGCGGCTTTACATACTGCTATATAGGTTTAGCCTGATATTTTAATTTTATTTTTTTCTTATACAATGCGATGTCAAATTTTTATAACATACTAATTTTCCATGTACCTCTTTTAAACTTTTTAATTTTAAGGATGGCTCTGTATTTACATATACATATATCAGTCTATTACAATAATTAGTCGACCGCTTTGTGTTTGCGTCGACTTTAAATAAATAAATAAATAAATAAATAAAATAAATAAATAAATATAAGCAAGTTGCTCGAGGTCAGGTCAGAAATGAGTTAATATCTTTTGAACCACAAAATTGTACAACTTAAAATAAAAAGGGATTTTAGATGAAAGTGTATTGCATATTATATATATTTTTTCGAAAATATTCGTGGGGGAAAACAGTATGTAATAATTATTTAAAAAATTCATTTTTTATTCATTATTTTGATTTTTTGTAATTAAATATTTTTTAACGTTATAAAGTAAATATAAAAATAAAACAAACATGAATAAGATACGACAAGTGGAACCAAAGATATAACAATTTTGATTGTGGGCAAGTTTGCTTACCCATCGAACTTGAGTACATGCAGATCTCTGAAAAAAAAAAAAAATATTTCGAGGAAATTCTGATATATGTATGTGTTGACTTCAATTGCGAAAAGATTCCAACAAATAAATTTGGTGTCTTTTAAAAAAGTGAAAATTTTTTTTTATACAAATCCGTACGATTTGTAAAATAATGACCCACATATATCTCTCTTCGCTCAGCAATAGAAAGTGCATCTGTCGTATGTCAACACAAATCTGCGATAGTTTGACGATAGTGTTTGGCTAGTTTTTATTGATGCTACCTGCTGGCGGCAAATGAAAACATAAAAATAGACAATAATAATAATAATATAAGTGCAAGCCGACTGTAACAAAATTATTTTGAGTAAAATTTTATCATTCGCCTCAGTTTAGCCAACTACAAAGCACTTTGCAACAAAACTTTTTGAACAATTCAAATAAAAGACTTGAAGCCATATAGTAAATGTAAATTTGAATGACTAATATTTGGGTGGGGACAAAAATTCCGAAGCTCTCATGTATAAGCGAAACTTGCAGCGACTGGAACAAACACCCGAATCATCATCATCAAACAGGCAGTTGGATAAAAAAAAAAAACACAACAAAAAATTTTTCTATACATAAATACGTATTTATAAACAAAAAATACAAAAAGTTGACGGCTGTGGGCAGAGGGGTACTTGATAATTAAGTACTACAATCATCCAATGTGGGGATTCAAAAGAAGCAAACTCGGCGGAAAACACTCAGCTAAAAAGCTGTTAAGGCTAGCTATAAACAAACGATGTACTAGCAGCAAATCATTCAACAAATGGTTGCAGTCAGGCAACGGAACGTTTTGTACTTATGTATATCGAGTGAGCTCTATACAAGATATTTCTGTTTACTGTGTGTATTTTGTATGAATGCATGGTTAAACCCGCTAAAAAATTAAGCAAGTACTCAGAATACTGCTGAAAAAATGTGAGTTAGTCACCCAAAGTGACAGTTTTGCACTACAGGTATGGTGACTACTTCCGACAGTTAGTAAATACATAAACTAGTACCAACAGTAATGAAGTCTGATAAATCAAAGGCTGTAACCCACCTGCGACTCAACCAATGGCAATCTGCATTGCCCTTTCGTAGGGCATCATATTCTTAAAACGTCAGTTGAAAGCACAGCGAGTGCACAGAATTAAAACTAGTACCGTTTCTTCATGCAGTAGTTCTCCGTTAGTTCGGCATTGTTGTTGTTGCTATAAAAACACTCCCATACCCAGGTTTTGGGGAGTTATCGATGGTGAAGGTTGTTGTTGTTGTTGTAGGGATAAGGTGGCTTCCCGAAGGCTTTGGGGAGTGTTACCGATGTGATGGTCCTTTGTCGGATACAGATCCAGTACGCTCCGGCAACACAGAACCATTAAGGTGCTAGCCCAACCATCTCGGGACCGATTTATGTGGACACATTAAACCTTCAGGCCATCCCTGCCTCCCCACCCCCAAGTTCCATGAGAAGCTTGGGGTCGCCAGAGCCTCGTCTGTTAGTGAAACAGGATTCGCCGCGGATAGGTGAGGTTGACAATTGGGTTTGGAGAAGCGCTGGCAACCTAAAGGGCCCCTTGAATCTGGTATAAAAGTCGCCTCTTACGACAGGCTTACCTACCGCGGGTATATTCTGACCCCCTAACCCGCTGGGGGGATGGTGAAGGTTCTTTGCCGGATATATGTAGATCCGTACAAGGTACAATCCCAACCATCTCAGGAACGATTTAATGACTTCATTGAATCTTCTAGGCCAAAACGTCTCACTCCCCAGTTTCATGAGAAACCTGGGGTCGCAGGAGCTTCGCCTGCTAATTACGTGTGATACTTTCATAATTAAAATACGATTCCCCTCGGCTAGGAGATGTTGACAATTGGGTTGGGTTGGTTGAAAAATATTCTGAGGTAAGGCGTTCTTCAACCGAGTTCTGTGATATGGCATTTTTGAAACAGCAGCCGAGATAGGGTGATATTCCACCGATCATTCGAAATCGTCTGAAAAAGAAAAAACTCTTGCGTATTTTTTCCGGAATCCGATTGGCATCTTGTGCAGTGTTTTGTAGGATTATGTGGGAATACTACAATTTGGCATGCTTCGGAGCGCAACGAGGATGAATCGAATTGATCCCTGATCCGCATAAGGTTATGCTGAAAATAGTGATGTTGGTGTTCCAAAGCTATATATAAAATCCGCAAAGTAGGCCACGTAGTATATGTATGTTCCCAAAAATGTGTATCTTGTAATAAGCCCTGTACATGACTTATAAGCGCCATATATAAGGGTTGTCTCCATTTGGACCAATAATGGCCCCTTCCAACCCCATTTGGCCCGATGGTCCCTTTTGCAATTTTGGTCCTCTCTAGGTAGTAGCCACAATTTTATTTATTTATTTATTTAGTCTAGTAACAAATGTTTAGTACAGACACTTATGACTAAATTACAGAGACCAGCTTATATTAAGCAATGGAGAACATTAACAAGAAGAATTTATATTATTACAGATTAAGTAATTTTTTAGTTTAAGTTGAAAAGCGTATTTTGAGTCAGAGAAATCAATATCCAAAACACTAGAGAAGCAATTAATTTCTGATAGGGCTCTGTTAATAGGCGCTTTTGAGTTATAAACAGTTCTACTCACTTTTAGTACTTTTCTTTCTTTTTCACTGAGGCGAAAATTCAAAGTTCTGCCACACATTCATTAACCCACATATAGTTTTCAATTTACTTCAATGGAATTCTTACCACAAAAATTGCTTAGTGAATAAAATGTAGCATAACAATGATATTTCACCTAGGAGATAATTTAGCCGAGGCATTAAAAAGAGAAATGTGGGCTCTTTGGGCAATTTTTGAGACATTGTCCTTAGTTTTTGATGAAACAACAGACTTATAAGAACAGACTGTAGAAGAAGTAAGATTTACCTGGGCAGCCGTGGTTGTCTCCCTCTGGTTGAACTAGGTATATGACACTAGTATAACATTGCGACATCCAGAAGTCAGGTCCTTATAAGTTACGTGATAATATCAAACACTTAAACTTTATATAAGGTGTACTTTTCTTGGAGGTAATACGCACATACATATGTAGATGTAAGCTGCGTATATAGATACATTGCACTCAGAAATGCATGTATACTTATATACATATCAACATACTTATGTGCACATGTATACGAACTTGACAAAGGAGCGTTTTTTGGATTTGCTTTGGGCAATTATGATCAATATTTTAATTTTGTTATCATAGAATCCATAGTAAAAGAAAAAGATAGAACAAATGTATGCAACATAAATTCCTCGATAATATGTACATATGTGATACTGACCGCCAAGCGCAATATTTTTCTTGTACAATCATAATGTTTTATAGGAGTGCTTTGCGAAATTTTTTATGTTCCGCCTTCGTATTGGTTATTCTTTACGACAGCAGGACTGCCAATACGCTTCCAAAAATATTGAGAGGTGTCAAACGACGCGTCTTGACATCAGTATTAATAATCCGAAGGCGGAAAATAAAAATATTAACTCGGTCAAAAGATATTAACGAAAAACCGAAAAAAGACCATCGGGTACCTCCGAAACGGGGGGTGGACCCATAGTATTTTTGCGCAGAACACCTTTCTACGTTAGCGGCATTCGGCCGCGC